>NW_020447353.1:1726317-1959896 GCF_003343035.1 Apteryx rowi
GGGTTAGGGCGAAATCGCTGAAATCTTTTGTATGTGTCTTGATTTTTTTTCTCTCTCTCTCTCTTTCCTTCCCTCTTCTCTCCGTTTGCGCTTTCTCCTCTCCTGTTCTTTCTTTCCCTGCCCACCCCACCCTTCCTCCAGATCCGGCGATTCCTGCCCTCGCCTCGCCCTGTCATTGATGGGAAATCAACTGGATCGCATCACCCACCTGAATTACAGCGAGCTGCCGACCGGGGACCCCTCGGGAATCGAGAAAGACGAGCTGCGCGTCGGGGTGGCTTACTTCTTCTCGGATGAGGAGGAGGACCTGGACGAGCGAGGCCAGCCAGACAAGTACAGCGTGAAGGGCTCCGGCAGCCCTGGCCAGGAGACGCCCACCCACCACCTCCACCACCAGCTGGTGCTGAACGAGACCCAGTTCTCGGCTTTCCACGGCCAGGAATGCATCTTCTCCAAGGTCAGCAGCGGCCCCCAGGCTGGGGACCTCAGCGTCTACTCGGTGTCAGCCCTGCCTGCCCTCTGCAAGCCGGGAGACCTGCTGGAGCTGCTCTACCTGGGGCCGTCGGAGTACCCGCCGCCGCACTGGGCAGTGTACGTGGGCAGCGGGCAGATCATCCACCTGCACCAGGGGCAGATCCGCCAGGACAGCTTGTACGAGGCGGCCGCGGGCAACGTGGGCCGGGTGGTGAATAGCTGGTACCGCTTTCGCCCGCTGCTGGCTGAGCTGGTGGTGCAAAACGCCTGCGGGCACCTGGGCTTAAAAAGCGACGAGATCTGCTGGACTAACTCTGAAAGCTTCGCCGCCTGGTGCCGGTTCGGGAAACGGGAGTTCAAAGCCGGGGGGGAGCTGCAGGCTGCTGCCGGCACCCAGCACCAGCAGCAATACTATCTCAAGATCCACTTGGCCGAAAACAAGGTGCACACGGTGAGGTTCCACAGCCTGGAGGACCTAATACGGGAGAAGCGCAGGATCGATGCCAGTGGCAAACTGAGGGTGATCAAAGACTTGGCTATAGTGGATGGGAAAGAATAGCGAACAGCAGGGGTACGTGGCTACATTCCTCATCCCCTGCCCGGGGAGACCAGCCTGCCACAGACAGGAGGCTGCACCCTCTTCCCGTGGGACGCGACTGGAAGCAGGATCCATGGCAACATTCCAAAAAACCAGCATTCTTTACACCCATAGCCAGTATTTTGTTTGGCTTTTAATAGCATTAATGCTGAAAGAAAGAGAGGAAGAAAAGAGGGGGGAGGTGCACAAAAGCGTTCTCTGAGTATGTGGACAAAGTCTCTCCTGTTGATCGATGTTGACCATTCTAGCAACACGCTAAATAAAATTTCAAATTGAAATTTTTTTTATTTTTATTTCATGGCTTTAATCCATGATAAGTTTTAAACATGGGGGGCCATGGATGTGAATTTAGCTAAATGAGTTTTTAGCTAACATTTGCCTTGAAGCCAACCAAAAGCATCAGTCATACTTTGCTAGCTGGGAGGGGGAAAGGGGTGGGGGTGGGGGGAAGAGAGCAGATGCTTATTTGCTTTGTTTCTCAATACTGTTGCTTCAGCCTGTAGCTGCAACCCAAATTTTGTCCCAGCCAACTCTAGTAAGATATTAATGGGGAAAATGCTGTTACATCTCTGGTTGAAACTGATCATGTTTAAAATATTTGTCTTTTTTTGCTTTCTGTTTGCAGCCTTCTGCTAAATACCATGATAATGCATAAGCTCTTTCCACCACCACCACCCCTTTTTTTCCTTAAAGTTGGCAAGCAGCTGTCTTGACACTAAATTTATTTGTTAAAAGAAGTGGTGTATTCTGGAGAAGGATATGCTCAGTGTTGCTCAGAGATCCAGCCTCTAGCATCTCCAGCTTGAGCTGTGGATTTGTAGTGATTCTCATTGCACAGGTCAACAGAATCCTGCAGGAAACAAATAGGTTTGAATTCTGCATGTTGCCTCTTTCAAACAGCAATTTGTTGTGTATTTGCAATTCCAGTTAAACAAGAAAATAGATGTGATGTGACAAAGTTCATCTTGCATTTCAAATTCCAAACAACTAAAAACCCCATTCAGCCTAAGTTTAGAAATCTAAAGCTGCATAAGAAGATGCCTTTTAATGTGATGTGAACAATGCCTTGTCTGTATTTCAGATCCTATTCACTCATTGCTTAATTCTCAGTTTTGAAGTGAAAGATCAGAATATTAAATATCTTAAATCTTTAAAAATTAAATATACTGGGACATTTCTAAATCTGTCTATTCTTTTATTATTAGTCTGAGCTGCATACGACTTGTAATAAGCAGTTTGTGTCTGCATGTTTCAGTGTGGAAAGAAAATTAATTTGTTTTTGACCTCTCTTCCCCCCTCAATATCAGATGTCGAAACAGAAGTAAGAACCCTCTTCTGTATGTACACTCCACCTCCTATTGATGTACTCTTTCCTGGCTCCTTTTTGGCTTAACCTCATAAGCAACCCTGTAAACAGTAATTTCATTCCTACAAAGACTTTGCCTTCCATAGCTGAAGCTGTGAGAATGGAGTGTACTTCACTAGAATAAAAGTGTCAGTATACACATTTGTGGTTTTAAAAAAATACAAAACTAACTAAMTAAATAAAAAAACTACACCCTTTAAGCAAAGGTCATCTAACTTTGTGTTTGCTGATACACTTGGCAAAGTTATGTGGCAATAAAAATGAGGCAGTGTCCCTTCTGTTCCTTCCCCCTCCCTTTAAAGTACGGTGGTTAGTACAATATGGGGCAAACATTTTTCAAATATGAATTGCCATTAGTGTCAAACAGCTGCTGAAATAGCCTCAGATCACAACATACCTTTTAACAAGTGTGTAATATTTTAGCTTTATATTGGTGATAGTTGTCGTCTGATAATGATAGCTTTTTTCCATAAAAAGAACAGGATCCTCTATATGATATTTCTGTATTTTGATAATTATGCTGCATTACATCCCCAACTTGTCTAATAGAACTGTGTTCTCCATAGCACTTGGTGAGAGTTCTGTGAAACTGTAGAAAGACACTGACTTTACACCCAGGCACCTATAAAAAATTGAATATAGGGAAGGAGAAGGAAGAATGGGCAAAATGAACTTATTTTAAATTTCCCTTATAAGAAATATGTATCTAGGAATTGAGGTGGGAAGAGGGAGGACTAAATGAAGAGGGAGTAAATAGCAGGATGTTTATGAAGACGGAAGAATGAAGTGGATTCATAATATACATTTTGAATTTTGGAAAGCTTTTTCTTCAAATTGGTCTGTGATTAATAATATAGGATTAGAAATAGGATCCTTACAAGAACAGCATTGCAGATCCTTAATAGTGAGAATTTAAAACATAGTAGCTTTAAACTTTTCACTGTACTTTCCACATACTCCATTACTCTATCTAAACAGCCATGTTAGCTCTATTTTTGGTAATGCTTTACTAAACTGGTTTATGAACACAATATATATATATTTTTCCTAGTTTACCTACCTAAATGCAGACAGAGTGATAACTTTTTAGTATATAAAGGATGGCATAGGATCAAGTTGAATGCTTATTTATTCAAACTCTGTCAGAAGTCTTTGGCATTGCTCCAAATTTATACAGATAAAAGTGACAGCAAAATTAGGCCCTTAGTCCTTTGCATAAGGTTGGGAAAAAATGTACTGGATTAACTAGTAAATTAACCTAGGATCTAATATGATTATGACTATATTCAAGTGGCAATCTGCTATTAACAGCAGGGAAACGTGTCCAGATCCTTTTGTTTTTTCTTTTGCTAGGTTTTACTCCTGAGTTAGTGACAGCAATCTGATCCTGATTCATAGTCTTTTGAAGTTAATGGAAAGGCTCTTACTGACTTGAGTGGGCTTTGGATCAAATTTTGTTGTTTAGGAAGTGGCTAAAATTTGTGAGTCTTGCAGAAGAGGTGAAATTTAAGATGACATTTCAGAGACCAGAAGGAGCACCTTTCCGGGCTGGGAGAAAAAGTGGAGGGAGATAAGACCATGTGAATAAGGGAAGAAAACAGATTAGTTCTGAAACAAGCAGCTTTTATCTGGTAAGGCAGTAGGGAAACAGTGAAAAAGAGAAAATGAAAAGTGGATGGGTATACAAAAAGTTATTCAGTGCCTTGAAACATGGTATGGAAGGCGGGGGGCAGTCAGCTGCAAGACAGGCAACCATGTGGATGACTGACAGGTAAAGAAGGTAAATGGTTATACTCCTCTTTCAGGATCACTGGTCTGCCTGAGCTAACATTTCCATTTCCAGCAGTAAAGATATTGACATATATTATATATGGGGAATCTGTTTACATTCTTCAGTTTAGCTAGGTAGGGTAAATATTTGTATCTAAGTAATTTGTTGTTCCTGAAGCAAGCACTACCTTGTAATATGACTGCAGTGTTAGGATACTTTTCAAATCCTGCTTTTTTGTCACATTTCAAGTTTACTGTTCGCTATCTGGGGAGCAGTTTTATAGAACCGCTTTTGTTTAGGTATTATTGTCCTTGTCTTTTCAAAATGCAATCTTCTGAATTGCTTTGAGGCTTACATTTTATTAAAAGTTCAGTTCATGTTCTCTTGATGCATAGAGGGTCTTTCTCTGTGAATTGTTTTACTGGCATGACCAAACTGTTGGCTGGTTATTGGCTGTGCATACAGGTAGAGAGCTATAAGAATGTGTGGCAAAATATATTTTGTCTCCATCAGTCTTATGTTTCCAAGTTGTTCTGTTTTTTTTTTGTTGTTGATTTTCATTTGTTAGGATCTTTTTCCCTCTCTATTCGTTATGGCTGTATAAAATGAAAACAAAGAAACCCATACTGTGTTTTTTAGGGCAATAGTATGCTATTGATCCATATGTGGATTTCAGATTGAAATCAGGGTGTAACAAGATATGGCCTTCAGTCTGTGCTAGAGTGTGCACAGTCTTAATTATCTTGCCTCATTTAATTTTAGTGTCTTTCATATTCAAGTAAGTGATGTGCAAAAATCCGTCAGAGTTTGTAGACCTGTTTATGTGACGTGTTGAACATCCATAACTCCCACCAAAGTTGGTTGAAGTTGGGAGAGCACTGGATCTCGCTAGAGACACTCGGCATCTGCAGGATCGGGTACCTCAGTCACCCTGCTCCCCAGCCTCTCATAGTGGGCTGCAGGAGCTAATGCTAGTGTTAAGAGTTAATTCTTCATTATGAAAGATTTCTACTAGAGTAATTTAACAGTGTTCTGTCCATAATTATATCTGGCTGCGACTAAAAAGTTGTAAATGCTGTTGCTTATGCTGTGCAAACAGTGTGCTTTCTGCTTTGTAACCCAGGAGAAAGATAAAAGTCCCAGTCCCAAAGAACTAATCCAGAAATATGTAAGGAGGTATGATTGGGCTACTATGTTGAGGGCAGTTTCAGCACAGAATTAGAGTCTAAAGGATAATAATATATGGCTAGGTTATGATCAAGTGCTGCTATTAGTTCATGAGTGTCAGTGTTGCCATAGCAAATTTGGAATTTATTTGGCTGCTTTATTATTAGGAAAAGTTTAATTTCTCTGTACTTTGAGTTCAAATTTGATATGTAAAACTGCCCATACACTTGTGGGTCCTCTGACAAAATGTTAGTTTATTATGATGGATTTTTTATGATAAAGAAAATTAATGAATTGAATACTGAGACCATATAATTTGCTGAACTGCTCGTAAATCAAAAAGAGGGAAGTGCGGATGTTATGTTGGGAAAAAGACAATGAACTAAGATCCTTTTGTTACTCTGAATATCAATGGATTTACTCCAGATTTATACAGATATAAACTACCAGTGATGTATTTTTTTTTTCCCCTGAAAAGTGGTTGTTGCACTCTGCATCATCTCTTTTGCAAACTAATATTACCTTATTGGAATAATACAGATCCTTTATGAAGTTACATATTTTGTGGATGCTGTAATGCCTCCAAGCCATTGCAATGAACAGTTCTTTTAACCATGTTTGCCTTGAGAAATAAACTAGAATTTGACTGGTAGCGTTCACACTTGAGCAGATATTAATATGCACTTTCATTACTTAATTTTAAATAGTGTGCATCAAGCACAAATTTATTTGGGTGGATATGTCTAAAGGTATCATAGCATTTCCATTAGCAGAGGTCATTCAGTCTGAGATTGTTCTCTTTCATGGTGTCAATTTTATTCTTTGGCTTTTGGGAGAGTCTGATCTGCAGATAATTCGTATAAGTAAAACTACTTGCCTCTTCAAGTTTTTACAGGATCAGGCGTTTTAAAACAAAACAAGATCTTTCCCCTTCATGTGGTATTTACTTTGGGCTAAAATCAAGGATTAGGCCTAGCCAGCATCAGGATCTCAGCATCCGCCTCCCACAGAATTCACTGGAAGGCTTGTGTGTGATGTCTACCAGAAGGGCCTTAACAACATCTTCTTACTTGCACGTAGAGTAATCACCTATGCAAATATGGCATTTTCCTAGGTAAAGTGGGTTAATGATTTTCAAACATCCCTTTGACTTTCTGTTGTGTGTTTGTGTGGTACATGTGTTCAGCATGAGTACAAGATGGGAATTTAGTGTATGGGCTTGGTCCTCTTAAGTGCTGTAGAGTCGTTATCTCCAGCTATTTTGATAGGAACTCAGGTGGAATTTGGAACCAATGTGGGTACAGCTAGGTGGGAGATATGGGATTTCAGTTAAACTTCAGACTTTTCAAGTAAGGCATTCAGAGCTAAGCTTGAAATCCTATTCCTTCTTTCTCTTCTCCAAGGTGCGTAAGACTGAGTAACTGTGCAC
Source organism: Apteryx rowi (assembly GCF_003343035.1). Lineage (NCBI taxonomy): Eukaryota > Metazoa > Chordata > Aves > Apterygiformes > Apterygidae > Apteryx > Apteryx rowi. The sequence continues at coordinate 1,733,123 of NW_020447353.1, forward strand.
CCCTCATATATAAAACCTTTCACACTTTGGAGACGCATTCCACTGCCTAGGCAAAATAGGGTGAGTAAAATACATAGTGTCTCATCAGCCTTAACTAGCAAATAATTTCTCTAAGTACAAGCATTATTTGAATATCAGGTGGCACTGGCAATCCATTTTGAAAAGTCATATTTTAAGTTTATAAGCTAAGCAGCATAAGATAAGTATACATGGAAGACTGAAGTACCTCATTAATCTTTCTTGCTAATTCTTGTTAGTAGAGGTAAAAGCTTGTTTCTAGTTTGTGTAAATCAGAGAGTAACTCCATTGAAGGAAATAATCATGGGGTGGAATTTGCAAAAAAATGACATCAAACCCCAGATTCAGTTCTGACATGACACTGTCACTGTTGCAGGTAAAGAAATGGCAAACCTATCTACAACTACACGAGCAAATATTAGGTGCCAGATTGTGACACTCTTTCACAGCCAGAGTACTTTATGCCACAGAAGGAATATTCCTCATATGTTATTCAACATGAGTAAACATATCACAATCTGGTCTTAAAACAGAAATATTTTTTCCCCCATATGTTTCTATTGTTTCCATATGCCCTTTCAGTCAGCTGAAAGCAATACAAAGACTGAGTTTGAAAAATATACTAATTGTTTGTAAATATCTAAGCAGAAATTTATTTGCATATTAATATATAACTAATATATATACTTGTATATACATATGCATACAATGTGTTTGTATATATTAAAGATACACACACACAAGGAATCTTGGTTATTTTATTAGTATTGGTAATAAATGGCAGTCATTTAAGTATGTATGTTATGTGTGCAACAGATGGATATCCAAGACTTCACTGATAGGATTTTAACGCTATTCAAATATTTGTTCTTTAGGGTATGCCATGTTTTTTTGACATCAAAAGAAGTGAATTAAGTATGTGGGTTTTGACATATTGCTGCTTACTGGAGGAGAAATATCAAGAAGCACTACACTTGCAATAATGAAATACCCTTTTAGAATGAACTATGCTGCTACTGACTTGTGTGTTTATAAATAAAAGAATACTCCAGTGATGTATCCATCCATCTTTCTGTTTGACATATTTTAATGGGTAGTGCCACAAGATTTTTTTATATAATTTAAATGTTTTTTTCCCCTCACCATAATATTTTGGAAGCATAACACTGAAATTATCTGTGTTCTGTTGTTTGAGCATGCTCAACTGTTGTTGTATAGATGTTCCTAAGTAAAGAGGTAGCTGGCCTCGATATTTCTCGACTTTTCTCATTTTATCTTTCTTTGGATTGATATGTTTTATTTTAAGAGCTCAAATGACGCGACTTTGAAAAGCACTTAATATTGACTCAACTCTTCCCATCGAAGTCAATGGTGAACTTTCACTGAAGTTACTTAGGCCACAGTTAGACCAACACTGACTACTTTTAGAAATCTTACTCAATATATACAGAGTGAAAAGCAGCTCGATCAGGACCAGTGAGTGCTTCACATGGACTGGTTTGCTGAGAGTTATAGTTCTGGGTCTTTGACAGATAAAATTTCATTACAAGAAGTAGAATAGTCCAGCTATCCCACCTCCTCACCCATGAAGTTTTATCACATCTGATAAAAGATTATGGATCTTCTTATCTATCCAAAATTCTTCCTCCTCAACAGGCTGTCTGTGAGTGGTATAAAGCTTTCTTCCACCGACAAGCCCAGCACTAGAATTCACTGTTCGCAGAGACCTTCAGAACTGAATCCTTGTCCAGAGAAAACTGCCATTTTTGGAGGCTGTAGAAGAAAAAGAATACATTCACCTATCCTGGAGGTCCTTTCATAGAACACGTTCATTGAAATATAATGCATGTGTTGCTATTGAAAATAGATCCAGTAAAACAAACCACGGATCATCATAACATTGCTGATAATTAAAATATCTGACTGAGCATTAGCAGCAGTTACTTTTAAGAAATTTAAATTATGTGTTAACTACAATCTTAGATAAATGCAGGAGCTGTTAATGTTTTTGACAGAACTATACGCTACCACTCTGTTTGCTATATGACACAGCCCTGCTTTAACTTTAAATTCAACCCTTGTTATAGGATATGTCTGCCTAGCTGACAAGCTGTTTGGATTAGCCCTTTCCAGYTCGTGCTGACTTTATATCATTGATTCATCAGTTAGGTGTAATCAAAGGTCATTAATATTGAAAAGTTCACTTTAATTGACCCATTGACTCATTTTAATTATGGCATTATAAAACAGTGTCAAGTGCTAGACCCCTACACAAAGAGTCAGTTAATATGCGAATTCATCCTGGTAGCAATATCGCCTAGGTCTCACTACCTCTAGCTAAGGACTGTAAAAGAGCTTCCTACTTCTTTATCTCTGTTTCACATTGAAGGAATAGTGGAAATAGACTGGCAGAAGAAAAAAGTTCTAAAAAAAGTCATGCTCAGCAGGAATCTTGGGCTGTTCTTTTATATTTATGCTTTGTATACAGATAAACTCAGAAACGTGCAGATAAAATGTATGTTTACTTTGTTAGGAGCCCCAGTTATAGAAATGATACCTCCTTAAATTTTGGCTTAGCATAAACTTTCGTATGTATGCTTAATAAAGAGGATAATCTTTTGCTTTTCCATTTCATAGTGTGCTAGCAACTTGTCTTAATCCATAGGAACCCAAAATTAAGTTTGCAGTGTGCTGATAAGGTACCCCAAGAGCAATAGAAATGTCAAATGTTTAAATACTGCAAATTATATCAGTACAGAAAAACTGTCTTCAATTTCATTCTCCTAAAATCCTTAATCTCATACATATCTTTGAGCTTTTAATGACTTTCCCAAGAATAATATTCAAGATAACATGAATGGAAATAAAGGAACATAAAATGTCAAAGGAAGAATTTGTTTCATGTTCAGCTATGGGCTGCCATATATTTCTTATTTCCTTGAAGCAGGAATAAGATTTGTATTGATATTTAAGAAGCTGTTCTGTTTGCAGGATCCAGATCACTAATACACYGTTTTCAAAATGCAGGTATTTTTTTAATTAAAACAAACAATGCTAGTCTTAGTAAGGAAAATGTACCACTGTGAGTTAATAGGATGGAAGTCTTGGAAAGAAAACTGTAGCCTTATTCTTAACCCTTTCAAATCTTAGTTCAACTTGTTTCCAGCAGAATAACTTAAACATATCTTCATATGTTTAACTGAGATTGGTATTAGTTTTTATTCATAACAGTTAATGATTTACAGATATGATTAGCAATTTCTGGTGCCTCATCTTCTCAGTACTGCACTGGCTAGTCCACTGAAGACCTTCCAAACTGATAATTTTTTCCCAAAATTTCAAACACCTGCCACCTGAAAATGAGGCCCCTAAGGAGACTGCAGTTGGAAACTGAACATTGAGGACAGCATAAACAGCTCTTGCAGCTTGGATAATGTTACTCATATATTTTAATGAGCTTTGATAGCTGTAAAATCAATCTTACAAAACATAGTACTAAATATTGCACCCCATTAAACATTAAATATATTAGGATTTTTAAACATAATGTATTAAAGTATTAAATGTGAAAAAGGTATCTGCTAAGAAGTTTATCTTTAAAATGAACCTGCCATATCTTGAATGTAAGATGCAGGGGTTGGACGTGTATTCCTTAAATCTGATTTATGAACTAACCTACGCCCTTCTTGATGAGGTTTCCCTTATCATTCAAACAAGTATTTGTATGCACGTGAGTGGTTGTAGGGTCTCTGTTATTGCTTTTGTTTGTGAGCTTTTGTGCATGAAAATGGCTGTGTGATCACAACCAATTGCCACAAGTATACTGACATCTCTATTATCTGTACATTGAGTGTGGTCATTAAGTGTTACTCAGGAAGAAGACAGTAGAAAAATCAGTGAAATCTTGGTCAGAGGAAAAATAAACCCGAAGTGATAGTACAGAGAATAATCCTTCTATGAATGTCATTTCATCCAGTATATGAATGGGGGAATGCATATCTGAATGACAGTGCAAGAGAGAATGTAGATTAAAACAAAACAAAACAAAACAAAAAAACAATTCTAGCCCTTGACAGACATACAGAATAGTGGTTTGGAGATGGCACAATGCAGCACATAATGGTTCTCCCACTAGAGCTCTGAACATCTTATGAGCCTGACAAAGGATCATCAAGGAAATTATGTTTAGAAAAGTCCATGCAATTCACATGATATCAGTGCCATCAGGGGATATAAACATAAAATGTGCAATATATCCAGTCAGCTTTGCTTCTTATCTCTTTTGATTAGATAAGAAGATTCCCAGTTACTTTGAGACCTGGGCCAAAACGCAAACTTTTGTTACAGTAGACAGGAAAGAACTGATCCACCTCACTTTAATTATCAGTATAGGCTTAGACTCTTTCAACAGTTATTTGCAACTGGTTGGCCAAGCCCACCTCAGAGACACATCACTCTCTGAAAATGCCTATGTCTCCCTTGGCTATAGAGGAGCCTAGAGCAGCAATGCTCCTCATTTACTTAAGTAGGACAGAAACAGACAAAAAAGACCCCAGTCTCCCAGTCCTCCAGTTTTTCACCTAAAAGTTGTATGTCCGGTCTAAGTTACTCATGAAGGCTACCTTTTCAGTCAATGGAAAGAGAGCCATGCTTTCAGGGAGCAACTCTTCCTATCTCAACACGTGTAATAAAATCACGCATTTGAAATGCCTTTCTCTTGCTAGTGCTTACACAATTAGGATTAACCTAATGTAGCTAAGAAAGATGAGATGAACCAAGAACTAAAATGTCCTGAAATTACATGCTTTCTGCTCTCCCAAGAAGAGCTCCAGTGCTTTGTTCAGTCAAACTTCAAACTAATAAAGCTCAGTTTACTAAACTGTAAAATGCTATGTGATCCCAAAAGAATGAAAATCTTAGATAGATTGTGAATAATTGGTAAAGTGTAACATTTAACAAATAGGTAATTACATAGAAATGATTTCATAACTGTAAATAATGTATTAATAGAAAAAAGGTAAAAAAAAGTTGGAAAATGTCTGTTGAGTCATTTGCCCAATTCTAGGCACACATTTAGGAAAGCCTGCTGCCCTCTAGTAAGTTTACAGAACTCAGTCAATTATTTTAAGAATTTCTCAGGAAATGAATGCCAGAGCATCTGGACATCTTACAATAAATTAAAAACAAATATTAATTACACAACTATCCATTTGGGTGGCTCGGTGCACTTTAGCTGCCTTTTATTTGTCTTACAAAGGACCAACATACTGACATGTTAGTTAATTGAATGCTTGATTGAACAAGTAAACCTTACACTACACTTTGCAGCCTGCCAAATTTAAATTCTGGTGGCCTGCCAGAAGACTAGATTTCTAGTGTGAGAACCCACCACTGATATCTTAGCTGTACTCCTTAGAAAATATGAATCTGATGGCTCATTTCAGGATATCCCCAACTGATTTTGACCTTTTTGAGAGGAAATAGTGGGTGAGGTGGTCCAGTTGGACCACCTCTGGTAGTCTGGTTTCTATACCATTTAAAGTTTTAAATGTTGTTACTGGCATCTTAGTTTATTTTAACAAAAATAAATTATCACTACATGTTTATGAATTCATATTTTTATGCTAGTTGTAGCTGATTCTGTTAAAAAAGCAAAAACAGGTATGTTCTGTATTTGCTGAAACTTCTCAGGTGATTGTCAAGGTGACCTTTAAGTAGCGTACAGATGGACAGAAAAGACATGGATAATTAATGCAGATTACATCTGAGAGAATGTCTTGTATTAGTGAGAAAAATAAGCATTAGGGATCTTTGAATCCTGAAACACTAATGGGTCCTTTAGGATCTCAGCTGGGTAACCATACTAGTAAAGGCTTTTATGCTTATTATGTTCTCTGTTTCTAGAGGTGACAGGTTTCTATAGGTGATAGGTTCTATATTCCTGTCAACCAGAAATATATTCACTTGTCTTCATCAAAACTCTTTTAGCTAGTGCTGGTGATGGGCAGTCACTAGAACAGCAGAGAGACAACAGCCTATACATTTCAGTGGAATGAAGTGTTAGAAATGCATGCAACCGCTTGTAACTGAGTTAACATATTTTAAGATCACATAAACGAACAGTTCAGCTTAGCTGTTATGCAAAACAATGCAAAAAGATGGCTTGAAAGTGATGCAAGAGGTTGTAAGAGAGCTCTGAATAATCTCAGAATAAATTCTAAAGGCTGAGGACCGGATGTCCTCTGCTAGTGTAAGCTGAGGAAAGCTTTACTGATGGTAAGCCAGACCTAGAGTCAAGCAGAAGACTCAAGTTTAATACTCTTATTAGCATTCTAATTTCTCAAGTGCATAATTGCTGTATTTTGTTCATATGTTCAAAAGCGTCTCCACTAACCAGGTTCTTTTTTAGTCTTTTGGGAATGGAGGAGAGAGTTTGCCTCCTCTGCAGCATAATGTGTAGTCCCCTTTCACATGGAAGTTTTATTTAACATAATTCCTGCAATTCCCACAATCTCATCTGCTTTATTCCTGTGACAGGTGGTTTTTAGTCTTTTACTGCAAGTCTGAAATTCACTGTGGGGTATTGGAACATAGTCTGTGGCTTATGAGGGTATGGTGACACCTGGAGCAGATGTTCTATGAAATCTATTTATGTATAGCAGAATTACTTGCATTTATGGAGGATTGGACATGGTTATTCAAGTGATGCTATTCTTATGGTCCAAAAATCAGTTCATTCTAGCTGGGGATTTGGCACTGAAAAATGTTGTAAGAAGCGCATCTTTCAGTGTTTGAAACTGTCTACCAGTATGTATTAATGGTAACATTGAATTCACTTCTCCATCTGTGTCTAGTACTTTTGAACTAATTGCCTTCCTGTCGTCGAACTTTGAAGTTAGTATAGCTGTTACTTTACTTCAAAGGCAAGATAATCTTATATGTTTTGATGGTAATGCCATTTCATATTTTGTCAATGAAAATCTCTTTGACAAGACTGATGACCTATGGGTGAGTGCTCAATTCAGGCAGCAGGTGGTAGACCATTTGTCCTACTTGTCATGCAGTTAGATGAACACATTCAACTGCAGAACTGGAAATAAAGGCCACAAACTTTCAAGGACAACTTACACAAAAACTCTGGTGCCTCTCTTCAGCTTCTGCCTAACACAGGAAAGCTGATACCTCCCAGGTACCTTACTCTTCTAATGCAGTTCTGCCTTTTCCCACTTGGGACTCCAGTGGCAATGCAAGGAAAATTGTTTTCTGCTAGAGCATGAGATGTGCAAGAGTGAGAATTTTTACTCTAGCACTGAATAGTTAGAGAATTCATTTTGGATGTGGACTTTAGTTCTTTTCCTCATTTGTCTATGAGTGTTCAAACTTATCTGCCCTGTCTAATCACCCCGAGATAATTCTGGGGGGATAGAAACTATTTCTAATGCAGAATTTGTGTCACTGTGCAGGAAATCATGGAAAATTCAAAAGCAGTGCAAAAAGAAAAGGATTTTCTTGCCTTTAGTGTCAAGCATTATCCTGGAAGGGGGAAGTCCTGTAATCCTGGACCTGTTCCAAATGCCCTTTAATGTTTGAATAAACAGCCATTGAGTAAAATACAAGAACATCATCTGGAGTCGGGGTCAGAACCCAAGAATGCTTGTGGAAGCTGGAAGAACTCAAGTCAAAGTCATGGAAGACAATAGGCTTCATCCATTTTAAAGGGTTTTGGATAAGGGCCAGACTTGTTTCTGAGGCTCTCTCTAGATTCAGTTTGTTCATCGCTATAGTTTGTCTGTAGCTGCCACGGCACACAATATGAAAGGAGTTACTTAAAATGAAGAGGACACTGAAGTGCTAATGTTACACAGTTCTCTAGTATCAAAGGTGAACTTATGTGTTAGAAATGCTAGCTGCCTTTCTGTAGGCTCTCTTCCTGACCTCTTGCTCTCTTGGTACTGCATTTTAGGTCTAGCTGACAAGTTTACAATGTAAGACAATGGCAGAAAACACTTGCATATCCATATTTCACCAGTTGTCTCCACTTTTACAAGTTTGCTGTGCTGGTTTTAGTTTTGATTGATCAGATTCCATAAATCACTCTATCAAATGCCATCAAATAATGGCATTTTCTATCTAGAAAGGCAAATGAATAAAGGATACCCAGATTAAAAAACGAGATGCACAAATCTTAAATGTTCCCTTGGTAAATTTCACACTTGACTAAAAACTATCTAAGGAAAATGGCTGCTTGTGAAATTCCAACCCCACTCTGTTCCTGCTTAAGTAATTCCTTATGAAGCATAAAAAGTAGATTAGAGATAAAACAGGGAATGAAACCAAAGTATTATTTACAGTAATATATGGACACTGGCTCTTTATTCTAAGGAATAAAATAAATTTTCTAACTTTACTCATTTTTTTCATTAATGGAACAATTTACAAATACATTTAAATACTCCCATCTTGAAATAAAAAGTGATAATATCTACTCTTGGAAAGATGTAATAGTTAACACTTGGTGTATTAATCTGAACTATTTATTCATTCAGTTATAACTGGTGCATTTTAGAATAAGTTTTGAAAATGTGTATGAGAATTCAAGTACTTCTGAAATCTTCATCATTTTGATGAAAACAGTTTTTCAGTTGTAAGCAGTAGATGTAATTAATTTTACTTTCTGCTTGCATTTGAGAATTACAGCATTTTAAGAGAGAACCAAAATAAATCTGATAGATTTTCTCCTGCCTTCAGATGTCAGGCTAAACTTTTGCTAAACAAATAATTCTCTCTCCATAGTATCTACTGAAATGTTATTATAACTGGAGCTGCGCAGATAATGGTTTTGGTTCACTGGTGATTCTGGTCATGGTAGCAAAAATTAGATTCACTCAACATGCTCTTCAAATTTGTCCCATTTTCCTCATTAAACATAAGCAACAGTCAATGACCAGTTAATTGGATTTGTATTTTAGGATATGTTGTCTCTTAATGCCATGTGGGAGTAATCTTGTGCTAGGAAGGGTTGTAGACACCCAGAAAAAGCTGCACAGTTGCTGTAGGACTGCTAGTTCCTAGGGTTTACATAAACAAAAAGTAGTACTCTTACCAAAACTTGGTTTGTCCAGTTGCCTATTCTCATGCAGTATAATAGACAAGCGTGAATAGCTTCCTACACGTAGCATAGCAGTCCGCTTGAGATTCTGAAGATCAAATATCAGGCATACCATCTGCTCACCAATTCAGCAAAAAAAACAACCAAACAAACAAAAAAGCCCCAGAATACATCTTGGGATTTGTTGTAAATCCACTCGCCCACCAATTCTTTTCAGAGGGCTGTGTGACCTACCTGGTTCATTCTATCCTTTTGTCAGTGTGTGTGTGCAAGAGAGATTCCTTATCTTTAATTCTTGGAAAACTCTTAAGGAAAAAAAAGAAAGGTTTTAGGCTATAAAAATATGTAAACTTGAATTTTGTTTTGACTCCTGGGTAGATTGTTCCACACTGTCTTAGTATATATAACTACTGATCTCTACAACAAATGAAAAAAAAACTGGCTTCCATTTTGGGGTTTCCAGGGACTACTGCTTTTCCTGATAATTTTCAATAGATCAGAGAGTCATCTAGTGGCCAGTCAGAGGAATTTTGGAAAAAAAAAAAATCCACTCAGGAGTTCTATGCTGTCTCAGGAGAGCTATGGCTCTCATGGGTTGTGTCTCAGACGCTGATAGCTGGTGGGAATCAGGAATCAGTGGATGAAATTGTCACGAGGATAACATAAGAAGGGAGATAAAATCCATCCTTTTCACTGAAAAACAAATAAACCAACAAACAATGTATTCACTCATGGTCATTTTACTGTTAATGATGTCAGCTGAAAATTTGAATTTGAACATGGCTATTCCAGAAACATGACTGTTCCAGAGCATTGAGAGTTAGGATCCTAGTTTTATCATAGACAATACCCATAATTTGGTGGCACCAATGGTTTTATTTAAATTTTATGTAGCCATGTAGCTAATAGGCAGGTACTATCCAGGGCTGGGAAATAAAAGTCTCTTGAATATATTATTTAATATTTTAAGGTTGTCGCTGTAAGTCCACAAAACAAATTAACAAAAAAGCACTAGGCAATTCCCTGCGTAATTAGTTTTCATGCTTTATCGTAGTTTATCCACTAAACTGGGCATTTTTTCCCTTTGATACATTACCTGATCAATGAGCTATTGATTCTTTAAACTGAGTTTATCATTTTATGTCTTAACAGCCAAATTTAATATTATTTACATTTCAAATTTGAAAATATTTTTCTTACTGGATCAAGCTGTGTGTTCTTCTAACCYACTAACCAGTCTTTTTCAGGTGATCAACACCAGATGCCATAAGAGGATATGGAGGATACAGAGAGGATCTTCACCCCTTCTATTAGTTTTTAAAAGGCCTAATATTCTTTCAACAGAATTTATTAATTAATTGTAATTCTTAACAGTCTAGAGAACTTATAAATGTCCACTCCTTTGTTTCCAATTAAGTTCATCTCAACAATTTCCACATTCTAATTTCCTACTTCTTATTTTCATGTAAAATCAATTTATTCTTGTTCTATGGTACAGCAAGAAGTTCCCAGTCTATCTTCTCTATATTAAAAATGACTATCTTTTTTCTTTTCACCACTCTAAGAAAGGAAGTCAGTGTGTGTTTATTTCTCTTATTTTAATATGAGTTTCTCTAGGCCTCATTTTTGTAAGTCTTCTTCTGAGGCCTTCCACTTTAGCAATACTTTTCTTGAGACTTCTGGATACCTGAGACTAGTCTCCAAATACTGGGGGTCTGTCCCAAGGCATGCTACTGCCTGTCCCAGCCCCTGTTTCTCAACACCCTCTTGATGCTCTTAACTGAGTGTCCTGCTGGGCCCAACACATTTACTTTGAAAAAATATTCCATATTAACCTGCGCCATCATTTTGCATAAAGACATCATAAAGTTCCTTGTGTTGAACACGATGATTTTTTTTATGCATCTTAACATTGTGCTTGCTTTATACATTGTCCTGTCCACAGCCATCCTTGAGATCCTTCCCTGGTTTTATTTTTCTCCTGTAGAATATAAAGAAAACTGGCAGGTCTTTCACATTATCTGACACAAATTTAGGGCCAGTAGTAAAAGGACAGATGAAGTGGTTTGGAAACGTAACTTACACAGTAGCTCTAAGCAAATTGTTTCTCTGTTCTTCGAGTCCAACTGTCAGATCATGTTATAAAACACTGAACTCAAGAACTTGGCAAAATACAGCTGAAATTTCAAATTAGCTCCAGGAAGAATTTTTTTTTTCCTCCCATATCATTTTAAAATATTTTAAAGCTCCATTTTCAGAGGAAAGCAATAAATGAATTGCAGGTTTTCAATCATTAAAGGTTTAAAGAAGCTGTTAGGCCTCAATCCAAAATGGCAGCAATAATTCAGTATTATAGTGAATTTAAGATGATTACAGCTCATAAATAAGAGCATAGCAAATTTCCCACATTAATTTGAAAAGTTTTCTGCAGTCACCTACACGGTACTCAGCCAGTTCTATTCTAAAAGCATCTGAAGTTTCAGTTTTTCTTTTGCAAAATACTGTATACAGTGTTTTAATATACCTGCTGTCATTTCCTCCTGCCTCTCCCCTTCCTCCCAAAAGTCAGAGCAACAGTTTGTCTTATTGTTGCTTTTGATCCAGCTTAGGCTTCAGCTGGTTCACACAAGCTGAGGAGCTTTTCTGTTATTTTAGCAAAGTGCTGGCCCAGAGCCTAACAGACAAAAGTAGGTTGTGCTTTGGTGCTTCAAGGGAATAGTCTGGCTACAAGAAAAATGCAGTGTATGTTTTACCCTACCATTAGGCATGTCTGCTAAAGAAGACGGAGTAAAGGTGCTACTTTATTGCTCCTCTAACAGTGGCAAATGATGCTGACTTGTAGGATGGGGCATTCAGGGTGTTACTAAAGTATAAAGAGGACAAGTTTGGCTAACATAGAGTTAGTGTTTCATTCTTTCCCGCTTTTCCTGTCATCACGAGTTTGTCCCTCTGTTGAAAAGCCATGTGGTCCCCTCTGCAGACTCCCATCCAGAATACCTTCAGCAGTCTCACCACCAGCAACGGCCACAGCATAACTGTAGGTAAATGCAGCTTTGCCAGACAGTAGTAATGATGTGATGTCAAATAAAAAACAGATAATGACCCCTGCTTGCTGTTTGAGCCTGGACAGTGAGACGTGGGAAAGGCCCATTACACCCAGATTAGAAATTATACCTACTTTTTCATTACACTGCTGGCCCAGCAGAAAGGCTGTCCATAGTTGATTTCTGGAGCTATTAGGCTGCAAGCACTTGGGGACAAATCTTGCAAATATTTCAGAAATGGCATTCTACATTATGAAATCCCAGTCCCATCAAAAGCCCCAAATAAATAACACATTATCATCTTTATGGACCACACTGGCAAAACTTGTCATTTAATTTAACCTTCCAAACATCCTCCCTCTAAATGCAATTTGTGAGTTCAGCAGGGAATATCATTACTGAACAATGAGTGTTTCTCAGAAAAAGCCAACATGGTGAGCTTGGAGAATAAGCAGCCTTTTCAGTTTTCTCTCAAGAAAGCACCCTTGAAAATTTACTTGAACTCTGACAAGAAAAAGACAGCAGCATTCAAGAGGAGTAAGGCAGTGTGAGTCACAAGGAGCATTTATTCCCTGAAAGCAAGACCGAAGGCAGTTCTTTTACTCTGTCATCAGGTAGGGGTCCAAAATATTGTTGGTGCTGGCAAGGACCTAACTGCTTCCTAAAAAGTGCTGCAGCGAAGATAATCTGGTCTTGCCATAGACATAAAACATTAACATTTCAGAAGAAGCATCACTGTGTGATTTCAGTCTAAAAATGATTTCAAAGAGACTGCTAGTGTCAAACAGCTGGTATGGAAAGACAAGTGGCTTACAAGTGTTTCTACAGCCTGCTCTGTGTAATTCTTTCTCCTGGATTCTTGGGAAAATATATTCTTTGTGTCCATTTTTAGCATCTAACATGTAACTATCCCTAAAGTGCCAGAGGCAATTGAATCAGGCTGTCTTAAGCACACACACAAATAAATAAATAAATAAAAGCCTTTTTTTCTAAGGAGCAAATTGACAGGAGAAGAATGACGTGAAAATCAGTAATTAGGGAAATAAATAAATGAGGGGCTACATTTTCTAAAGATTTGCTGTGCTCAGCAATATCTACAATTACAGAGTGAGTTTCTCAAAAAGTTGTAACGGCTAGAGGACTAAAAGAGCTCAGCATATGATATACAAAAGCTGACAATTTACTTTTATGCTTCAGTGGGAGTGATGCTCTCACAGGTAGTGGCTAAACGCTTTGCTGATGAGCCATCAAGACAACATGTTAGCTTCTTCACACAGCATGGGCTGAACATCAATAAAATGGGACATTCCTATCTGCAATCCTTGAATCTGATGTAGGTAAAATGTTTCCCTTTCAGCAGCCTCTCCCTAAGCTCAAATCCAAAGTTTACCATTTCTGAGCCTTTTCTTATCAAGGCACAGACTGGAACTCTGGTGTAAAGAATAGCAATTCAAAGCCCTGTGTGATAGAAACCTTCCCCCTTATCGCAGAGATTTGTTCCCCAGAACCTCCTTGAGGAAACAGCTTTTGTTTTCACTGAAGTTACAGAGTATCCCAGTCTAGGCAAGTTTGTAAAAATCAACATTGGCTCGCTTCATGCTCTGTTCATCCATCTATGTTCAGAGAACTGCCCATTTTGGGGGTTACATTGGTCTTGCTTTTCCAGGCAGATGTCTACTTCGATCTGCTGGCAAAGCATTTAGCAGGCTAAACAGCTCATAAAGAGAGGAGTTCCCAGAGGTTTCTAAGTCATGAAATAAGAGTTAGGGAGAAAAAGTATTTTTTTCTAGATTTTTAGTATTTGGCCTCTGAAGATGTTAAATATCTTCTGTGGGAGTTTGGAGGAATTGAAAAATCTAGATCTTCTGCAAATCCATATGGAATCAGTAAGAGAGCAATGACCATAAAACCATTATTTTAACTTTTTCCCTTATTTTGTCTCTCAGCCTGTTGGGAGAATACAGACTGAAGGCCCAGAGTAGCTAGCATCTCGACCTACGGAAACTAGCTTACTTCGGCAACCGCACAGGGCCACTGAGCATGAAAAGTGCTCGCAGAAAGCACCCTGGAAACAATGGCTTTCAGAGACTCAAGTTTTCATCTTCATTACCAAGAGCGTTTCTGTTTCTCAGAAGACAATAATTTGACAGATATGACTCATTTTAAAAGCTTCAAGAGGTTTAAATATCCTATGCAAAAACCTCAGGTAGGGAATGACATCTTAGTGTTTTTCCTTCCAAATTTGAATGATGCCTGCAGGATTTAAGGGGCAAAAGATTACATGGAGAGTTATATGTCTGGGTGATGATTCATGTTAGTGTCTGACTTGAGAGTCTGTGGTTTCGTTTTTAATTTTTAAAAATGTGTTTAGCTTTAAACGTGTTTCTACTTCAGGTGCTTTTTACTGATGTCCTGTTTCTTCCTATACTCATTTATGAAGATTTAGTATCATTACTGCATGTTCTGAAAAAGTTCTTTTCTGCGAAACTTACATCTTTCCATAACAAAAACATAAAAAATCAGTGGAAGGGAAAAGATAAATACCCAATATTTAGAAAGTGTTTGAACATGAAAAGTATCATCATAAAACCAACAGCTTCTAGTGACAGGTAAAGGAACACAGGCATTGCCTGTTTAAATTAAATACTTGAAGTCTCTAAAGCTCTTTTCCAGTCTTCTTCTTTTTCTGCATGAATATGGTGGATGTTTTTAGTCTTTGTAATTTTGGAATACACCAGTTATGTTTTTCAATAAAATGGTATACTAATCTGCAGAGAAGTCTATGCTAGCCATTTTTTCTGAAACCAGTTGAACCTAGATGTAAACTGCCCTGTGTCTTATATTTTCACTGGGAGAAGGGAGGGAAATCTATCAAGACCTTGGAGACCTGATGTTTCTAATTGTACATGTTTAGTATTTATAGAACATTTTTTCAAAGAAATTCCAGTTATGACTCTTTTTCATCTACCACTAGAARTGCGCAAATAACTTTCTCCATGAATTTAGCCTTGTAGTCACTTGGATAAGGTGCCACTTAAATCAGCTATTAGCCTCAGAAGGGTTATGATCATGTTCTTACAATTCTCAGAAAATCTGCAGCATTATAAGCAGCTAAAATGATTTCATAAATCTTTTCATGAACACACGTATACTTGTTGGGTTTTTTTGCTATATTGTGTGCAGACACACATTTTTCTTTCATTAGTTTTGAAATGTTTCTGCGCCAAAGATAGTTCAGTAATGTAAATGGTGTGATATTATAGAAAGCATATATATATTATATATTATATATTTTATATATATATACACATATATGTAGACACAGTGTTTTCTCAAAGGAGCTTAAACTTCAGAAGTAGAGGACAACTCTGAGCCTTCAGTCCCTCCATTATCTGTGAGACTCCTATTCACTTCAGTTGAATCAGACACTATGCAGTTTCTTAGTAAACAAAGCAAACAACTTTCCATAATGAAAGTGTGCAGTCATAGACTGTGTGACTGTATAATGCAATCATGCACATTTCTTTTTAAAACCACGTGGTTTTGTTCTGTTGATTAGAAATAAAGTACCTCTAGCAGTGAAACTCCAAACTGAAAAATTGTACAATTCACTATTCACTATTCACTGAACCAACTCGACTGTTTGTCTTTTTATATATATATATATATATTTTTTTTTTTTTTGCTAACGCACACAATGCCCAAGCCCAGCTGGTAAGCTTACTTAGTGTCCTTTTTCTTACTGAAAAATAATCATACATTGCAGTCTCTGGTCCCTACCATTTTCCAGCAAAGGAGATTAAAGTTATTTGTAAACATTCTCTACTGTCTTCCTACCTGTCTACTCAGGTATATTTTTTGTTAATCTGAAGCCCATGGGAGGTAATGGTCTGCACCTGCACAACTAAAATCAAATCAATTTTGCTAGTGACTTCAATGAAAGTACGATTTAAAGTGGAACAAATTCCCTTACCTCTACCCATCACCTAGTCAGGGGGATAATTCAGGTGTCTAGGCATAGTTGTCTACTGCTATTTCAGATGTTGTAGGGCATCTAAGGCCCCAGCATGGTGTTGGTAGGTAAAACAAGAGCTATGCAAAGGATCCACTCTCTTCTGCAGTGATGGCTGGAAGCCAAGAGGAAATGGCATCTTGAACAGCACAACATGCCTGTGTTTAGGCACGTGGTTCTCATCGCAGGTGGGAAAGATTGTCACCTGAAAGAGGGAGTGGTATTTCCAGCAGTGATCCTCTTCACTAGAGTAAGCAACTAAGATAGCGAGATGAAGAGTTTTCCCTCTTTCTCTCCATTGACTATAAAGGGAGCTTAGTTGACTGGTTTCAATGAGATACCTAATTTCACACAGCTCAAGATAAATGCTGGCTCCTATGATTGGAAGAGTAAGCCTTATTGGAAGTCAGTGAAAGTCATTTAAGGGTGCCTGCCATTTTTATCTGAAAAAGCTTATTTGTTATTTACAAGGAGTTATGCTCCCCGCTATCCCAAGGGAATGAGTAAGCTATTTGAGTGTAAATATGTGAAAACAAAGTTTTGTTTGAAATTATGTAAAATAAATCAGAGCTGAGCAATCAGAGCAACTGCAACATACTAGTGAGCTATCCACAGATGTGACAGTTACAGCTCCCAGCTACAGAGGGTTGGTTTTTTAGCTCAAACTGTTGATGTTAATGTTTTTAGTTCTTGAGGTTCCTGGCTCAGTTCCTGTTGTATTAACCAAGATTTCAGCTGTCACACAAAAGCTTGCAAAAGCAAAACAGAGAAAGTAAAACTGAGTTCATTAATGATATATCAGGGTAAAAATCCCTGTGCTAATGTGCTCTATGGTAATTTTCTGCCCAAAGGGACCATGTTAGGTTTTATGCACCCTATTTCATGAAAGAAGAACCCAAGCAGGAGATTCAAAGCGGTCACATCTCATAATCACCAGAATACAATCTTCTTACTTAGGACAATATTTCTAATCTCACTGGTAGAAAGGTAAACCATATCCATACATAGGCACACTGACTTTAATAAAACTGGCCATAGAGTAAGCTATTACTCAGCATATGATTTTTGGCCTTGTGTTTATCACTTTTGCCAATAAATCGGGGTGTGATTGAAAATGTCAATATCTGTTCCTAGCAAAATGGCACAGTAAATCACCATTATTTTTGTAATACCCCTGGGATCTACCTGAAGGAATTATACAATATAGTATGATTATTCTTCCTACATTTTTGTTGGAAGTGGATAAACTTAGGCAAGCATAATATACACACAGAGATGTGTATAACATATATACATAATAACATATATAAAAATAACATGAATCTTCTGGAAGAACCCCCACACACCCCTAAATCTGCAGTCCAGGATTATTCATATTAAAAGATTCTTCCACCACATTTATTTTTTAGAATCATTTGGGGAGATATTTGTTAATAGAGAGCAGGAGAGGGAAAGAAACCAGTTTATTTTGTGAGAAAATAAAGGTGTGAACTACTGCAGGAAAGTGGAAATAAAGTACCTGTTTCATGTAGACACCACTCTGAGGAACAGAAGATCCTGTGAGCCTGAGCCATCACACTCCTCATCCACTAGGTCAGAAGTGTTGTGATCCTTAGAAAATATATATATGTTCCAGCAAGGGTGGAATCAGCTACTGCTCCTGCCTTAACTGACAGGCTGTGGAGAGAAGTCTACAAGCAGGTGATGACTTCTCCTTCCACTAATCATCTATTTCTACCTACCTGAAACTTTTATTAGTATTCATTGCCTCCATTACACTACGGTTCACCAATACCGTGGGGCCCTTCTGGGCTGACACAAAATAAGAAGCATGAAGAAGCATCCTGAGGAATTTGCAATCTCAGCTCAGACAGGAAGCAACAAATTGATGTGGAGCTGGTTATTTGACCTTCACCAGGTCGTGGTGGTCCTTGAATGGAAGAGTGCAAGTGATATTACTCCGAATGGCAGCAAAACAACTTACTGAAAAAGCCAAAAGGGCAGCTATAACCGGGGGAGGTAAAAATGGCAATGGGCTATGTTTGTTTTCAAATAAGACAAGGAATGAAAATGAATGGAGTCAATGTGCCTGTGTCTATCCTCTGGCACAGTTATATACTGCTCCTGGAAAGAAGTAAGGGTTTGTTTGTTTGGTCATTTGTTGTTGTTTTGTTCAAGTTCAGCTGTAGTGTCTTGTTACTTGCTAATATTTTCAGTTCATTGCTTTATGTGTGCCTTCCGATTAGCAATAAATAATACCTCACCCTTTTGTTATTCACTTGTTTCACAGCTGCCACCCTAACTTTGTATGTTGCAAGTATCTGGAAAAATGCCATGATCTTACATTGTACAGTAACAGGTTTAATTTTGGGTTAAAAATATTTCTTTGAGGAGCATTGTACTTCTCTGTTTATGGTCTGTTTATGGTTTATTCACTGCCAATGCTGGCACCAAACACTTATTCTATTTTCATTTTTAAGAGATGACATGATAGAAATAACAAGACAATAAATCACAATTATACTGCCTGAGAACATCAGAAGTGTTGATTACAGCACACTGATGGCTGCCTCATTCTTCTTTGCTGAGACATGTTAGCCAGCCACACTTGAAATTATGTTTCCACTTTTAAATTCTTGTATAAACTTAAAATAGGATTATTTGGGGATCTTTTTAAGAATGAGTCATTGTTGGAGGAGGGGAAAACAGAGGTTCTAGTTTTTGGAGTTAAATAACATTCTGCAAATAGATACTGCTGAGACGTCTTAACCTAAATAAGAAGAAACTCAGCACTGTAAAGATTGTTTTGGAATCCATTTTGCTCAGCAACTGGACCTTGCAAGATTCTGTGATTTTACCTGCCCAGAAGATTCAATGGACCACTTCAGCAGTTTAGCTAAATGTGCCATTATCAAAAAAAAAAAAAAAAAAAGATTCCTGTAGCTCCTTATTGACGTTTTTCTGGGTAGGAGGCAGAGGAAAATCCGTGAAATAGATCACAGTCCTCTGGGAAAACTAATTATGTACATTTAGTTCTAATTATGTTATAATTCACACATACAATGGCTTTAAGGTTGGAGGACACTCTTGTCATTTCTGACTTCTGATTGCTCAGTTAGTACAAATTTGTTTCTCTTTCAGCTATTTCAGTTCAGATTACTTTTCCTTACCTTATCAATCAAAGTTGTAAACAAATTCCATTGCCAGAAAAATTTGAGTTGACACCATCAGTATTCCATTTCATAGATCAAGACTATTCTCACTGAGGCCTCTAAATAGGATGCAGAACATCACTGAGAGAAGGTTTCAAAGTGTGTGCTTCCCACTTTTACTTGATGAGTCAGAGCTCAAGAACAACTGCATTTTTATACAGTTTTGTTATGCAAAAAAAAAAAAAAAAAACAGAAACTGTACCTTTGATTAAATTAGTAACACATACAGCTCCAGCTGAATCCAACATTTAGTGTTAATAACTGCCATAATAGTCTTTATGCATTGAACAATGGTTTTAATGGCCTTGAACAAACAGAAAGCTACTTAATATCTACTACGTACTTTAGAGAGGATAGTTATGCAGCCCAGCTTAAGGCACTGAAGTTAAATGCCTGAATTAGGAGTTACTATTAAAAAAAAAAAGTATATAATTTTGGCAAATTTGAAAAATCATAATAAGTTAGAGAAATGAAGATTTTGAGATGCAACCTGCCAATCACTTAGAATTTAATAACAAAAGCTTTTCCTCCAAACACATCATTGATATGAAGCTCGAAAGAGAGTTTGCAGCACAAATAGAGTATCAAGCATAGTAGAAACATTCACARGGCCTTTCAGTAAAATTAAATATATGTACATTTTTAGAACAGTATCCACTACAAAATAGCTAAGGGAATTTGATGAACTGGAGTTTGTTTATACGAGAGCAGAACTGAGTAACTGTCTGCAAGTGAAATCTCAGCAGTGGAGCTTGATTCAGAATCAATTAATAAATTTAATAAAAAAATAGAAGAGAAACAAATTTCTAGGACCACATGGAATCACTCAAGAGTTCTAAAGGAACTTAACTATGATGAAAAACTTTATATTTATACAAGTAAAGTACATAACAATGATAAGTAACCACTATTTTCTGGTAACTGGATTTGGTAATAGAATAAGAAAATGGCCTTTAAAAAGGGTTTTAGAGATGATACAGGGACATACAGATGAACAAGCATAGACATGTATGGATAAATATGATATACAGAAAAGAGTTAACACAACTCGATATCTTCCTTAGAGAGGAAGGGTAGAGCTACTAGATTTCTCTGAAGAAGTGAAATAGTACACGAATATGGGTGATCCAAACAGAGTTGTGCACACATTGCTCTTACAAGTTTTTGGCAATAGTGCTATCAGAAGGCTCTTAGAAAAAGTTATCATGGGTAAGAAACAAGTTTCACTTATGAATTAGCAATGTGTTAAAATAAAAAATGAAGTTTAAGCCTAAAAAAAATCAATATTCACAAAGGAAGGCAGTTATTGGAATTCTGACATAGGTTTGTTGTATCAACAAAAATAATCTGGAAAAGACCATGAAAAGTGAGATGGTAAAGTTTGCTGATGATACATAGTTATTCAGAAAAGTCAAAGCTAAAGCTGATTGCAGAGTTGCATGGGTAATAAAGTGAATGGGTAATAAAATAGGGTAGGAAATTCAGTGTTGACAAATGCAAAGTAATAAGCTGGGAAAACCAACTATGTATATAAAATGATGGGTTCGAAGCGAGCTATTATCACTCAGAGGAGATTTCTGGAGTCATTGTAGGCATTTCTATGGAAATGTCTGCTTAACAAAAGTCAACAAGGAAATAGAAAGTTAAGAAATTATTAGGAAAGAAATTGAGAGCAAAACAGAAAACATCGTATTTCCCATGCGTGCAGCTGCATCTTGAACTCTGTATTAAGTATTCCATAAAGAATAGTCCAGAACTGAAAAAATACAGACAAAAAAATACATAGAACTATTTCAGAGTCTGTCCAGATTCAGACTCCTGTTCAGGAGCTACCTAAAATGCTACTATATTGGGGGAGGGCCAGACTGCCTTCGGTATTTCTTATACTCTCTTTAATTATTTTCTGAGGGGGCACTAGCAAAAACAGGATACTAAAACAGAGGAAATGTCTGATCTCATAAGGTTACTCATATTCTCCCTGTAGAGTCAAGGGAGAAAAAGTGAGAGGCTGACCCAGGGGTGATCCAAAGCATGTAAGATAGGCCTTTACATGGAGTCATGCTCAAGAGGGACTTCACCTTCCTCCTGCAACTGTGCGGACAGCCTGGGAGGGCTGCTGTCCTACCTGGGGCAGCTAACTCAAGCTGCCCAAAGCTGGGCAGTGTGGAGAACTCCCTTTACCCTTCCTCAGAGCCCAGCTGAACTTGTAAACAGAAAGTTTTATCTTTTTAATTAAAGCAAACAGGATTTTTTTTTCTTTTCTAGTTCAAGAAATGGGCAAAATATATGCTCCTATGTTTTCCAGACTTCCTCATACAGCGAAGGGACCGACTCCTGAATAAATTGAGAGCTGCTTTATACTAGCAATACTAAAGCAAGCTCAACAGAAGCATCTCATCAGTAGATGAATCGCTGGCTAGCATCAGCTCACTATAACCCAGAGCAAAAGATCACCATGAGTATTACTTCAGTTTTCCTATATTTCAATAAATAGCTCTAATGAGAGTTGGACTGGGTCCCAGATTAGGAATATTATTGCAGTGGAGGCCATTAGTCCAGTGGAGTGACGAAAGTTAAAATTTTGCAGCACATACTTGAAGTTGGAGGAAAAAAATCTTTGCAGCACAGAAATGAGGTAATCCTCAGATTGCTAATATTAGTGTTAGAAGTTCACCTGTGCTCAGCAAAAACAGATGTTCAGTGGGTGCAAATCACAAAAAGTGCTTTGAGTATGATAATTTATACAAGGTCTGACCAAAAAAACCCTTTAACCTCTTCCAATGAAAGGTTTGAATTAAAATGGCAGGCTTTTTTCCTCCGCAGATTTGATCAGTGTGCCATTCAAATTCTTCTTGGACACCTGCAGGTGATTCTTGAGTCCGTGCACTGCTCCATTTACCCACTCAGGAACTCTGGGATGTCAATAAGCATTTGGTACCTACCAATTAAAAGCAGCCGGATGGATACAGAAGTAGAAACTTGCTTTCAGAGACCCGCTTGACCTAGAGAACAAGTGTCCTAAAATTCTGATCTGCCAAGAAAAAGAAATTCCAGGTCTTCTGGACTGACCAGAAACAATTGAAGCAAAACATAGAAGCCTATTGTATGTTACGGAGTGTCTCAATAACCAGGAGTGCTTGTTAGTGGCACTGTACTATGCAGCTTACTGAGGTAAATAAAATACACTCATTTGGGAAAGTACTGTGAGTATCTAAAGGTTAGAGAAAATATTCCAGGGGTTAACTGCCAGACTGTTTGAAGATAAGGTGTTTTATCACACATACCATTGTGGATATAAGTGTTTGAGTAGTTGACACAATACAAAATGATTTCTGACAGTTATTCCTGGAATGGAGGGGAAAAAAACCAAAAAACAACAACAACAACAAAAACACAAAATGTTACTGTGACATTCACTATAGCATAAGGTCATGTTGCTTTAATTGTACTGCTCAAGCTGACACACTGTATCATGATGAGCACAGTGTAAAGTCAGGGTCATCATTGCAATGCCACACATCTGATCATACCTCAAAAAAAAAAAAAAGAAAAAGACATGATAGTCCAGGGAGATTTTGGAAAGCTGCAATCAAACAAATATTCTCCTTGAAAAATTGTATTTGGTTTCAACTAAAAGAGGAGTGTGAAGTCGCAGCTATGCGAAATTTTGCAGCAAAGGATGAAACCATACAAACCACACAGTGGTGGTGTCTCTAATCTTTTTGTCCTCCAGAGATGCAAAACTGAATCTTAATGGCCAAAACTTTCTCTTCTCTAAGGCAACACAATTGTACTGGGAGCTGAGTTGTTCTTAGCAGCAGCAAGGTTGGCCATTAAACAGCTAGTGTCAAAACAGCCAGGACCCATGACCCCCCGTGTCTTTCCTGGAGCCCTGGAGAAACAATGCTGACTCCCATGGCTGGGGGTGAGATCAGAAATTTGGGGGTTGCAGGTGCTCAGTGAGAGTATTTTCCCCTGTCAGCAACAGCAGTCGCTGAGGCAGAGACTGCCAGAAAGACCTGAACCTTTAGGGTTTTCCTTCCCTACAGCTCTCTCCCCACTGCCAGGAGCTTTTATCACTCTTCTGCCATTTCCTTTTAACTGGCAGCTTCACCTTGAGGAGGTGGCAAGATTTGGTTTTGCTCACACTGTTTTGAAAACTTGAGCCAGCTTTTCTGAGAGTCACTGAAGAACTGATGCCTTTCTCGGGAAAAGGAGCACTACTAGCCTGGCCTGTCACGCCGTTACCTGACATGCCTTGGTGTAATTTCATTGATTTCCACCATGCGTGGGCTGTGCCACCTGACAGCAGCTCAGTCAGAGCTCCACCACTTTGCTTTTACTTTGACAGCAGTTGGATGGCCCACGAGCACTTTTAAAAGTGAACCTGTATGTGTAAGATAGCCACTGTGTGCACCGTCCCCTGCTCAGCAGATGTTTGTCTGGGTTGATATGAGTGGAAAAAAAGTGTGGTCATGGTTCACGTCAGGTAGCTTCTGTCATTTAAAARTTAGGCCACAGGTTTAGGCATTTAGCTTTCCAACATAGTGTTGCTGTCATTGACCACTTTGTAAATCCTGATATGGAAACACCTGTCTGAGGGTATCTATCAAACCTTTTCTGGTAGTTTATCTCAAACCCTGGGGTTTGCCAGTATAAGTGACTCTAGGTTTTGCTGGATAATATGTAGATGCTGCTATATTTCTATGCAGGATTCCTCTCAGCCCGCATAGCAGGGCTTGCAATTGATACAGAATTTCACCTCACATGGGAACTGTCCTCAGACTTTGCCTTTCTCCCTCAAGCCCAGTTTGCTTGCAAGTGGCAGAATCACCAGATGGCAACTCTTTATTAAGCTTCTTGACAGGAAGCCTCTAAGCATTTTCAACATAGTTCAGATCGCTGAGTGTCTTGCATTGAGAGACATCTGTGATCCAAGTGTCTTAGGAGAGATCCATTTCTTACACCCAAAGAAGGCCAAGGATTTTGGAGTTATCTATTTTTAAATGTGGCTTCAGTACCTTAAGTTTACTTCAGAAACAGTCCATTAACCATTTGGAGGAGAAATTAATAATATAGTCATCTTGAACATTTATATATGTTAAATTATTCCTCAGGCCCAGCTGGCCTCTTCAGGGAAATTAAGCGCTAGAAAGAGAGAGAGAAAAAAAAAAAAGATTAATTTATTTCATCTGTTTTACTAGAAATAATCACAGTAAATTAATTTGTGCTGATTTGAAAAATCAGCTAAAATAACATCAGTTAAATTATACCAATTATTTTCAGTTCTGTTTTATATATACCACATCACTTTGGCAGACAATCCAGGAAATAGAACAATTTGAACAGCTAAACTATTGGAAACTAGTTAACAATATTTAGAGGTAGATCTAGCTAGAAAGCAGAAAATCTGCTTCACAAATAATACAGTTGTGAAATGTGCTTTTGTTCTGTGTATGCTGATTTTTTTTTTTTTTCTAAGAGAAAACTTTTAAGAAAGAGAAGGACAGATTTCAGAACAGATAATACTTAGACCTTTCACACTGAGATTAGTAAGTACCTTTGTAAATCCTTATTGTGTCTATTTGACAGCATAGCTACACAGTAGAGACATTAGAGCCAGTTTTAACACCAGCATTCTACTCCAATGAGCATGGAACCCTACATAGTCTCAATATCTAGACTATTTGGAACTTTATGCAACTACAGCTTAATTACTCTGTTATCTAAGCAAGCTCAAATACCTAAACCCCATGTTACAGTCTGTAGACTGTAGTCAATCTACTCTCAGTCTTGGAATTTAAACCTGGATTTCAAAGTTTCAGATGATATTTTTAACCACAAGGGACTGTTTTGGATGTTTTTTTGTTTGTTTTTTTTTTCCTAAAGTTGATGCTAGAAATCTTTACTAGATTCTAGCAGGGCTTTTTATTAAATGTTATTGAAAAGATAGGAATCAAGAACAGAAAGATAAACAGCATCCTACGTCTTTAGGTCAGATTCACTGTGTTGCTAAGCACTGAAAGTCTATGGTCATACTGCTAAAAGGAAGAAATTAGCTCAAAGCCTCAATAGCTTGAAATATTTCTTTTCTCAATTTTGAGGTCTAGAAAGGCTTGCTTCCTAACTTCCTTCCTTTCTTATGAAAGATGAATTAAAATGTATGAATGTATAATATGATAATATAATAGATACAAATATATTGCAGACTGAGGAGCAGGTAGTCAATACGCTTGAGGGCATAGCTGCTATTCAGAGTGACCTAGACAGGCTGGAGGAATGGGCTGAGAGGAACCTCGTGAAATTCAGCAAGGAAAAATACAAAGTCCTGCACCCGGGAAGGAAGAGCCCTTTGCAACAATACAAGTTAAATAGTTAGCTATGCAAAGTATTGCTTTTACTGACCTGTAAACATCAACTTTGGTTAACTAGAAAGTGTATTAAAATTATAGTGGAAAGACAATGAAAAATTTACATTTTTTAGGAATGCAAGAAGTTAGCCACGTGCCCAAGTACAACATCCATAACTTCAAAGGTAAGTTGGAAAAGATTCTTCTACCCAAATTTTCATGTCTAAGTAGAGTGTGCAAATGTTTACTACAGATCTGAGTAAGCCACCTTGGACTACTTTCATAGTCAATGGAAAAAAAATAGGCAATTTTAGGTACAATTCAGAATCATCTGAAGTGGATATCTAGGCCGGATGAAGTATGTCTTAGAAATGATTATTACTCTCCACTGATCAGGAAGTGAATTTAAAGTGATTAATTCAGACATGGGAGTTTATATACCACACAACAAAACCAGATGTGATGAATCTCAGCTATGGTCCCTAACTCATTGCCTCTAGGAAATTATACGAACAGATCCAGACTATAAAAACAAGGCACAGTGCTGAAGATGTGAAAAAGAGGACTCATCCTGAGATCTGAAGAATCCAGCTGTATAGCGTGCAAACATCTCTTAATCTTCCTGTTAGGGTAGGTCAGAGTTTACATTCTGTAAGGTGATTTAATATTTGATTCTAAAGGGGGGGAGAGAGAGAAAAAGGCAGAACAACAAAATGGAGAAAAAAGTTATTCTGCCTCTTTTCATTAAATATATAAGGGATCAGTGGGAATACTAGGAATCACCTACCTAGAATCGGTTGTCAGGCTGGCTAATTCTTTTCTTAGAATAGAAGCCTATTGGAGTTAGGGTTATAATATAAATATAATAAAAAGAAAATGATGGGTAGGAAATGCAGTCTTTCAGTTCTACAGTATCCTACTGCTTAGAACACTAGCCAGGAATGAGAAAACTGTAATTCTAGAATATCCTCTGTCTGAGCAGGTTTAAACTTACCACTTCTACGCCCTAAGAAATTACTTTGCCCCTCATGCTCTAGCATTTCTAGGTGATACTCTCCACTAAAAATTATGCAGGTCAAATGTTTCAGATACAAGGTTGCAAGATCCATGATCTCCTGAAAGACACCAGGAATCATAAACCTGATTTTCACCAGGAGAAGGGGTGTATTTATGACAAAATGGGTGTCCTTAGAATGTGCATTTTATACTAGTTTGTTACTGGATTAAAAATAAATAAATAAATAGAAACATCTAGATAGAACAGTAACCAAAATAGTAACTGTTACACCCTCATTATATCCTACTACAAATCCTTTTTATGTCTTCTCCTTCTGGCCTCTGTATAACCAGTGCACTTAACTACATAAGCTTCAAGGATATTTTATTTGTGAAAATGCTTACATGATGGCTATTGTATGGTTTAGTGTTAAAAGAACTCCCTGGGTTGCTGAATGAGGTGGATTTATCTCCCTTCAGATCAAATGTTTCTTGCTTCTTGGCTAAGAATGCTCTTAAGTAATACGTCACCACTCTTTTGTCTCTTGTATCAGATGTTATAGTGATATTCAGGATCATGATCACAGTCACAGAAGTTTAGACTTTCCTAGGCAGCTGTCTTAAACCTGGATTCCCATGGAAGTTTAGGCTGAAGAAAGGTATCTGTCATTTCCAAAACAGATCACTTCTACATATCCTTAAGTATCTATAGTTAAGTACGCAGGGAAACTACAGGCTTTCTAGGAAAGCATAGATTATGTATTTATCTAGACAGTGTGG
Source organism: Apteryx rowi (assembly GCF_003343035.1). Classification (NCBI taxonomy): domain Eukaryota; kingdom Metazoa; phylum Chordata; class Aves; order Apterygiformes; family Apterygidae; genus Apteryx; species Apteryx rowi. The sequence goes on from NW_020447353.1 coordinate 1,760,644, forward strand.
GAAAACAGGTGGTCACACTGGATATAGGCAGAACGTGGGTTTATCATCTCCAGTTTAGGCAGGATATAAGATAATATGGTTCAATAGTTTTTTAACATTGTGGTGCACTAGTCAAAACACAATTTAGTAAAAAACAAACAAACAAAAAACAAAAAAGCAAACCTTTGCATGCTAATCACTTGTTTTGAGTCAAACATTTGTTTTTTCGTTTTGTCTTTTTTTTTTCATCCTTTTATTAATGTTTTTCATCCTTGATGTTTGCCAAAGGATAAGGCTGTTTGGAGAAGTTTCAGTAAAGCAGTTTGATTGTCTTGGGGGGAAATAAAAGTGAGAAAATGCAATTTGTCCATTATTGTGGCAACAGAAGAAAATAGCAGTGACCTTTTTTGAAAAGCTGTACAGTCAAGAATTATGCAGTTTGAAAGATGCTATTCTGTACAAAAAAACTCTCAACAATTACCAGTGAATGACCTTTCCCTCATAGAAACTGTTTTAGGTTTGTTTTGTTTTGTTTTGTTTTTAACAAGGAACAAGCATTTACAAATCTCATAGTGAGATATGCTACATATTTTTTATTAAACTATATAAAGGCCTGATATAAACCACTCTGGAGACAATCAAAGCCATTTTTACAGAGCTAAACCATCAAGGCCTAACTGAGTACTTATAGGCTCAATATCCTTTCAGTCAGCCAGCTTGCTCTAACTGGTACATAGACCTGGTACTGAAAGATTTCAGGACAAGGATTCACCTACACTAGACCAAAGATTGATTCTATTACAGTAACTCCAGATCCCCAAAGTGAAGCAGCAAGAGGATCTCATATCATTTTAGCTAGATCCTTGGATTCAAAATGAGCATTAATATAGGTTTTTGGTGTTTGGTCTTTTTTTTTTTTTTTTTTTTGCAAATCTAAAATTCCTTAACTCTTAACCAGTGAAATTTTTTCTATGGTTTTTGTTTTCTAAGCAAAGACTATCCAGAAAGTCCATTAACTTCTTACTGAAGAAGTGTTAATTCATGCTTATGTAGATTATAGGCAAGATTATTCCCCCCAAAACATCTATTCCTACAAACAGTTGTTATTATTTATGGAGTTTGGTTTCAATGTGTCTGTTCACAGAAACATACGCTCTGCCAAGGTGCTGTAGCTCACAATATTAAGCTCTAAATTTGCATACAAAAATTCATCTCTGCTCCCGGTTTTATACATGTCATGTAACACRTTGAATTAAAATTTTACCAGCTCTCTCCTCTTCCTTCCACCCTAGTTTTCCCATCAGAACTATTTAAAACACCAGACAGAATAATGCTGGAGATTCCCCTTTTCCCATTTTCTATTCCATGTATTATCATTTTTGGTTACTAAATACCAGGAGAATGACTCATATTCATTATTTTCTTTGAAATTTTATTCAAAAAGGTTCCCATATCACTTTTAGTTGGGTTTGTAATAGTGTTAAGGGGATGAAGAATGTTACAGTTTAAAACAGACATTCATTTCTTGTCAAGAAATGCTTTATATAAACATTATTTAATCTATTTTCTCTAGTTCAGAAATCACTTGTCATTTTATACAAGTTCAGTTAAAGATTGTAATTAACTTCTGCTATACTTCAGTCATTAATGATCCACTGAATTTTGCTAATTTCATCATGTTAATTTGCAGTGAATTCATTTTTTTAAATCACACCAGACTTTGCTGTGTTACCATTCATGAAATCATCTCTTGCTCTCCTGTCTCTTCTACCTGCAAAAAAGTAGAACACAGAGTAAGGCACGAGGAGTTGTATGCACTGAAGCAGAAGTATGTAGTCCTCACCCATGGTCAGAATAGTTCAAAATTAAATGTGTTTTGTTTAATCTAATCAAAAAAAAATCATTACTTTGAAGACACTTCCCTCTCAGCTGATCTGAATTGCTCTTATATCCTTACTCCATCCATCGCTGCTTAAAATAGATAATGTTGTGGTAATCTACAGTTAACACATTGACAAATCAAGAGGAACCTGTCTGTCTTGCTGAAAGTTGAGATACTGTATTGGTCTTGCTCATTTGAGGCAAAATGTCCTTACCAGAAGTTATATGTAGTTGGCACAGGCTTTTAGACTGTTTATAGAACAAATGCTTCAGTAGACTATTACAGTCATTATAGGGCAGACAGATAACTGTGGACCTGTTGGAAGTCATGTCTGCTCATTTCGGCTTGAACCTGCATCTCAAGCCAGTCTCAGCCGGATATATATCTCCATAATTTGTCTATTGATTGTTCCCCCCCCACCCCCCTTTTCCTACTTACTCTCATTACTTGCATGACACATTCAGCCTTATAGTCAGGTTGTCTGACACTTCCCCTAAGAGAGGATTTTTTAGTTACATTTTTTGGAATGTTTCCAGTATTTTCTCCAGGGTTCTGAAACTCTTGGGAGGGAAACCACAATTACATTACTGAATTTCCATAAAAGTCTTCCTTCATTCATTGAGAGACTTCATGATAAGAGGTACAATGCAGCAGAATGAAACTTATCTGGTAGATAGAATTACACTGACATTTTCTAATTTTAAAATTAGCAAGTTAAGCAACATCCTTCTAACGGACTTCTGCAATAGTGTTTATGGCAACTGAATGAAACAACACAAGCAGAGTATGTTGCATCACTAATAATTTAAATACAAGATTTCCATTTCATTTCCTTAACTTCCTACCCTCACAGGCAGGGGTTACAGTCTCAAAAATGAAAATTTATTTTTTATTAAACCCTGTACTCTTCCATTCATCCTTGCCGCAGGATCACTCACATCCTAAAGCTTGCTGTGACTCATCTTTTTCTTTCAGCTTCTAAAACTCAGTCATGACAAGGGTTTCCAAACAAAGCTACCTAGATGAGTATTGCTAGTTTCCTTGAAAGACCATTAATAAAGCAGCTGAAAAAGCTGCAGTGATAAGCTATGCAAATTATACCTTACTACTAGAAAAAAATGCCAGAAAATGAGAGAAAATCCCTTCCCCTCACTCTCCACCTACCAAGCATACAAACAAGGAACAAGGTGCTTAACAGCAAAATCCACTTTATGCAGTGAGATTTTGTTTTTGCTCCCACCCAACTGGCAATTTTTAGAAGGGGGGGAAATCAGAAGGATTATCCAGTTCACAGCACAGTATATCCAACAAACGAAACATCAAAAGCTACTTTCACTGGTAACAGATCACACTGTAAAACTTGCAATATACTGTTACTCAGTGATTTTGGACCTAAAACTTCATTAATCATTCATGAACCTGTGCACTGCTAAAGGGAATAGCACAGTCTATAATCTTCAGGAAGTGTGTGGGGAAAAATCTCTTTCTTATTGGAATAAATCAGAATGACTTTAACCCCTAAGTTGCTTATGCTCTGCAGCTTTTCCCCAGGTGGACAGGCAATGAATTTTGAAAGAGGGCACCTGGGACTGAGCTTCAGAGATCCCTTCGCACTGCTTTAAACTCTACCACTGTCCTGGGTTGTGCTGGATACATAACTTCAGCACAGCTCACTTTCCCTACAGGAAAATTGGGAATAATAATGTTTCTTTCATAAAAGTATTCATAAGGTTTAGAGTCATAGTGCTTTTTAGTCCTGTAGTCTTAACACGTGTGTACCACAGATCCTTAATTTTCAATCAGTTACTTTTTATGCTCAGCTCAGTACCTTATTTTTGATTAACATGTTTTCCATAAAAGTTTGTCTTAACCTGTAGACACTAAGGGGTGAAAAACCCAGTTTCTCTTAATGATATGCTCCAATGGCTATAAACATCCTTACATCTTGCCTAAACATATCTGTTTTTATCAGCTAGCCATTGGAGTATGTTCTCTCTTTTCCCACAGGCATGCCTATGGGATACTTAGGCACTTAGCGTTAGTCAAAGGAATTTTGTCCCTTCAGGTATCCAACCTAACACACAAACGATCTGAGATGTTCGGAGCTTTTGACTCCATCTACACCCCAGGCTGATGTTCTGACCCAGATTTGCACACATACAGTGAAACTCTCTTTCCTTGCTGCCCAGAATGGAGTGGCTTCATCTGTATTGTCTTCTGGAACCATGCCTGGCCCGTGCTAACCTAAATTAGGCATTGCTTGGGAGGGTGCTCTTTGGCCTCAGCTGAAACCATGGCAGGGAACATGCTGACACTTAGTCATTTCAGATGGCTGCTGGCCAGCAAACAAACCCATACCCTGCTTCTGTTCAGTTTATTGCTACAGAAGTAGCCCTCATTTCTATGAATAGCATCTCTAAGTGCTTACATTACCGGTGATGGGAGTCCTGAGCTTTATCATCTCTATCATGTTCAAGTCCTCACAGGACTGAAAGGCTAATAATTAGGGTTGTTCGAGGTGTATGTAGAGCCTCAGCAGTTAGTCATCCTGGCAAAACAAACAGATGTTCATATGTCTAACAGCAGTGTAGCATATAATCATGAAAGGCTCACCTGGAGAGCAGAATTATCTCTGTGAGTTCTGGATACGGTTTATATCCAAACAGAAATTAGATCCACATTATCTTTACCAAAAAAAAAGAAAAAAAAAAGAAAAAAAGTGTTTCCTTTCTCTCTCACACGCACAACCCACATATTACACATGCAAATAAGCAAACTCTGGATCTCAGGGATGCAGCCATCATAGACTTAGGGTTTTACTATAGAGAGTGAATGGATGCCTTACCCCAAACAGAGATGAAAATATCACTTTTAAAAATTTCTGAAAGATGAAACAATATCTATTGGAATACCATAAATCCACAAACGTCTTATACATTTGGACAAATTGGAGTACATCTGGATTCCTTGCTTCCTTAAAACAATGTAACATACACCAGCTATTCTGATAACAAATAGAAATCTGTTTTATGCTAGCTAGATGTTAAATAAACCCAGACATCTGTGTGTCAGTTCTAAAAGTGTACTGCTGTTGTGGTGTTATCCATCTGTATATATGCCACACTCAGGTTCCTCTACTTAGAATGAGTAAGAAGATGAATCCATTAGGAAAAAAAAAAAAATCACACTTCACCGTTTGTAAAGTATTCTTGTTATGTATGTCTCATTTTTTCATTTATTCTCCTCCTTTATCCAGTTTCAGGGGCTTTTCTTTTTATATGGAAAGTTGATATCAAAGCTTATTTATACTGAGTGCATAATAAATACTAGTGAGGAATAAATGGCGTATATCATTTTCAGGCCAGATTCACATGCATTTGGATGCCGACCCCTTTACTACACCTTCAGGAGAAATGGAGAGCTGCAGAAAGGACTGTAAGAGAAGCTAAAAGTCAGTGTGGGGAGCTGCAAGGAGTATGGCCATCCCAAGAGGCTGAGAGAGGGCAAAATGTTAGGGCCGTAGTTCGACCTGAAGTGGTGAGCAGGGGAAGGAATATGAGACCAGAACAGGCTAGAGGTAACAGTGCTAGGAAGGGAACAAGGGAAGACAGGGACCGCATCCACCGTGGGAAGAGTTGTCTTGGATGTCTGTCGCTCTTCCTCTAGAGCCAGGCCGTAGGTGGGGGCACGCAGGGGTGCTGCACTCGGAGACATGTTGGAAAAGGTAGAGACAGACCCCCGCCCCGGGAGTTTTGTCCTCCTGGCAGCACCAAAGGCCAGCCAGGCCATGGTCGGGGCGGGCGGATGAAGAGCTCCTGTGACTTAGTGGGGCCTCAGACGGGGTGGAAAGCTGGGAAAGGTATGAAAGAACAGGTGAGGAAACAGCACAAGATGGAAACCAGACATTATCGGAAAAAGGAAATATTTGAGAAACTCTCCTGTAGATTGTGATTAATCTCTGTTTGCACTGTATTTAAATCTCCTACTGCTCTTAACTATACCTTTTTCTGTGAGATTTTTGGCAAAATCAGGAAGCTATATTTTAAGGCAAATAACTGAGAAAGGCTCAAGTCCTTTTTCTTCTCTGTCCCCTACTCACATTCTTGAAGCACACATGCTTCTGAGACTGAATTGTATAAATTTTAAAGAAATGCTTTTTTTTAAAAAAAAAAAAAGCAGAGTGACATGTTGGATGGAAACACTGTGACACAGAGGCAATAAAAGGAGCCCAGTAACTTTCTGCTTAACCCCTTTTGCTGCTCTACTGCAGGTACCTATGCAAACATGCAATTGCTGTGGATTTTACTACAGCCTTTCCAAAAAGAAAAAAACAATCCTCTGAGAGTGATAACCTCGTGAAAATATTCCTGCTTAGCGTTGCACCTTTCATTAAAAAAGAAAACAGCAAAATTAGATTATTTTTTATTTTAATTTTTGAAAGAGCATTTTGATGTTTATCACCCTTGGCATCCATTTCCCTAATTTTCCCCTTAACTCTATTTTTTTGAAGATGACAATTCACAAATACTGTTTTAAAGTATTAAGCTGTAAGGTTTACCCTCATCCAGTCATTGTAAGAAATATAAAGGTCCAGTCAAAATCACATTACATCAAGTTTCAAAGATCAAAGATCAAATACAGAGTAGCCATAATAAATCAATTACAGAGAATCTATAACTTTTATAGATATGTACATATCTTATATAAATAATTCCATTCATGAATAATTTATGTAGAAATTAAAATCTGCTTGTGATATTTCCACCATCAGAAAATATGACCATAAAGGTCAACTAAATTATTAACTGAGCATTCTTCACTTAGTCTAAGTAATTAATGATATAGGATTTAATATGAGATAAGAAATGGATAGCTACATCCTGTAGATGTTCTTTAACACTTCCTAGTTCCAAAGCGGTGTTGCTATGATGCAACTCACATTTTGATTTACAGAACTGAAAAAGCTGCATTTTTTTATTAATTATACCCACAACAGAATAAAATTTTAATACAATATACAGTTATGTAATACAAATTCAAATCCCAAAGATGAAAAGAGGGATGTCAGTCTATTGACACTCTTTCAATGCTGGAAAGTTATCTGGATTCCTCTAGTACTGGAATTAGCCATTGTTAAGTGCCTACATCTTCTGCCTGATGAATGGAGAGTTAGACACCTGCAACTAGAATTCATATTAGCCACCTCATTTTTATGGGATATTTAGCCAGTAGGAATTATTAAAGAAAGCAGTATGAGAAAATCTAAAGTTATTGCCATCTAGTTCAAGGTTCAATATCTATGAGAAAGTGGATCAGAATATGAAACTGCATCAGCAAGTTTACAAATGTAAATGGTACAGCCAAAGGAAGAGGCTGTGTGGCTTTTTGCCTAAAAATTGGGTAGCTGGAGTGTTCCCACTCTAGAAGTGGGAAATTCCTCTGCATGGAATTATCCTCATCCAGCCTGGAATCATCCATCCTCATATAGGGCCTCATTTAACCCTAATTTTTGTGAAGACTTGATCTCTTCAGCATGTATTAGGCATACTTCTAACACACACAGTAACCTGAGTCCCTCAGCAGTCGTCCCATACTTCCTAGGTACTGGAACAACAGGAGTCATCAGGTCTCAGAGTGCTCTGAATAAGCATTTCTACGCATAAACATAAGCAAAACTACCAGATACTGAGCCGCTGCTGGAGATGGAGATATTTTAGTTGCAATTTTATATATAAATCTGACTAGATTTGATTTTAATGTTTTTGTTCGGGTCCCCCCTGCTGCATCTTTTGCTGTTCACCTAAGGTGTCTCCAAGTTCAGGGAAATGATTTTAGAGGTTCTTCAGCTCTTCTTATGCATTGTACCAAGGCATCAAGTATATTTAAGGCTAGGTATTCTAGTGGATTCCTATCCATCCAAATATTAAACACAACAGTATTCAGCTCTACATGCTCATATTCTATCTTAAATCAAGCCCTATGCCTCTAAAAGGACCATTTCCATCAGAAGAATAGAAACCTGGGATAGGAGTTTATGACAGTAATTTTCTCATGCCAAATCACTCCTCCTTCCTCCCCCACAAGTTCAGTGTGGCCATCCTCCCTTTCCACTGCCTGTGAAAGGGGAACGCACAATTCACCTATTTGTTGTATGGGCATGTAGTGAAAGTGTAGAAAGGTCATGCAAAAGGCACACAGTTTTATGTCCTCTTAAATTCCAGTGCAGTTTCTTCAGCCAGACCCCAATGGAGTCATACAAAACTCCATGCAGAAAAACAGCTGTTAATGATTTGAATAGTCCCATTGAAACTTAGTTCACCGAAGACTACTTTTATGTACATGGATTTTTACCACCTGGCTTTTCAAATTTAAGAGTAAAAAATCTTTTATTTCCATAATTATTGTTTAAAGTCTTTACAAAATTTAGTGGCCATACCATGTTAATCTAGACCAATATGGAAAAACAAAAGAAAATTTAAATTTCATGAATAATGTCTCAGAGCTATGAACAGTTTGGTCTCATCTTGGAGGGCCTGAGCTGGAAAGCAGGGTTATTTAGATTGTGCAAAGTGAAGGGAGTAAGGACAGAAGTGTTAACTATAGAGGAAGTAATGCCCAAGGACAGGCTAGCTGATCTGGTATGTCTTTTTCATCATTCACGGCTAATTCTCTGGTCCACTGTCAATTAGTAATCTCTGTCACAGTATTGACAGCCCAGTCCCACCAACATACTAATTAAATAGTATAGCCTCTCAGGCTAGGTTTTACATTTCTGTAAAGCCTTATTTTTTTTCCTATGCTTCCACTATGGAAGAGTAAGTACCTGGTGCCCTTCCTGCTTCCCCAGAGCTTCCCAGAGGTTGACGAGCCTGAGGTCTTACAGACATTGGGGTTGTAAGTCGTGTTATCAGGGGAGGACACTATGGCAAGTTTGAGACAAAGGAAAGGTAGCTAAATGCAAGCTAGGAAATGCTGTAGTAACACAAAAACACAGTGCTGAGCCGTATCTAAATGAATGTACTGTGGGTGGGAGAAGAGCAGAAGATGACTGATTGTCCGTTGTTAGCCCATTCTCCAGTTCTGCCTCTGCCTTGCCCCCTCTTCATCTGCCCCACGAACACCTCCTACTTGGCTACCCAGAGGAAATGTGGGAAGAAAGGCTGGAAAACAGAGGCGTGACACTGCTCCTACACCACAGGTAGGGTCAGGCAGTGTGTATGGAAGAGGGATGTACTCACTGATTTCAATATTTGTACCAACTTTTTTCCCCTTCCCCCATGCTGCCAGCCTCCCCCACCCCCAGACTTCTCCGGCTCCTTTCCATCAGACACTCTAACTCAAAGCTGTGGCCAATGCTCAGTCTTTCTTCCTAACATGAAAATCTCATTTTCTGACTAAGACTCAAGCAAGTACATTTTTGCTACAGATAAAAAATGAAATAACAATTCTAAAATAACAATTATACCCCAAAAGGATATCAGTGTCTCAGTTAACTGTAATTACTCCTTTCTTTATCCACAAAATATGTTTCTTTCTAGATAAAAATAGTCTAAGCTAGGTAGCTTAGACTGAAGTTTTAAAATTATGGATCTCTGAAAGCATACCAAGAAAAAATGTATTTCCATAAAACAAACAAAAAAATGTACTGCTGAGTCCTTTACAAAATTCTCCAGTATTTATTCCCTGAGCAGTTGTCCTCCAGCATGTTTCCACACTCTCCTCTGCATTCTTGGGGGGGGGGGGGAAGTGTTTTAATGCTGAGGCTTTATTCCATCTTCACTTTTGCATTTTATGCTGTTGAAATTACCAGATGTGCTAAGAGCTAGAACAGTGAAAATTCTCTATGTCTAATCCGTTCTATTCAAATATGAATAATGTCAAGCTGGGGAATATTCGCTTTAATATTTTTGCCAGCCAAATCACTTTCCCAGTGCTGCCATCTCTTTATACTTCTAAACACAGCTTAAATAAAACAAATGTGATACCCTAGTTTTTCTTCCAAGGTGAACAAACACACTCAATATGTTCCAGCTGATATTCCTGCCTAGCTTAAAAAATAACTGCCATCTTTTCATTGAGAAGTGTCCCATTAATTAAAAATGAACATCATTCTGCTGCATCCTGTAGACATATGTATATCGCCTAAACCTGTTCTCTGCACCACTAGCATGAATTTAACTTACCACCAGATTCACAGAGCATCCTTCTTGCAGCTCATGAGCATGGAGTTGTCACAGAAATGTGAGGCTTTAGGAAAAAACAAGATAATAGAACTAGTGTATAGTGATAAAAAAAGGACAACATTTCAAAGCAATCCACAAAATACAAAGTCAAAGCAGCAGCTGCACCTCACTGGTGATGAGCCCAAGAAGAGTAAAGCACATCTGTTAGTTGCTGTTCCTTTTTTGGCAGGCTTAATATAAAGCCCTCGGTTGGTAATTTTTAAATACAGATAAAGCTGTCAGCCTAAAAGATAATTAAATTACTGACAATGTTTTTCACTGCTGTTTTGTTTTGAAAAAGCCAGTGTGGTGGTGTTTGGGGTTTTTCATTTTCTTTTCTCTGGGAGAGCAGAAAGAATAAAATGCCTGTTTACTAAATGATCACTCATATAATCAGTCAGCTGAGCATTTAAAGGCTGCTTGAGTACAAGGTATCTGTGCTACACAGTGCACAGGATTAGAAAATATGGGAGATCAGGCCCCAAAGAGGAGAGCAAAGCAAGACTGCAACTTCCCTTCCTCTCCAGAGAACAGTGACTTAACCATTGGGAATAAAAGGTTTGCTGTTCTCACTGATAGCTCTAATAGACTCCTTTCAACTTTGGATGAACCACTGTTCATAGCATTTTCAGTTTAGAGGGGTTTCCATATGAAAATTTGAGTCACTTTGAGCTGCCCCAGCAGAGTGTTTTCAGGTGGGTGGCATCTGGCCCATCCAGTCTGATTCTGCAATTTGCTGAGTGCTTAAAGTACTCCCTGGAAATACACACTTCCCCGGTGCTTACAGCCTAAGCAGTCAGGTAAGGACATACTCAGACCAGCTAAGTGGCTACCTAGGTGTTTTGACGATGACAGCTCTTAAAGCCAAAGAGTTATGGGCAACTTAAATGACCTCCTATTTGATTCTGCCTGACATGTAAAGTCATTGAAGAGAAGTCATGACACCTAACTTATCAGAAGTGGCTACATGTATATTAAAATATTAAACCATGCCAGGGAATGTTCCTAAGCACCAGCATGCTGTTGTTTACAATTATAAACAGTCAGAACTGTTCTTGGCATGGTTTCAGCCCATACCAGCTAGCACTTTTTTCCAGACTATTCCCAGGCGCATTTCAGGATCTAGCACGGCCAGCATGTTCCCAATATGCTGCATGGCTGTGACCATCATCGCAGGCTAAGAGAGTATAAAATACTGAAGGAGTCAAATGGTGTCAGTCGACCTCAGGGCGAAGAGCAGTTAATTTACTACGATAGATATTCCTCTATCATCAACAGTCTGTCAAATTTAAACATCATTTTCTCCACTGACTGTAAGGAAACCATTGTCTGACAGATCTGCCTAACAGGGAATTGGAATCTCTCACTGTGGTTTCACCACCAAATTTATAGTAAGCAGTCTAAATACATCTCTTAGTGCAATTCAGATGCAATGTTCCCTCCCCACATATGAAGATGTTGAAATACCAGGTAGGTTGGTATTTTTAATACCAGCATACACACGAATTGGGATAAACAGGCATTTTAGTCATCTGGCCATTAAAATCATATGAATGCCTCCCTCTCAGACATTTTCTAGAGAGCTGATTTTGCAATTTACAGGAAGAAAAAAAAAAGTTCCCTTAAACAATATTTAAGAACGGTCATGGTCTTGTCTCAGGCCACGGAAAAGTTAATTTGTTGAAAGATAAGTACTTCTAGTTACATCCATTACATTCCTCTAAAAACATCCATATACCTCTGTACTAGTAAAGAAGCATAATTAAAAAGAAAAATGGCTGCTTCAGTACATACTAATTTCATAACTACTTTTAATTGGAATATAGGGCCACATATTTTATCTGGATTTCCAACAGAAGTAGCACCTCTTGTATTATTTGTCAACCTATATGATAGGATCCGGTCTAAACAGATACATGCACACATGCACATAGCCTCTCTCCTCCATTCCACCCTGAAACTTATATTTAAGCTGAAGTAAAATTATAATGGAAAATTTAAGGAAACTATTTCCTCAGCTTCTCAGGGGGATACATCTTTTAAGTAACATCAGTGATATAACTTATATGTCATCGTTGTTTCACGGAGAGTTAAGAGATGTCTCAAGAAAACAATTTCCAAGAACATAACTTGATGATTGACTAAAATACTTCAAAAATTCATAACAAGTTAAAGGGTCGTTCTGACAAGGACAAATGAGAAAAAAAGTTGGAGTAAATCAAAAATATTTTGCTCCTACCATTTCCAAATGAAACATTTTAATTTGGGAAAAGTTTCTCCACATACAAAACGTTCCATCTGGGGGATGAAAAAGAAAAAAAAAAATCTTTTGGACCTAATTTTTTAGAGTTCTGGGGTTTTGTTTGTTTGTTTGTTTGTTTCAGTTTGATTTGTTTTGGATGAGATGTGTTCCTAAAGGGAAAAGTTTGGACAAGAAAAACAAAATATTATAGTTTGAATTTAAAATAAACACTTTTTTTTTTAATTCAGACAGTAAAGCAAAAATTCTTTGCACAGCTGTAGTCCTGATCCTTCAATGTTATCTATATAGATGAACTATTTTAGTTCTGATTATGGCATGAAAGTTTGTAGAGTGTTTTTTTCTTTTTTTTTTTGCTTGCTTGCAGTTTTATTGGTAATGTTTTGTTACCACTTATTTGGTGATTGGTAATATGAAAAATTGTAAACAATATAAACTAGAAAATAGAAATTCATAGAGGTTTGAAGACCTCTATTTCTTTTGCTTTTAGCTACTGTAACTCAGCGTATGTACTATTTGCTCAAAATAAATCTTTCTTTTTCTTCTTTCAGAATCAACCCCCCGTATAGATTATGAGGTATTCTGAATAATCTCAGCTCTCTAATGAAACTTAAAATTAGTATTTAGTGCAAATTAAAGTGTGGGACTTATAATGGAGATACTGTATCTGCAAATAGAGAAAATGATAGCGAAAAAATAATATTTGGGACCTTTTCTTCCTTAGGGAAGAAGCAATAAGTTGCTCACAAAATGCCATGTTATCTACTTATTTTAAGTCAACAGAAAGTCTCTCATCAGCTTCAGTGGAAGTTGTATCACACCTGAAATTGATTTCTTATGGATAAGTAGTGGTATTTCCTTAAACAGAGTCTTAAGCATTAAACAATAATGATTCAATATCACAGAAACTTCAGTTCATTTCTGTTGAAACAGATTTCCTCAACACGTAAGTAATCCATTCTCCACGGACCGTGACTTAAGTTATATTTTGAGACTGAAACAAGCACAAGTAACACGAACTACTTACAGAACATGTTAAGTACTCAACTGAGTGTAAATGGAATAGTTTTGGAGGAAACTATAGGTAGGCAAGTTATTATCTTGTACCACCAAACCAACCATCTCCGCTCCACTTTCTAGCAGTAAAAAAAAGTAATTAATTTAGTGTCAGGCTTCTGCTTCCTTTAGGCAAGACAGCACAAAAGGAAAGATGCTGGGCAAACTTGGCATTCACAGATGAGTGAACTACAGCCAAGAACCAAGAGACAGTGTGAGAAGCTGCTCATGAGCAGGAAGCCTTACAGGACCAGAACAAGCACATTTGGCTTCTTAGTTGGCTGATACCTAAGGGACCCCCAATCAGGAGGACGTACAAACAGATACAAGGCAGTTAATAAGTCATTTGGTGCAGAGAGAGGCCTGGATGACTCTGAGGGCTAGGATGAAAGGAACAGGAGTTCAGGCACTGTTCTTCCCAGTCCTCCTGCTCATGCAGATTGACTAGGGAAGGAGAATGTACTGCAGATCAACACCTGGCTGAAGGGCTGTGGTCACCAGAAAGGCTTTAGCTTCTATGACCAGGAGACCATCTGAAGGTGAGAGACAGAACCTATTTGATAAAGTGGTCTAGGAGCACTTTTGCCAGCAAGCTTGCTAACCTAGGGAGGAAGGTTTTTAATTAGGATTGTCAGGAAATGGAGGCCAAAACCCAAAGAAAACAAGGGAAAGAGGGAGTAAGGGGGGAGCACAAATGGGACATAGCAAAGAGGGAGGCTTTCACAGTCTCCTAGAGAAAGTGAGGAAACAGGTAGTTCGTCTGAACTATGCAGAAATGCATTGAGCCTGGGAAGCACACTGAAGGACCTGGAAGTCCGTTCACAGACCTGACACAAGTGGGATTATAGAGATGTGGTGAGATAACTTGCTTAGCTAGAGTGTTCCCGTGGACGGATGCAGGATCTTATGAAAAAAACAGCAGGGAAGTCAAGGAGAAGAGGGCATTCTTTCCAAAAAGTAGAGGTTCAAATACATGGAGATCTGCTATGAAATGGGCAATGGGTTGCTCGAGACCTATGGGACAAGACCAGAGAGGGGGACAGCAAGCAGGACATCTGTTGCAGACCTCATCGAGAAGATGAGGTTGGAAAAGCATTCTTTAAACAACTGTAGGAAGTCTCACAATTGCAGGCTCTGGTTGTCATAAGGTACTTTAAGCATCCCAACATCTACTGGAAAGGCAATGTGGTTAAACACAAACAATCCAGGAGATTTCTGAAGTGCACTGGGGGCAGTTCTTTGACCAAAGCGTTGGATGAGACAAGCAGGGGATGTGCTCTTCAGGAGCTGCAACTCACAGCTAAAGAACTGGTTGGAGAAGTGATAGTCAGTGGCAGATTTGGCTGCAGTGGCCATTAGATGGAGGGGTTCAAGATCCGGAACAGAAGTGAGGAAGGCAAGTAGCAGGACTTGGACTTCAGAAGAGCAGACTTTCTTTTCTTCAGGGAGCTAATGAGCATGTTCCTATGTGAGGCTGCCCTGAAGGAGCTTAGGAGGGCCAATTGTTCTTCAGAGACAATCTCCTGAAAGCAAAACAATAGTCCATTCTGATTTGCAGAAGACAGAGTAGGAGTGGAAAGAGACCATCTTGGTTGAGAGGGAACTACTGACTGAGCTCAAATGCAAAAAGAAAGTATATGGAAAGTGAAAGTGAGGACAAGCTACCCAGGAGAATCAACTAGATATACAAGGATGGAATTAGAAAAACCAAAGTTTGGCTGCATCCAAAGCTGTAGATGGATAGCAAGTGTATCATGAAAGGTTCCTATGGTTATGTTAGCAGCAAAAAGAAGAGCAAAGAAAATGTTGGCTTGCTGCTTGCTGCTGAGAGGGATGAGTAACACAGTGACAAAGGACAGAAAATATTGAGGATTTTTTTGCCTCAGTCTTCAGTAGCAAGCTCTGCTCTTAGTCTTCCCAGGTCTTCATTCCTAGTAGCAAAGTTCAGGGGAGAGTCCTACTACATGTTGTAGAGGAGGATTGAGTTAGGGACTGACTACATAGATAGAACATATGAACAAGTTCATAGGACCAGATAGGATGCACCTGAGGGTGGTGAGGAAGCTGGTCAATGTCATTGTGAGACCATCCTCCAAAATCTTTGAAAGGTTGTGGAGATCAGGGACTTTCCCTGATGATTTCCCAGGTGCTTGCAGCCTAAGCAGCCAGGAAAGAAGAAAACTGGTTGTGTTCCTTTACATCATACTAACAAGCATGGGGAGGCCACTGGGAAGTGGAAAGTAAACAGCCTGAAAAAAAAGTGATGGCCACCCCCACAACATTTTTAGACTTAAGAGTTGTTTGCAACACCAAATTCCATAGTTCAGTTTCCAAAGCAATTTTTGTAAGTCTTCTACTTAGTAAATCCATTAACGATAAAGAGGCTGGTCATACCTTTACGTAATACATTTGCAGTCAGAGTGATCTAACAGGAGAGCTGTAGTTACTGTTGTGTACTAAAAAAAAAATCACTTGATAACTTGTTCTGCTGACACTTCCTTCTGCTGGAAGTACTCAGAGGACATTCAGGCTCCTGCTCTTCAAATCATGACCTAGGTAGTTATAAGGTTGCTATAGCTACCACAGATTTTGTGCATTTCTTCTGAAGGACCTAAGAGATCAGCCAGCTGATCCATATAGTTGAAGATCCATGTTCTGTAGCTTTTTCCCTGTCATTAACACAGTAGAATAAATGTTACAGTTTGGTGATAATAGTGGTTATGGATCACTGACATCATTTTGTGTATCCTAACATGTTGCTTCTTACGTTGCTTCTGCTACAGTCCAAGCCTTCCATGATCACAGAGGTTATGTGAGATAGGATTTGTCTGTCCACAATTACGTTACCTTGAAAATCTTTTTCATAAAATTGTTTAGGACTAGATGACTCTGTAAAACCTAAATAAAGTTAGAAGCCTACTTAAAAATACTGATATCTGCCTGATCAAGCATGGAACAAGTTTATCCATCTATCATTTTCCATTGATAACTCCACAAACTTAGATCCATGAAAAAAGTCAAGAGATTCAATTCTCTTTAGGCTCTCATTATTCAAATCCACAAAATCTAGGGAATGCCATCAAAATTTTGCATTAGGCATTTTCAGGACGGTCACTGAAAAAAATCCTATTCATCCACCTACAAACTGAAAGGAAGGAAACCTACAGCTCCATAAAGGTGACCTCAATGTACATCCCATTTCAGATACAGCTGAGACATCTGCACTGCTCCTCTGTCGCAAATTTTAAATTCCTTAGATATGCGAGCTGCTCTTTCCTTAGAATGTGGAGTGATAAGCAGTTTAAGAAGTAGGTTTTGACTAACCCAGCTCGTTGCGTCCGAAACACATTAGGGCTTGTTCCCTCACTGCCCAAAAGCAGGTTAGTTACTTAGTGAAGTGACTTTTTACACAGGGGTATGGAGAAAAATATCARCGGAGGGGATGATTTTATTATTATTTCAATCATCTCAGACTCATACGGAATAGTCATAACTGTATTCTCAAGTCCAGTCTCATCTCCCAGCTAAGGTTATCATTTAATCAAACCACCTAAGTCAGGAATGCCATTGCTCTAGGTTTCTTTTTTAGTCAGTGGAGTAAACAAGCATCTCCAGAGGGTGAGTTATCCTACCAAAGATCTGAATTGCCTTGTTTGGACATAACATATTTCTCGCTTAACTATAGCAGGAATCAAGGATATACAGGTTCCTAATTTAGATGCACTAAGTTTAAAGATATATTTTTTAAAAAAAGATAAAGTATTAAAAGATAAAGTATTTAAAGATAAACTGTTTAAAGATAGGGGGTTGAATCTGATCACCTAGAGCAGATCCAATTACATGAAGTATGTAAGATTAAAATTCTGGAGCTCCTGGCAATCAGCTTTATCCTTCTTCCTCATCCTAGCATTTTAACAGCAGTTCTGTCAATCAGCTTTTAAACATAGGTCATGCTGAGTCTTTTGCATGGCAAGGGCATTTTGTTCCTTCAGAAATGTCTTTTCACAGAGTTGGGCACCCTCTGTCTTTCATAACAATCTACTGCCCATGTGCAGCAACATGTGAGGATGTTTGTGATGAGATAATTGCAAAACTGCTAGCTGCATGGAGAATATTTTCAGGAATGTCTGGCTTCCCAGTGTCATTTTAGTGACACGTATTCCAATAATTATTCCCCCTATGCCTGGTTTGGAGTAAACAATTTTCTACAGCTACCGGCAATTTAAAAAGTAAAAATAAATAATAAGAATTATTTTGTTTAATTATGTTTAATGTTTAATTATGAAAGAGTGAAATTAATGCTATTCTCTAGATATGCCCACAGTTAGTAATCACTGAAAGAACAAGGCGATGTGTTAGGAATTGAGATCAGAGTCACTGCTGCTCTTGTGCCATATTCTCTCAGCCTCCTGGTTCAGTGATCTATCCTAGCACTATGCAGCCTTCATCATCCCCATGAAACAAACACAGAAATATCTCCCAAATATTTTTTTTGCCTTCAAAATCAAAAGTAGAGATAGTTTAATTTTTATTATGTTCCAGCCGAACTCACATAAAATATATGCATCCCACCTCACTCAGGTTTCCTCAGCTCAATCACTCTTGCGCTCAGCAGCCTGTCTAGGAGACCGGCGGAGGAGCGGTGCTGCTCAGTTGGTCTCCGTTTGGCAGCCTGCCTGGTTGGCTGATAAGGAACCAGGAGCCTCCAATTCTCTCATGGCTCCTCGAAAGCATGACCCTGACTGCAGCCCTGACATTTGGGCTGCTTCACACCTGCAAGTAAATTAAATGTTTAATCATTAAAGGACTTCTTAAAAAATAATTAGTTTTCTACTTGGTGTTCTAGGCCCTATTATAGAGGGTGTTTTTCAGAGAGTGGAAAATAGCTTTGGCAAAATACTAAGTTTATGTATGATATGACATTTAATTTTCTGCTATTTTCCCCTCCCTGATGCATCATTTTCCTCCTAACTTATTCTTTTTCTTTTTTATTCTTGTCTTTCTGATTCCTGCCTAATAGTCTGGCTCAGACTGTGAAATCAATTCTATTTCTTATATTACTGCTGGGAATGTATGACAAGAAGAGCAAACAAAAAGCAATGACTTAAATAGACTGGCACTGAAAGAAGTTTGTCAGGCCTCAAAGTAGCTGTTAAGATCTTATGCTGTGTCAGTAATATCCATCAATACGGTTCAAATGAAAGAAAAGCATATTCATTTTCTGTCTCCGATACTGTTCTTCCTAACATTTTATTTAAGTTCACCTTTCTTTCTTTTAGAGGGAAGTTCAACAATAGATCAAGACTAGCTAAATTGACTTTTTGTCTTCATCCCCCAAAAAGAGGATAAATATGAAATTAAAAGATTACCAAATACAAGAAGAGCTTTTTTCCTGCTAAAGGGAAAGTGAATAATGGATATGGTTAACAAAAAAGATTTCCTTAATTCTTTTAAATACAAATACGTTACCTATTTTCTTTCCTCTGTCCCCTATCCCCTCCATGTTTAATGAAAGATTTAAAGAATGAGTACGAGTAGCTGTTACAGTGAAAGTCTTCACTGCCTTAACATGATATCCCAAACCAGATCTCATTTTTTAATTTCATAACAATGAGTAAAGATCTTATTAATCTCTTATCTCAAAATTCTCTTTTATGAACACGACAAATAAAAGAGCTCCTCAAATCCTCTGAGCAGGCATGCAAAAAGATCACAGTTGAGTGCTTTCAGTAACACTTAACACTATAAATATCATAGTAGAGTATCTGCGGACATGCAAGGAAAAAGAAATATTTAAGGTGAGCTTCTAGACTGGAAACTTGGTTCAACAAGCACTACAAAATATATCTTTTGCCCTACCAAAGGTTACCAAATTTAACATTGATTTTTAAAAAGAGCTTCAGTAGGATTAAATGTAATACATGAAGTATCAGTGAAAAAAATCTAACATCAGACAGGCCTTGATGAGGAACCATTACATACAAATTAATAGCAATAATTAGCTAAATGATTAAACTCTGAGGTTCTCAAAACCAGAACTCTTTATGAAAAGTGAATGATTTCTACATCACTAAGAAATTAGATTGACCTCATCTCAAACTTTTATAATTTTGTACTATTTCAGTACATAATTACCTGGAGAAAAAATATTAATGGAAGATGTGTTTGTGACAGATGTCAGTATGCTGTGTAAAATTCCACTTATAATCTATGAGCCCTGGGAAAAGCATAGCGTTAAAAGTGAATATCTTACAGTACAATGAGATGGAAAGTTACACATCTGCACCAGCCCAAAAGCTTTAAAAACACATACTTTTTCTGATAAATGCCACATTGATATTTTATGGTACCTATGGAGTATATGGTTTATGGAATTTGTATTGCCATGGTACCCATAGCAGAACAAACACTGTGTAAAACAGACCTTAGTATCCTTCACTGGATCTGCACAGGAGAACACCTTTAGGTAACTTTAATGGTAACTTAGTTATAAAGTTACATACATAGACCAGTGGGATTTAATGATACTTCTACAACCATGAGAACATTTTTATGTAATCAGAACTTTAAACTGTGAATAATTTCCCCGTAGTAGCTTGYTTTGTTTTTATGCATTTTGCTCTCACCTCATCCACAAATCCAGTGTTTTTATGCTGTCTGTGGAGAGCAACCAGGTTGGTCAGGCATGATTTACCCTTGGTAAATCCATGCTGACTTTTCTCAGTCGCCTTCTTCTCCTACACATCTCCACAAAAGGCTTTGAAGAGGATTTGCTCTATGCTTTTCTGAGGGACTGAAGTAAGGCTTACCAGGCTGTAGTTTTCTGGATCATCCTTTCAGCCTTTTGTGAAGACAGGTACAATATTTGCATTTCTCCAGACATCAGGGACCTCTCCTGATTTCCACAACCATTAAAATGTGATAGATAGTGTCCTTGCAAGGATGTCAGCCAGCTGTCTCAGCACCCTGATGTGCAGCTCATTGGGTCCCATGGACTCAAGTGGGTAGTGTTCTCTCAAATAATCCCTGACTGGATCCTCATCTCCTTCTCCTCCTTGAGTCATGTCTTTACACACAGAGGCCTGGAAGACTGAGTCAGTGAAGGCCAAAG
This sequence comes from Apteryx rowi, assembly GCF_003343035.1. Lineage (NCBI taxonomy): Eukaryota > Metazoa > Chordata > Aves > Apterygiformes > Apterygidae > Apteryx > Apteryx rowi. The sequence goes on from NW_020447353.1 coordinate 1,781,154, forward strand.
CTAAGAAAGCCTTGTCTGTTCCTGCTGTCACCAAAACATACACTACATTCAACAAGTGGCTCACATTTTCCTTGTTCAGCCTTTACAGTCTTAAATAGACTGTAATTTAATTTGCTGCCATCATATGACAGTAAGGTTTGGATACACCTGACTAAATGAGGATATGCACATGTGACATATGGCCAATCTTCATAGTGAATTGAGAGAAATAGACACTTTTATGACACAATCCATCTCATCTTAACAGTGCCTGTTTCTTTCCATTCCCTTTAAAACCCCATTTCACACCATTCCCTAGGGTAACTAATTCATATTATACAATTCTTACAGATAGATGAGATGAGTCTTGCTCTCAGCAAAATGATGGTCAAGCAGGAACAGAAGTAAAAACAGCAGACAGTTGTCTGAAAATATGTTAAGAATAAGAAGAAAAGAGAAATCCAACAAGCAAATGTTGCAGTGAAGAAGCTTATGAACTATTGTGAAGTCCTATGTATGTCCTGCAAAAGAGCTGAAAGTCAAAATATTTCCTTTCCTTTCTTTGCACAGGTTCAGCCTGGCTAGTATCTCACAAGGCTCCATTCCCAGAATGATCCATCTGCTGTCAAAAGCCTTTTCTGTCTGTTTGTTCTAACTCTACATCCACCAAAGACTTCTAGTTTCCCTTTTGGCTTATGCTGCTTCTCCCTTCATCCTACTGTCCATGGCAGTTTCCCATTTACTGATGAATATATATCTACTTCTGATTGATTCAATTATTGCTTTCTCTTGTTGTCTTTTGGGAGGGATAGATTGCATTGGTAAAGGAGAGTTAATAAGTTTTTGTTTGTTTGTTTGTTTGTTTGTTTAAGTGCATCACCAATTTGGTGGGAATAATTGGGGTACTTTTGGAGGACCCAAGATGCCTGTCTTGATCTGCTTCTACTATCCCTAATGTGATTTTCTTTTTATGTTAAAAGTTGAAGTGTAATGGTTCAAAAATGCCTTTTATTTAAAGTGATATAAAGAACAAAAGACCTCAGATCATCTTCACTCTACTTCACTCTACTGCAAGTTAAAGGAGACTCCGTTTGCAGAAACACTTGAGAGTAATGAAGCTCTGTGATGTATGCTAGCATCAGTTGGCCTACCATCAAGAAAAGATTTCTTTATAAACGAGGACAACCAGTCCTCAAAGACCAAACAGCCATGTATAGAAGCAGCCTCATAATCCAGTTGGAAATGAAAAGCAGGAAGATGCAATACATAATAATTCACAGTATCAACCTTCATTCTGTCCTTTTGCCATTATGAGCAGAGTTGCTTTTTGCATACCATCTGCCAATCATAAGAACAAATATAATTGTACACATAGATACAATCCAATGATGACAATAAAATCTAGAATGGATGAAACATGCCAATAAAGATGTAACACTATGTAATAGGCTGTTTTAGGTACTTTCCTCAGAAATCATTCAAAATAAGGCATATGACTGTTCCAGTCACACAAGTGGTTTAATTTCTTTCACTTCTGTTCTTTCCAAGCTGTTTATGTATGCTGTAAAGTATTAAATAATCCCATCAGAAATTAATTTGATGCTTAATTTAAATTATAAAACAAATTTATGTAAAAAAGCATCAGATGCCATTCACTCACAGTTTACTCCTACTCTGAAAAGTGAAATGAAAACAATAATCTTATTATTTCTTTTCAGATGATTCAATATGCTGTGCATTTCCCATCAACTTTTATTATGCTCTAAAGTGTCCTGAAAACACTGCGTGCCCAGCTGACTTTATTTATTTATATATTTATTTATTTTTAAGCAGGCAACAGTGCTTTGCAACATCCACATATTTCCATTAGGAATCCTCTTTGCATTGGGGGAGCATGCCCCAATCTATGCCTTCTTCGGTGCACTTTGGTTTCTTTTTGCTAGAGCTGAATCAAGTCATTGCAATGATCAAGGTATTAAATACTTGGGAAAAAACTGATTTCATAAATCAAGAGGACAGTGCTTCTTTTACTTTAATAGGCTTGCACCAATTTAAGGCAACAGTAAATCTGCATTTTTGTTTTCCTCCAGGTTTATAGCTATTTTCATGTATGCAGTTGTCATTTCTCTGGTAGTTAAAAATTCTCTTTCCAGGGTCTTCCATGATGAAGTTACTGCTAATGTGAATTTCTAAAAGAGATGTTCTAGCTGAGCCTCAGGTGTGATCTGCTGGCATTCTGGGAAGTGTTTTCACTGTATAGCTCCAGGCATCTAAGGTGCTTACGGCAGGAACATAGTCTCCTCAGGATTTTTGCATTGCTCCTCCAGAAAGAAATTAAGAAACTACATGACCCTCTTGTGTAACACAGAAATAGAGAGATTAATGAGAGGTGCGAGGTTATCCAATAATTGGGTAGTTTTGGACTCCCCTTCTGATCTATCCTTTTCTCTTGGTTCTTTGTATAACCTTGTACTCAAAGACTATTGCTTATGGTAGGGTTAAGAAACGTCTTCTGCTTACAGCATAGTAGCAAGAAAAAAAACAATGTGCTGTAGTTGTGAGGAACTCATGAAAGTTTTAAGTCTGATATATTCCTAGTTTGCAGATGGTATGCAGCTGTTGAAAGCTAGGATCCCAAGCTTTTATAATCAGGAATCAGAATCAGAAAACAGGAATAATCTCTGGCTTCAGGGGTCCTTAAACAGAGCAAAGTGCTGAAAGGAAAGTATCTGATAAATCAGAATAATGTACTTTTAAGGTTCTGGTATCTCATTACCTGTCATGGCTCTTAGAATTCAAGCCAGGCTTGGGGGGAGGGGGGTGAAAAATATCAGATCTCAAAACTAATCCTGTTTTCTTGTCTTCGTTCCATATCAGTAAGTGCCACTTCCTGCTGCTGCTATTACCATAAGTAAATTAAATAGGTTTCTCCTTCCTGCCACTGATAAGCAGAGGCCTGGGGTGTGGACTAGAGGCTGTACTGACTCCCAGTCTTTGGAAGAAACTATGGTGAAGAAAAAAGTATGTTCATGCAACAGAGTACCTTCGCTGTTAGCACATTAACAGAACACCTGCAGGACAGCAGAGCTTTACAAGTTATTTCTGTGGGTCTTCCTGTGGGACAGTCAATGAAAGCAGGGTGCCTGTGTGCCCTCTGTGTCTCTGAAAATCTTCAGCCAAGTTAATTTCAGACCCAAAACTATGTATTCCATTTTCATCGCCGCTGTCAGTGCTGCTTGTTTTGTTCAATCACTTATCTTGGGACGTCTTCTGCCACCAAGATGAATGGTGTGTTGATTCATTGCCTGTCTCTGGTCCACATGGAGGAAGTACTCAAAGACGTCAGCTTGTTTTTCTTACACTTGCTTTTCTGAAAGGAAGCCCTATTCTTCTGCTATAGACAGACCTCATCCCTCTGTTGCTGTTTTTTCTTCTCTTGTTCATAGTGACATAGTAGTCTGCTCTTTTTCTATTTTTGTTTAATCAAAGTCACAGAATTCCACGTTCCTACTGTAACTGATAACCAACAAATCTCTATGAGTATTTCACAGTTGAAATGTGTCTATTTAAAGTCTTATTGACTTTTCTTTTCCTCTCTCTTTTGCTTTTCTGTCAAAAGTGTGAAAAGACCCTCCCCTTCCTAACAGGAATCTATAAACCTGTATGGTTGGCTAAACTCAAATGTCAAACTGATTTAACTCACAAACTCCATTCAACTCTTATTAACAGATATTAACATTCTTTAGTACCTGAGGTTTACCCTAACAAAATCCTCAGAAGTTAGAGACTATTACATTGAAATAGTAATAGTAGGGCATACATTTCTACAAACACAAGACCTTGGAAACAAAAACAAAAAACAAAACCTGTTGTTTTCTCCCGAATGAATTTAACATGAGCAGCAGCTGTCTTAGCTTCCCCTACTGCCTGAAAAGGTAATTACATCCGAGTCAGAAGGAACATGCTTCAAGGAAAGATAATTTAGCGGCTCTGCTAAAAATTACAGCTAAAGTGCAAGTTTTTAGCAACGATGTGGTAAAAACATGAAAAATGTGATCAGGCTAACAACAGCATCCTGATTGCCCTTCACCCTGAATTTGAAAATAATCACTTACTTTTCTTGAAGTCCTTGGATTTTTGAAGAATTCTCTCATTATTTCACCACTGCAGGTTTCAGTTACAATGTCACGAGTGACCAGTTTTCTGAACCTGAACTTTGACATTTTTGATGTCAATGTGCTTTCAATCAACCTTGAAGAGCTGGGGAGCTGTGTCACCACTGAACGCAATTATAGAGCTACACAACATGACAAATTGTTCCATTCACACTACAAATTTTTCTTAGAAACAATATATCCAAGAAATGTAATCTAGAGTCTTCAATAACTGAGTCTTAAAAAGAATTACCTAACGAGGCAAAAAGTGATCTTATGCTAAGGTTATCCTTACAAAAGAAATCAGAGGTTCCAGGGTTTCATATTTAATTTTGGGTATTTTCAATTGCTTAAGACAACCCTTCTGGCTTAGGAAACTGCTGAGGACACAGGTTAGAGGAAGTCTTAGCCCTAACAAGCTTGAAGGGAGGATGTGCCTTCCTCCTAGGATTTCCAGACAATGAGGGATGTCTCACCTACCTTATATATTTACACCTGAGACAGTCCAGTAAGAGGAGAGAAGAAGGCACTTTTATGGCACAGTTTACCAGACTGATATGAAACATTTACTTTAGAATGAAATGATCCATACTGTACAATCATCTGTCTCCATTGACTATAAAGAAATCCTTGGATGATTTATTCAGATATAAATGCCTGCACTGCAGATATCTCTAGCTGAACAGATGGATCTGATCCAGACTCTCAACTGGACTTAAATGCCTAAACCAGTTCAACCATTTCCTATGTAAAAGCAAAATAAGAAAAAGCCTTACTGAAGTAGTCTATGAGGAAGACTGATCAGCTGGATAGTGGAAGATATCAGTTCAAGTCCCTGATGCAGTTAATTTTCACCTGTTTCTACAAAGTGAAACATCTGTAGACTGAAAGAATCTCATTGCAGAAAACTGACTTGCCTGGAAGCTAGTTAGGACACTTGTGTAAAACATAGGAGAGAGAACTAAACTTAAAAATTTCCATCAGATCAGGCACTGCAGGAGGAAGGGCAAGWTGTTTTGAAGACAAGTTTCCAAGGCCTTCAATCTGCACTGAAGGTTGCCCAGGACACCTTCAGTCACCTCCAAAAATCACACCACTCTCTGCAAGGCAACCTGCAGGGGTGGTGCAGAGAGTGCTCTGAGGCAATGACCGTGTTCTGGCTGGGAGCTGGGATCCTGATCTGAGTAGTGTGAAGTATCCAGAGTTGTTTCTGCACTTGCACACTGGTAGGTGCTCATATGACATGAGACATTGGAGGGGTTTTTTTTGTTTGTTTGTTTTTTTTCTGACTTAAACGTAAGTGTCTGGTGCCACATCAGACATTGTAAGGTATCACTCCTCGTATTCAGCTGCCATTCCAGAGGGGCAGAGGTCTCCCATAGGTCCTGTGCCATGTCTACCAACTTAATGAACACATCTCAGATAGCCTAGGTCAGCTCAAATGTCACTAGACGCCTATGCTTAGGCAACTGAATCAAACCCTAATGGTGGCATTCATTAAGAATTAAGACACCTAAATTTAGTTGTCCACATGTGAACACAAACGTATGCAGCAGGTGTTTAAGTTCCCATTACAGTCAAAGCAGATCTTGTGAGTGCAGTCGTAGAGTCTGGGCAGTGATTCCAGTTACCCTAAAATAGATATTTAATGTCTGGTCAGTTTAATACTACTGTAGATGCTTTTGACCTTAGTGGTTAGTGGCTCAAATGAGTATGTCTGCTGAGTGGTTGCATTTTGGAGAAAAGACAAGAGGTCAGAATTTGACGGATAGAGGTGCTGCCTCATATTACTCATTTCTTCTGCCTTTAGAAAACAGCATTGAGCAAGATTGTCCCTACTGTCAGGCAGGTCTCGACTGCCAGGAAGACCATGAAGCTGTTATTGAAGTGGGTTTTGGCAGCCTCCCCAGCTTCCCCAGGCTTTAAAGTGTGGCAGCCGTTCAGGTGCAGTTACCTATACTATTTCCTTGGTCTGACCTCCAACAGTTTTCCTCCACTAAACAAATCTAAAGAATCCTGTGTATGTGTGTCCGTGTGTGTGTTTCCATGTGTGTGTCCTCTTTTAGCAATTCCCATAAGTTACCCTCTTGAGAATAGACTGGCTGCTTCCCAGTTATTCTCACATCACCTTGAACAATACCAAAGGTTTGTGTATCTTTTTTTTCATTTGTTTCTGATGAAAACAGTTTATGAATCACACAGTCTGTATATCCTTCCGGCAACTTTTGAACCTGCTGTCTAATTTCAATCAAATTTGACAAAAGACTAGAGTTCCCATACAGGATCCCCTAAAAACAGTGAACTGGGTAAAAGAGAAATCAGGACTGAAATTCACAAGTTTGCACCCAACAATTCTTGATCCTATTTGTAAAATCCAGTATGGAAAGTCAAATATGGCACCTCGTGTGTTAATACCAAAATTGTCTGTGAGAAAAAAGGCTTATAGGTACAGGCACAGATAACAGAAAATATTAGAGTAATTTGATTTAAAGATCAGTCAACTAAGAGACATAAATCCATAGGAAATTAATTAATATTCATTTAGGTACTTGAGAGAATGAGATTGACATTATAATTTTTATGACTGCAAGCATTAATTTAAATGAACTAATAGTTTATATCAGAAACAAGTATACCAGAATGTTATAGTTTTAGAGGGTATTATTCATTGGATTCATTCAACTGTAGACATCCAATGTGTCTCGCTGAGAAAGAGTTCCAGTTGCCATTGATGTATTTACAGGCTTTTAAGGTGGACTTCGCCAGTTCAGAAGAACTGATTTCCTTAATATTTTCAAAGGCAGAAGAAATTCACACTTCTCTGAATGCAAGCAAAAATGTTAACAGCTTGTGAGAGTGCTAATTAGAGCATCATAAAATTTATTGGGCTCCTTTGACACTAACCTAACCAGAAGATCAAACTCAAACTGTTATGGAAAGACAAGGATTTTACTTCTATCTTCACATCTGAGCAAGGAATCTTAAATTCAGATTTCAGTTTTAGTTCATATAATGCTATTTTTTTATGTTACATGTCTTTTTGGCATATTCTTGTGTACTTCCAGAGCGTTCCATTCTCGTGTAGTTCCAGAGTTGCTCATCACTGGCAGACCTTTTAGATCTGTACTGGAAAAGAGGAATTGCTGTCAGCCTTCTCCTCATTCAGCCCTTCCTCATCACAAGGCACCTAAGCTTGCAAACCTGTGTCCACATCCAATTAATAGCACTAACACAAGACATCCACAGTAACAGAGATGAATATGTGCATAAATGTCCACAGTAATATGACTCAGATAATTATGTCTTGGCTTCTGTAACTGCATATATATGTAAAACGGGGACACAACTTGGCAATTATTTTTGAGGAAATACTTAATTCATAGATACTCTGTCTTGGTGATTATCTCCATAGTGCCTTAAAGGAAAGTTTAAAGATACAACAACTTTGATTTCTCAGTTAGAAAGGACTGAAGCTCAATTTGAGGAAATAATTGTGCCTACATTTTAGTTATCCAGTGAATGGTGGCTAAGAGTATTTCATATATGGTCAGTGGAATCAGGTAAGATCTTGTGAAGGTATATATATATATATATGTATATATATATATATAGGGCCATATATACAGAAGATAAGCACTCTCCCATGTAGTACTTCTCCTTTCAGTGACAAGAGTTTACATACAGGTCAGATTCCCAAATTAGGCAGACTGGAATATAACACGGCTCTCTAACCTCCACATCCCTGATCTGGACACGGCAGCCTAAGGATCTTTATGAAATCGATTTGCTTGGAAAATATGATTTTTGTGTTTTGTTTCAGAAACAGTTTAGTGAATCACACACCTTATTTTGGCATCTAAACAAAATGGCCAGGTATGCTAGTGTTAAGCATGCTGCAAGTCCCACTATTTTTGCCGTATTTGGGGTTTGAAAATCTGGCTAACTTTTCTTCAGATAATGAATTCAATTTAGGTCATTTTTTCTTGAATAAGACCTAAGATCTTCTGAAAATCTGACCTCAGATGCTCAAGAAGAGTTTTAAATCTGCATCTTAATATCTGAAAATTGCTAAAAGATACTCTCACATACCTTTTATAGGAAACAGAGTGATGACTGAATGCAGTCTACTTCATTTAATTTTCCTTGATTAATAAAACAGCCCTGAGATAGGTAAGTGTCCATCTTCATCATATAGTTACCAGAGCCAAGTAAATTCCTTAAAAATTATCTATTACTTATCTGACTAAAAAAGTAGACAAAAGTGGCAAAGCACAAGGTTTTTTTAATTATATATATATATATATATATATATATATAGGTTTTTTACTAAAATGCTTTATTATTTGTGGTTACTTTTATCTACATCGTCTATGACAAGATGGGAATTGGAAATAATTTTGGAATATTTAGAATTTTTTCTCATTAATCATTCAGACTATATTCAACTACACACAGATGTTCTCAAAAGCAGTTAGAGGAATTTCTGAAGTAATTTAAAACATTTCCATTTATTCAGCTAACAAGCTAATAACTTGTTTATTTTTAATACACATGCATTGGAAATGACAATGACAACTGGGGATTGTTTTAAATGTCAGATTGCTTAATTAATTTTTTTATCAAATTAATCATTCATGTTCTAATGCCCAGAAGGCATTGTACATGTGTAGAGGGGCTGTTTTCTCAATGCACATGAGTACCAAGATATTTATGGTTTCATTTTTTACCATGTAAATCACCACACTAATCTATATAACAAAAAATCCTAGCCTGCATTTTGTAAACTTTGTTATTACTTTTCCTGACAGCAGAAAGCATAAGTCCTTTTATGAAGAAATATTGAGTGATAGTGTCATAAAACTGCCAGAGAAACATCATTTTTGATGGTCTTCATTTTTAATTTCTACTTATACATCACATTTAATGTGGACACTTTTCTATTCCTACAATACTAATTTCACTTTAGATAATAAATGTATAATTTAGTCTACTTGAATGCTTCTTAAAATGCTGCCAGTGACACACTTGAAATGTAAATACAAAAAAAAAAAATCCCTAAAAACATTATCACATCAGGAAAAGCCTTGTTTCTTTGCATTATTTCTTCCAAAAAAATCAAGTGTTATTATTTGATTTCTGCAGCATTACCAGGGAAAATCAGAAATCATTTTTGTAAAGAGCAGTGTCTTTTTTTAATTGGCTGTTTAAGTTTTTCATTTTCATATTTTCTAGCTTTCTGCAAGAGCCRTAAAGGTTAAAATATTTACTTATTTTAAGAAGACTTGAATACGAATGAGACAAGGTTGCAAGAGTTAGGACTTTAAGCACACCAAATGTCCTGAATCTTGAACACACAGAAATTGCATAAATTGAGCCATACAAAATGCTCAAATCAAGAACTCCTGGAAAGACGGCATTCAGGAAATCTAAGCAGGGCACATTTCATCCTCGCTGACTATACAAGTGAAGGTGTGAAATTGGCTAGATGTAAAGTGCTTCAAATACACAAAGCCAACAAAATGAATTCTCTTTAGCTCCTGCAGCTACTACAGCTTCACTATCTCCAGAAGAGGTTATGATTATAAAGTTATTCCATATTTATTGATGCATTTCAAATGAATTTCTTTGATATCAATCTATATAATCGAATTTCTATGCTTATGCATGCTACTATGTGTGCTATTATGCATTACATATGTAATGATAAACTCTCTCTCTCTCTCTCTCTCTCTCTCTCTCTCTCTCTCTCTCTCTCTCCACACACACACACACACACACACACACACACACAAACATACCATTCCTAAGGCAAGGATATACACAAATTAGGAAACTGTAATGATTTCTAAAAACTAAAAAATCCTCCTAACAGACTTGCGAGTGTTAAAATGCCAACACCCTATGTTACAAAAGAGTGAATGCTTACTGCAGAAAGAAATAATAGCATTACTGTATACTATTTACCCTAACAAGATGATGTTCTAGGAGTGATGTACAAATGAGCTTTTAGCATAAAGAGATTCTACTAAAAATACTGAAGTAGCATATGTGGCTTTTTGCTGACAATAAATATTTTTCTGGTCTCATAAGCATTATTATCCCCTTACCCCCAGCTGTCAAAGGCAGTAGAAATACTTGCTCTTCAGCAATGACAATAAATTCTCAGAACAAGATGTGAACCATGGCTGAACTTCTTGGTTTATAAACTTCTGTAGCAGTTTGTAAAGAAGAAAAAGATTTTTTTCTTCTATTTTTACATGGCTGTATTTTTAAAAGTTGTTTTAATCTTTTTTTGGCAGAACAAATATTTCCCACATCATTACAGACAGTTGGTGTGGTCCTGGTCAACACAATGCTCATTTGCACTTACAAGCATAAGCTTTTCTGTCTATGAAAAGCAGTCCCGTTATGGAACCAATTATCTGATTTCTCTGTCACATCAGTTCCTTGTGCTATAGGTCATTATCACAGACATACATTTTATTACAAGGCGCTTGTTGTCTGGAACACTGCTATTCTGGTTGGTAACTGTAACACATATATTTTTTAATCTTGTAAGTATGAAAGTTTCTTCCAGTAGCCCACATACTTCCCTATTCTAGAAGTGCCAATGACCCTTGGAAATTACACTTTCACCCACTTCTAGTAGTATAAAAGGGCTGCATCATCATTCAACTTTGCATGCACTAAAATGAAGGAACACTTTTCCCCAAATTCCTGCAAGCCACAAAAGAAAACCAGCCATGACTCATACATATACTAAAGCAGTAGAAGCGTTATGTTGCCTACAGCCCCCTAAGTGCAAAGAGAATGGTTTGGTGTTCAAATTATAACCAAAAACCAAGGGTGGGGTACTAGACGAATCACTACCAGTAGGACAAATAGTAAGAAACAGGACCAAACATAGCAATAGACGTGCGTTTCTCTTTTGTGATAATGGAGCAACACACACACACACAAAGGATACCACAGTGACTAATTCTGCATGCCAAATTCTGAGGTAGGTGCCAGAGCATCTGGCTGATTTCTTATGAGCTTATATACAACTGCAGGCTGTCTCTGCCTGTGCTACCAATCATGGGCAGCTGCAACAGGCTGTTTCACAATCCTACGCGTGCTATGTTCTAAAARTGGCTTGATACATCTCTCAAGGTTGCCTTTTTTTTTTTAAGTGACCAGTAATCAAAATTTGTGATTCATGTTTATAAGTCTGGGACATCTTTGGGGCATAGTTAGCACAACATAATAACACGTGCACCCTTGTCCTAGGATCTTTGATTATTTCACTGTACCAAAGTAATAATCCATTGGAAAATATAGATATAGCATTTTGATAACTGCTAGTTATTAGAATCTATTAGTTACAGCAATATTACTGATATACTGTCAAAGCTATTTTATAAACAAGTCGTGTGGGACCAGTAACAATACCCTTTCTAAATCATACCATTATTCACACTTCATTATTTCCAACTGGATAGCACAAACCCTTTTCCTTGCTGCCTCTACCCTAGTGCTCTGCATGTTCCTTGAGACATGTTTTCCCTTAATACTTTTCATTATTATCATAAGCATCTTGCAGCTGTAACAAAGACAGCAGAGTGATGCAGTGATCTAGTTCTACAGTAAAAGCTAGGGATTATGCATAATGATAGAGGCAAGATTTAAGAAGAAATCATGTTTCATTCAAAAATAATAACAATGATTTTTAAGGAGAAAAGATCATTATCTTTGCTTAAAGAAAATTATTCCTTCTATTTGTTCGTAACTTTTGAGAATATGTTTCTGGCTTTATCTATGCACTAAACAATACTAGGCAAATCATCCTTTTTTTCCCCCCTTTTATGGTAACAATATAAGGATTAAATGAGGTGGCCTGCTATCCTTAAGCAGGTATTGCTCTCCTGCAGGACTTAATCCACAGGTAAAATGCATAGAACATCCTAAGTTATTACCTAGTTAAGAAGATATTTCCACTGCATTTCTCCTGGTTTTGCCCTTTGCCCTTCAGTGTGACTCTTTGCTTAATCATTGCTCTGAAACAATGTAAGTATATGCCTACCTAACTATCTTGCTTAATCCTTCCTCAAATACATACGAAGGGTAATTGATTCACAGACATTTCAGAAAATAAAGCTATTTATAAAATCTGGTTGAATGTCTTCATGGATACCCGAAAAAAAGTAAAATCTGAAATCCAGAAAAGAAATACAAGATATATGGATTGATTTTAAATCCATGTATTCTATTTCCATCTGTGCTACTGTTTTGAAGATGAATATGTTCAAGCTGATGAATAGCTACACTTAACTATCTCAGAACTGTGCAATCATTCATATTTACCTACACACTTACCTACAAAAGGCATTTTTAAGTCTCAATTAAACTAGGTTTTTCTGTGAGTTTTACTCATTCTTAATTGTAAACGCTCAAGTAAGAAGTTCCACTGAGCTCGTTGAAATTCTGTGTGAATAATAAGCACACACAAGCCTAAGAATGACAAGACCTGGACACCTAATGTTTGCATCTGTGATCTACAGACAAAAGGTTTTACAATAGTTCAATATATGATTGCTATTACTGCAAGGGTCTGGTTAATATATAATGATAGCCTTATCCTCACTATTTTTAACCATCATATTACTATTTAAAACTGATATGTTTTTAACCAAGAGGGGCACCTTGCTCACACTTAAGGGTTAATATCTTAAATAATATTACTTGAATGCATGTTATGATAATGTAATAGCAGTATCAGGGCAGCATGTGAAGAAGAAAAAAACAATGGTATTGCAGTGCGCAGTCTTTGTATTTCAGTTATTCTGCATGATGCTTATGATCAGGAAATCTGAATTATATTTTCCTTCACTTCTTCATTTTTATGATGYGTTCTTTTCAGAATCTACCTTTATGTCTCCTTTAAATACATTTTTTTTAAATGTTAACCAATTCAGTGGGGTTTTTTTGTTTGTTTTTTGTTTGTTTGTTTGTTTTTACAAAATAGCACTGTATTCATTAAAACAAACAAGCAAACAGAACTTTTTTTGGTTCTTACTTTCTCACCTCTGTCTCTATGGATCTCTGGAAAAGTCTTTGGCAATTCTATATCTGTTTTCAAAATGCTGGTTACCTGTTGCATGAGTATTTTGTCTGGGAAGGAGTTTTAGTATAAACAGGTAGTTACAACATCACCAACAATTAATTACAACCAATTAATGTCCAATGCCTCTTTCAGTTATGGAGTCTTTTGGGAGGATATGAAAAGGTAATTTAAATCCTCTCACTTTAGTATGTATCTGAAACGAGCATGTCATGAATATTTAAGTTTTTGATTTATTTTTTAAATAAGTGCATTAAAAGAGTTTCAAGAGGAGAGACATCCGGATTAGTAATACAATGTTTCAGGCAGGTACCTCTGCTCCCTAGCAGAAGAACAGCAAGCGAGGCAGAACAGCCAGGACAATTGGGTTGGAATGGATTTCAGCACTCAAATTCTAGCTTTCAAGGTTTAAAAAAATTGCTAAATCCCTGAGGTGCAGGAAGGCTTGCCTGTGCACACATATCAGCTAGAATAAGACCCGACCAGCCTTTCACATACTTCAAGACTGAACTTCTTCAAATAGCATGTTTTTTCCCAGTCGCTGATCCCTGACATTTCAGTGATGGGTCATCAGTTCATCAGTTTGCTTAACTGCAGTTAGTTTGGAATGATTTGAAAGCATAGTTTAGTTTTTATTGCCATTTGCAGCTAGGGTGGTTTTCTCAAATGTTGATTTTTAACTCATCTAAATAGATGAATGTCTCGCTTCAAGGTAGGTGATGCTTGATTCATAGTTCTGTACAATGTCATCCCCTTGAAAAGAACTGCAGGAAAGGGGAGCATCAAGGATAATTGCTTTGCAATGGGCTTCAGCACTCAGCTCCACTCTCTTTCAAGATTCAAAAGTAAAGATTAAGCCCCAAGGGTATGGGAAAGAAAAGTCACTGCAGACTAGTCAAATAGCAGAAGCCCTCTTCTCCTCCCCCTCTTTCTCACTCTTTAAGAGTGACCTCTAACATGCATATAAGCTCTTTACTACGAGTGTTTGGATCAAAAGCTACCCCTGTGTAGAGTCAGTGATGGATCAAGACTTAATTCCTTAAAGGAGCTCTTTGATTAAAAAAAAAAAAAAGTAGAAATAAAATGGTAAGACTGGAAATATGGCAGTTCTATTGTTTTTTACTCACTCTAGCAGTTCTCCAGAAGCCTGATCTTGGTCAAATTATTCACTTAATTAAGTACCATGTAGCAGGTACAATTAATAAGTTACCTCGCAGTGCATTTTCCTTCAAAACTCATCCCACTGGTATGAGGTAGGCAGCACTGCCGTTGGCAAGTAGAAGTGCTCCCTTTGGGGGCATAACACAGTAGGACTGCTGTTCTCTCCCTTGCATCTCATTTGCATGATGAGCCTCTAGGAGGAAATATGCTCCTATGATTAACTAGCTAGCTCCAGTGCTAAAAGCAGCACCGACTTCAGTTTGCACTGCTTTAGCTTACCAAGAGTAGGGTAGAACGTCTTTATCGTGATTATGTCTTGGGGAAAAGCTATATTAGAAATTCAAACTGTAAAACTGGTCACTGAAACCAAACTGTAATACTGACAGGCTGTTAAGTTGGCAATAACCTTAGACCTGTACTGATAGGGCCTAACGTTGAGACTTCGTCTGGATGATACCTCCCCCCCCCACACTGACTCATATGAAGAAATGAGTGAGGACAAACTATCGTAAGCAGTATTTTACTGTTACCATTGCTGAATTTTAAACTTCCTCATGTTTACCTAATAGTCCATCTTTTGCTCCATCTCCTGTCCACATTTTAAAATGGCAGCCAAATTTAACTGCGAAGAGTCAAAAAAAAAAAAAAAAAAAAAGCTGTTTAAAAATAGCCTATTTAATTTGAAAGCATATCCTGGACTGTACTAGTCAAGTATATATATATATATGCACACTTCATTTAACAACAAACGTAAGTAGTATATATATATTTGGCAGAAGCCTTTGATGCATTCAGAGTAAACTTTCACAGATAGAAAACAAAATCCAGTAAAATTAAAGAATGCAAATTCAATTTAATGCATTCATAACTAACAAGGAAATACATGCAAATCTGTATCTGAGTATTAAAATTAAAAAGCTAAAAGTACAAAGGAGTACTTGCGCACAATTCACTGACTGGTATGCTGGCGATATGATTTAACAGGAACACCGTAAAAGGGTTATTGGATAGAGGTTTTCCAGTCTAAAAGCCTAAGTAGGAAACAAATGACCTGCACGCTGTGCTTACATTCAGGTAATAGACAGAAACTGTTGTTCGCTGAGGGGTTCCCGCTCAGACTGATTGCAGAGCTATCGGGTGATCATGACTCTGCTCCGCTCGTGCAGTGCCTGGTTTGTTCTTTTTCCCTACCGACGTGATTTCCCTGACACGTTCATGCAAACATCTTTTGCTCTTTGCCCACTTACTGTTATGAAGCACAGCCTTATTTTTCCCACCTGTAGGAGGGCACTTGCTCCTGTCAGCCACAAAAAAACTCCTGGGCTACACCTGGGGTAAGAAGCTGGCAGTGTATGGGCCAAGGGGACCTCGAGATGTCTCAGACCATCCTGCAGACTCTGGCATGCTCGCCTATGAATAATAAWAAGCATGAATAAAGCAGTCTGGGATGCCAGCTATATCAGTTTTGTTTGGCTGTTTATACCTTACTGTGCACCTCTCTGTAGTTAAAAAGCTGTAGCTGGGCAGAAGAGAGGAAAGCTGCCTGTCTGCCTTGTCCCAGCTGCTGCATGATGGGTTTGGGGGAGTTTTCTGGAAAAAAATATCTTTCCTCTCTGCCCACATGGACAACGAGGAGAACTTGAGGACTGCATACTGAGCGCACAGCGATAGCACCTCACACACTTTTGAAGTTGTGTGTGAATGCTATTCATTTCTGAATATTACTGTTCTATTAATTAATGTTCTGTTTTGTGATACATCCATACAGAAAGCTGATGGTGTTCAAGGTTAAAGCAAAATGGTTAAAAATTTAGTAAAGTATCTTTTCATCCTCACACAGAGAATATTAATGATGTTTCATCTAATCAGATTTTTATATGGGCACCACAGTCAGAATAAAGTATGATAGCAAAAACACTAAGAGTTTTTACACACTTGTCATTTGGAACTCCAACTTTGCTATTTGGCATCAGATCCTAAAGATATCCATCCCATAGTTAAGGCCACTGCAATTTTCTAATAGGTGCAACATCTATGAAATTGAATGTTATGGGTACAACAATGCACTGGCAGATTTTGGCCTCAGTGGGTAATTTTGTATCTCTGCATACTCTGCAATTTTGTACTCTCAGAAATTAGGCTATTAAGCTTTGCCTAGCCAGCCAGTTGTATTGAGCTGTTGAACAGTACATCTTAAAAAGGGAAACTACAAGATCATACTGAACTATGGAGCAACAGGCCAACAGAGTCACCCAAGTGTGAGAAAGGCAGTAATATTAATTTTGGAAATTACTCTATTTCTACAACAAAACTAATCTCAAGAGAGCTGCCAGAACAATCAAAACTACATCCACTCTGTCAAGGTGTTAGGATGGATTTAAGTAATCCTGAACTCCTCTGCAGAGGTTCAGAAAAAGCGATACAAAGACAGAATTCAGAGCATAGCTGCATGACAATAAATGTTATGGAAAATACGCAGAGATACAGGGAAAAAAAAAAAAGAATGAGACAGGTTATTATGAGAGAAACATGACTAGGGAAGACACAATAGCTTTCTGCAAACAATTGAATTTATACAAAGAAGACAGGACTCAATTATTCTTATTGACTGCAGTAAAAAATAACAATCACAGTACAGAAATATTTGTTTGTAAAAGAAATTTTTTCTGACCCAATGGATTACATGGTAAGCTCAGGGTGCAGCTAAAAAAAAATAGTAAAAAAGAATGGTATTTACAACATTATAGAATTCAGTGACTTTATGACACATTGACAAAAAATTGCAGCTGATTTGTGAAGTTATCCAGACAGAAAAATTCCAAATGATGTAACAGAGAAAGAAACAGGAGTTGAGTGAAAAAATTTGATCTCATCTCCCTCTATAGCAAAGAAGGACAGATGTAATATTCCTGGGTAAGGAAAACAGAGTCATGCCTTCTATTACAACTAAGGAGAAATTAACAGTAGGGGAGGAAGGCACTTGAGAGAAAAAGGGAGTGATCTCCGAGTCTTGTTCTCTGCCGGGCTGGGACAGCTACCTTATGGAAAGTGTATTAGGTACTCTGAATAAATCTTCAGATGCCCTCAAAGACACCTGAGTCTTTCTATTGACTATATGAGGTGTAAGTTTCTCCTTTATCTGATCTGAATCATTCTGCGCTGGCCACTTGCCCTTTCTAAATTTTACAATAGCCAGACTATGTGCTCAGAGTAGGCAGTTTGATTAAGGCCTACAACATTCTTCCTTATTTTCTTTGAGATAAGTAAATCACCATCATCATGAGCCCACAACAGGAATAGTCATGCTGGTTCAGAGGAAAGATTCATCTCTTACAGCAGGCAGTGGTAGAGGCATTGAGAAAGAATGCATGGTCTGCAGTTTCAATAAGCTGCAGCCCAAAGACTTCTTGAGGCAATAGCTGTGTTTGCACCTTTATGTTTGATAGCCCATGTATTCAGAATTTTTTAATAATTTGTCTTTTACAAACTGAAAACTCTCCTGAACTCCTTTTTTCTGCTTGGAACCCCCACCCATAGGTACCGATGTACGGACTCTGAGATTTGTTGGTTTGTTTGTTTTATTTTTTAAACCATTGTCATGATTCTGCAGTTCTCTTTCTTTTCTTTAGTATCATGAATGGTATCATTTCTTGATCACTTTCATATAAATTTTTGTCCCTGCTTTCCAGTGCTCAGCTGGTTATTGAGTC
The DNA here is from genome assembly GCF_003343035.1 of Apteryx rowi. Lineage (NCBI taxonomy): Eukaryota > Metazoa > Chordata > Aves > Apterygiformes > Apterygidae > Apteryx > Apteryx rowi. Next base: position 1,799,258 of record NW_020447353.1, read on the forward strand.
TTAGACAGAATCAAATTAGAATCAAAACTAAAATAACTAACTGATCTTCACTACCAACCCTTTATATTTTCTCTATTACTTCTACACAGTAGAAGAACTTCAGAAATGTCTGCTTTTGAAAGAATATGATCTGGTGTATTATTTCTCTATCAAGTATTCAGGTAATGAAAGTTTACTGTAATTACCAACCCTATCTTTTGATATTCATCTTATGTTGAAAGAAATACATCATCCATCTGCTTATACTAGTATAAAGATCTAGAATACATTTCTCCCACAACATCACCCCACTTCCCTTCCTCTTATATTTCACTCAGCAAGTCTGCCTGTGATTCCTCCACCTCTCTCTGGAATTCTTTATACACAATACTTTCTTCCTGACATCTTTCCTGATCAGGCTCTATACTAATATTCCAGTCCTGACCTTACCTCGCTAAATCTAAGTGACACCACAGGCTTTCTTGTTTGTTTACTTTTTTGTGTGCACTAACATTAAGATTTCTCTTTGTTTATTTCCCATATTCACAGTAATAATGCATAGATAGCTAAGATTTCAACAGGTTTTGCCACTATATCCCCTTTTATCTCTTTGAACCTTTGAGCATTTTTTTCCCCTCACTCAGATTTCAACTTATGAGCCATAGCTTTTTTTCTTTTTTTTAACCCATGACTTTTTGTCACTAGTCCCCAGCTCATATTTTAAACTTACTATAACTATAACTAGATTCATAAGTCAGTGACCACCCCTATCTTATCAGATAAATCACCATATTCCTTCATGGAATCATTCACCGTTATTCTTCATGGAGTACCATGCAATTCAAAGACTTGTGAGGGAAAACTGATTTTGGAAGATTCTTAAGAATTTCTCTTCATAAGRGAGTGTAGAGTCACTCAGAGTTAAGGTTTCACTCTTAAGTATATGGTGACAACCTCTACTCTTCTAAAAGCTCACTTGCTAACAGTGACCAAAAAGCAAATTTCTATTAGTTCTTCAGTTTTGCTTAACTGACCTTCAAAAAATTTCTGTTCAGGAGCTATAGCAACATTTTTACATGAATAACTATTTGGGAAGGACCCACAGTTTATACATATATTAAAAAATGCTATAAATAATTGAGAATGTTTAAAGGTGTTATGTGTTTTTGTTAGTCATTCCAATAAAGAGCAGTATTTGCCTTGGGAGCTGTAAAAGCCTGTGCTAAATGCTACATAAAACAGTCTACCAAATGGATATAAACAAGATAAACAACTACAAGCTGCTGAAATTTGGTGGAACTGTGAAAAATTCATTCAGTTTTCAGACCTATATTTGCACTTCATATGGAATAGCCTACCTAATAAACGAACACTAGAAAACAGAGGAACTGATAAAAATACAATGTTCCCAGTATTAATGGAGGAGAGTAAGAGGTGAAGCTCTCCCATAAGGAGAGGAATTTCAAAACTGGGAGAAGTAACTTCTGCCAGACTGTGAAATGGCTGCCACCATCCTAAGGAGGACAGACCAGTAATGTGGCATTGTGTTGTACAAAACCGGGCACAAAAAAAGGTGTAGCAGACTCACAGGGAGGCCCAAAGCACAGCTGTATTATTTTGCACGGTCTGCCCATTACTTACTCTGAAAGCTACAGATTATGGAATATTTTCTTTCTCATATTGGAATAAAATTACCAAACCTCTACTAGTGCTCAATCTAGCATCATTATAGTGATTTATATCTATCTCTCTCTATATATATAATATATATATATGTATGTATGTATGTATGTATATGTATGTAGTGATGACATCATTATAGTATCTGTCCAGATCATCCTCATTCATTATATCCCTGGGTGTTAGTCTTCAGCAGTGTCCAGAATCCTGAGAAACACCCAGATCCTATACCAAAAAAAAATCTGTAAATAGGCAGCCTATGTGAAACAAGAACATAGAACCTGATTTTCAGAAACCCTTTGCAACTTTAATTCCAGCTAAATCTGGTGGAAGATTGAATGCTCAGTAAGTCAGAAAGATCAAACTCAGTCATCTCAAGATTAGAATTGATTTGGTGACAACAATCTATTTAGATTCACTTTTTCCCCCACTTTTTTGTGGAAGTTTTTTTCCAGTCATAATTTTAATAGATGAGTTCGATCATATGGTAAAAAACAAACATAAAAAACAGGTTTTTGCAACCAGTAGAAAAGATATTCATTAAAGCAAAATATTTAAAAAACAACAGACCAAAGTTATCATTTTCAAAACCTAACAGAATGAAACCTTCAGAGATCTTGAAAATTTTATGACATACAGAAATTATTGTGATTGTTCAAGCAGTTTTTGCTGACATTTTTTTGGAATGATAGAGCACAGAGGGAATTTGAGGTAACAAACTTGTCTAGAGAATGAGTCGGAATACCAGTCATAAAACACATGCACACAATAGACAAAAAATATTACTTAAGGGGAAACTTCTTATTCTCTCCATTCACACCAGATGCAAATAAAGACTACACTATCCAGCCACATATCCTACAAAGAATAGCACTTCCATATATTTGACATCCTTTAGCCCTCTAGCAGCCACACAAAGGCAGGGGGGGAAGGGGGGGGAAGTAAACTCAATTTCTTGGAAAATACTATACAGCTACAGGTGAGTGGGTGGTGATGCAACTCCATTATAGTCCATGTTTTAGGCAAACACGACCACTCTAATTGGTTTGCATAAAATCCAATTTAATAGAATAATTGAGCAAGTTACAAGTAAGCAAAACAGCGCTGGGCAGCCAGGGAGTCTCCTGCTCCACCAACGGCGCGCAAAATTCCCCCGCTCGCAGTCTCCTTATATGCGGCTCTAGTTCCGGGTATACGTGGCACTTCCTGTAACTTCTGCGGTTGCGCCAACTGTTGCTAGGGGGTCTTCTTCAGCCCTCTTGTGGTCGTGGGGATGAAGGCTGGAGTCTTCCTCGGCGTTGTGAGTGATGACCTTCAGGTCGTGTGCACACATTTCACAATACAGTTTTACAATATTACCATATTAGGTAATCTAAACTAACATTGCAGTTTCGCTAGCTCAGTGGAATCAYCTYGGGTGGGGGACATGTTCTCGTTACAGGATGTTGTAGTTTAGCCCGTACTTAGCGCCTAGTTTCATCGTACAATCACTTCCCGAGTTGATGAAACAAATTAGCACATATCACAGTCCAGGATGTTTCAAGGCTGTTTCTCACTTTGATGTAACAAATTAGCACATATCACAGTCCACATGCCCAGGATTTCTTTTCACAGAAAGCAAAAGAAATGATGAAAGTTGAGGAGGAGGGGAAGAGCAGAGGACAGTGCGTTGGTAGGATTGGCAATGGCCAGAATACACACCCAGGAACAGGTGCTTAGAAGTGCTCCAGGTCCAGCAGTTCACTCATGAAGCTGAATACAAGCTGGGAGCCAAGCCTAAGGTTGCCAGCTGGGCTCTGAGACCGACTCAAGAAAGGCAGCAACAAAGATGGTCTTTCTGCTTTTTTCTGAGCATGATTCTCTCCCCAGAATCCCCTAAATTAACTGCATTTCTGTCCAAAGGATAACTACACCAAAGATGTGCAAAAGCCCTGTTCTGTCTTCTAGATCAGCCTATAAACTATAAGAAGGGCAATCTGTTCAGTCACTCGGGCTAAGGTCCTGGAGAGAACAACTTAAGGCCATCAAGCCTGTAGAGGGGAAATCCACAGRAAAAGTCAGCACACCTAAAGCCTTCCTACTTTTTTTTGGACTTTTTCCTTCACTTTTAGCCTGTGATGTTTCTAATATAAAAACCATGTTATTACCAGATCCTTGGAACAACCAACACCAGGCAAAAGGAATGCAGTGCATATCTTGCTCTGACAATCAAGGGCATTTCTCAGCAGAGTATCCCTTTCCATCCTGGAATCCTGCATATGAAAGACAACAGACAGTGTGACATGCATTGGATGCTATAGCTCTCTTTGTCCATCTTAACAGCCAAGGAACTGGTAATTCTAAGGGGATTCTGGCAATGAAACTGAAATGACCTCAGTAGACCTGGGAAGATGAGTCAGTTCCCTCCTCAAAAAACAAATAAGTGAGGGAGGCGGAGAGGGATTTGTGGGGGGGAGAGAGAAAAAGGAAGAAAAAACTGAAGCCAGATCAGCAGCTTGTGAAGCTAGTAGTCACTCACAGATTAACACTTTCCTCTGTCTTTTTGCTGTCATTATCAGACAGCTACCTTAATATAGCAACTCTGAGACTCCTGAGAGGCCTGGATACAAGCCATATGTTCCAAGCATCAGGGACACAAGAGCATTTTGTGGTGTTGCTTTCTCTACAAAATGATTCTCTGCACACAAACTGATAGCCACCTCTACGTTTTCAGAAGAGTCCTCTGCATGACACCTTCTTCAAAATGTCAAGGCTGTGCTGCTACCTACATGGTTTCTGAGTAGGCCTGTAATTCACAGCCTTGAGGTTCAGCTGTTTGTGATCCAAGAATCAGCTTTGCGAATCACAGCTGTGTGTTATTGGCTCAGTTTTATGAAGAGAACTATTGCTGAGTCGCAAGAGAATATATAAGCTATAGCTATGCAAGATAATAWAAGTAAAAACACAGAACAGAAACTTTTGAGAATGCCATAGTTAGCAACTCAAGGATTCAAAATACTGTCATGAAAAGATGTAAAACCCAAAGACAAAAAATACAGTGAATGAGAAGAGAGCTCCTCAGCAAGATCAAGGATGAACCAGTTCTAAGGAGCAATGTTGGCTGACTCTTCCCCATCTGACTGATGCCTGTCAGCTAACAGGATCTCATCAGGTGTCTCCGTGGGAGTGGGGAACACATTAATGCTTAGGCCAGTAGCATGCTAATTCTAGTAATCTATTATTAACAGATGATAAAAACTTGCTGCGTCCTGCAGGTTGTATGAATCCTCCTTATAGAGCCTTTTGGACACGGTGAAAGATGGCCAAACAAAAGTGGCCCTGTAGACTGAAGATTACAGACACACACATGAATAAGTAAACTAGCAAGCAGAAGACAGTGTTTTCAGCAAGGCTGTAGCCTGGCCATGGGAACTGGCCACAAGGGCTGAGGTGGCTGCTGCCTGCATTCAGCAGTAATCATGGTGAGGACTGAGAACACTATTCTCAACTTGCAGCCAGTGCCAAGCCAGCACTTCTCCCTGCTTGATGCCGGGAGGTCCGCTGGAGAATACTCTCCAGGCCCAGTCCAGCCTCCCAAAAGTTCTCCCTTAAACAAGCTGTGTGGTAGCTGATCCCTCTTTGGAAATCAGCACTGCATGGGTATGAAGGTAAGCCTGTACCTATACTGACCTAGAGCATCCAAAGAGTGCCTGTGGCGTCCTGGTGTGATACACCCCCAGTGGCAATTGCTTGACCAGCAATGCTATAACGGAGATGTGTAGTAGGAGATACTGTCCATGAAAGTCACTGAGCTAGGAGTTCATGTGGACTTATGCTTATGCTGGTTAGCAGGACTGTTTCTTCGCATGGGACTGTGGAAACATGCTAATGTCCTTGAGTGTAGCCTTTTCCAGAGTCTAACCTAGGATTTACCTGTGGTGAGGGAAAACAACCATGGTCAACTCAGTAAATAAGAGGAAGCATGTCCTACCTGGGTTGCAGTGTTTCTGCGAGTAAAAACTAAACTGCAACAAAACAAAAATGTCTACGGGAGATTGCTTACTAGTTTGTGTGATCTTACAATTCATTTCATAAACTCTGAATAGCTGGTTTACGTGCAACAAGTTAACTTGTAAACTTCTGTGGCAGAAACTGCTTTCTCATAGTTTTTGCACAGCACTTAGCAAAATAAGATCCTGATTTCAGCTGTGCTTTTTGAGATTTTCCTGAAGTACAAACTATAGTCATTACTATTAGTATTATTCAGTATATACTTATTTGCCTGTCACAGAAGTTAAGCCTAGAAGGCTCTAGGAAAGACTGTCCTATATAGTCTTTATATGTGAATATATATGTGAATAAAATAAGATCTCTGAAGAAGGCAGCTGAGCATGCCATTCATGAAGAAGACAAATTTAAGTGTTGTTCCAGTTACCTTTAGTAAATACGGGAATTAAGTGGGGATATTAGTTATTAAACACCTATATTCAAGTCCCACACTGTTTATTTTGTTTTGTTTTTGTTTTAATTTAGCTATTTACAGTTACCCTTTTGCTCAAAATAAAGTAAAAGACTGAGTGGGGAAAAAAAAACAACAAAACTTTCAGTTGTTAAAATTAACACAGAAACCTTTTGCTTTCAAATCATTTATCTTGTTGTTGCTGAAGGTAATTTTTTTGATGCAGTGAGGCAGTGACAAATGATGTGCAATGATAACTGAAGAAGCTATTGAATCAGGTGCAGGATCTTAAAGAGACGTTGTAATGACAGTTCTGCAAGAAACGTCTGTCCAAACCAATAAGCCTGGGGCCTGTTATGATTATAGACTAAAAAGCACGGAGTTTTTAGGGACTGTTTGCTTTCAGATACTTACTTACTATCACTTACAAACCTGGGGGATCTTTTCAGTCATCTGCCTCAACTTTTCAGTTCATGTTTGAGCAGTTTTAATTTTCCCTAAGTAATTCTTCCTCTTTTCCTTTTCTGTTCAGCTCAATATATGCTTGTTACTTGCGTACAGCTATTGGAGTACTCCAGGCACACCTGAATCCTTAGGATAGTCAGGGGGTCAAATCAGAAGACCGCCAGCTTTGTAGGCATTATGTTCGGCACTCACATCTGGGAGCCTGCAGAGCTGAGAGCTGCCAGTACAGACCACAAGCTGGCGTGCGTTCCTACCAGGAGTGCCTCATGCCTGCCGAGCTTATGTTAGCTGGCTCCTTTCCCTAAGCCATCTCCTTTGCCTTTCCCTCCATGGCCAGGTTCACTCATGTGCTGCATCATGTCTTAAATCAGAAAGCAAAAAAAGGGCACTTAACTTTAGATATCAAGAATTTAGTCACCTGATTGAACGCTAGCCACCCTAACCTCCCTTTATAGTGACTGTGAAGGTGCTTCTCTAGAGGGCAATTCATCTCACATATCTGAAGTATCTAACTAAGATTTCTAGTTTCAATATTATAAAGTTTAGCATAAAAAGTGACAGAAAAAGGCATTTCCAATGATGGTACCACTGTCTATTTTTAATATAATAGCCATGTCCCCTTTCTCCATTCCCCAGCAAGCCAATTCCAGAAGAAAAATATTTGAGTAATCCATCCTCCCCATTCTGAAGCATGTGTAAATCCTTCAGTTAAAGGATTCACACCTCCCACTTTCTGGGTCTAAAATAGTCAAAGGTGAGGAGGAGGGAGACCTTTACCTCATATGTTAAAGTTGCTCTGATATGCAGACAGAAGCATTAGTTTCAGGGGAGCCAGTGGAGAAAAAGCAAACGGCAACATGGCTCTTCCTTAGGTGTTAGGCACACAGCTCTAACCCCAGGCTTAGGATGGATGAACTCTAGATACTGCCAGCCTCTTCTTTCTGCTCTGATGTCTGTGTCTTAGACAAAATGGAGACAAAGACAAGGCCAAAATGCAAAGCCCCGGGACACAACCTCAGAGATAAGATCCCAGCTCTGGATCTTGTGCAACAAGCTTGTCCCTCACAGCAGCACAGAGGGAAGCGCTGAACGGATCGCGCTCGACCCGCATGCCCTCACAGCTGAGTTCTGGTAAGCCTGCGGTGGGTACAGCCACTTCTACAATGAAACATCTTACCCTGAGATGACAGGGTAGGGACTTGGCTGCTAAGTGGTCTTGTGACCGCTTAACCAAAGGCAAGTGTGCATAAAAGTCCCTGAATTTAATATGTCAGATTGCAGAGGATTCGAAAGACTCTTGTTTTGATGTTTGCTATTGACTGAAGCAAGCCAGCATTTATCATGCTGGCTATTATAAATCTCAGCATAAGAATATGACTTTCTTCCACACAACGTACAGTTGTTGAGGTGCCAAAATCTTCCACTCCCAGCTTTAGGGACCTAAATTTCAGGGACTGCAGTGCTGAACATCATAATGACTATGATTCTTTTTATAAATAGTTTTATCAGAATACTGTTATTAAAGTGCACAGTTAGGAGGTTAGCAAGCGATGTAACCTACGCAACATTATTAAATCCGAAACCTGTATCACCTGGCCAGAAAATGGTGAAGATGAAAACTGAATGTTTAGAACAAGTGATGCTTCATAAATGAGTTGTAAAACAGTGTCTTTCATTGAAGAAATTAAAATGAATTACAGTCAATTTAATTAGCTCCATGTCTCACCATGCTGCAGTAACAGCAGCCAAGCAATCTTTCACGAATCCATTTTTTGGAAACAGGGAAGTGACTTACAGTACTCTCAGTACAAATTAACAGAAGGGCCAAAGGCTGACAGGACCATGCCATTCTCTTCCCATTACTGTCAGGGACAAAATTTCTTTTGATTTCAGTGAAGACAACTTCATCCTGAGGACCATTACTCCCAGATTTCAGGAGACATACATTTTCTGTAAATGTTTACAGTTTGATTTAAAAAAAATTGCAATCTGTTCTTTCAGATATATATTCATAATGAATGAGTTTGACTTAAACTGAGCAGCTATGGAAGCAATTTTTCTTGTATATAATTTTAATATATTGGTCAGCAAGTTCTGTCATTAGTGCTGAAAAGAGATAAGCTTAGGACTTCATCTTCACATAAAGGCAGAATTGTTCTCTTTCAAGAGCATGTGCAGGAAGTTAATCAGAAACTAGTAATGTATTTCATTTTGTGCTTGCCTTGCTATAAATTAAATAGTAAAAAGTAAATAAAAACAGTACCAAAGATAAGGCAGCATGTTGCAGATTATTCCATTTAGGAAAGCAAAGATCAAAGTTCACCTTTTCTTTTTCTAACTACCCAGAGAAAGATAATAGAGCTCCAAAATAACTAATTCTTCAGCATAAAGCAGAAGATGTTGAACAGTGAGGAGGCAGGAAAACACAGTGTGGAATACAAAACTAAGCATTGCTACTAACACTGGGGAAAAAAATATTCTGCCCCATTTTCAGCCAAGAACAATCCTTGCAACACTGAAAAGATTAATAAAGCTTTACCTATAGCTGTATTGAGAATGAATTTTATTGTAAAATGAATTCTGAACAGACAGTGATGCAACAAATTACAGACTTCTGAACAGAAGTAATATACTGTGACTAGTCTTGCTTCTGACTTCCTGACCTTTTTTTGGCAAAATATTGAATATGTCTGTCATATAGCATGTTATATTTTGTATTTACTTACAGATCATGTGACCTCTCTCTGGTTTAACCAAAACCCAGGAGGAAATAAGTGTGGAAGCTGTGAAAGTCTGCTGCAGTTCCTACTCATTATTTTAGGCATTTTGCTCCAATGATTTACCACACTGATTTTTAGCACTTGTATGAGTGTCAGTAGAACTAACTAACAGGTCAGATGTTTTTGTATATTTATGGAGCAATGATGACTGTGGATTCAGTCTATAGGATATTCACCCAAACAGATTTGACTGGAGGCTTAAAGCTTCATGCCATGTTATAAAAATCCCTAACTTATATCTCCTACCTGTAGAGTTATCCACATGACTGACTATGAGAGCATTATACTGTTAAAGGAGAAACAATTTTCTTCCTCACTTCCCATGCAATCTACAAACCCAGGCACTAGAATACTTTGAAACTAATCCATCAATTAATCTCACATTTCACAAAGTTATCATAATAATAAGGCAACACTCGTATACCATCTCAGCTTTCAGCCCATTTAGAGGATTTTACAGAAGTTGATAAATATGATGCAGAGCTAAGCTGCAACTGCACTGCTACAACATGTGCAGAAGCACTCATTGCTGAAACAGAGGCAGCTGACAGTAGGTTTGGATTTCCTGGGATGATGGAGGGCCTCAGAGGCTGTAACCCTTCTGCTGGTACTGTGTGGAGCAACACAAGAGTTTTGGGGTATGCTAATTATCCAAATAATTAATTTTGTCAGAAGTGGGGTGGTATTCAGGAATCTGAAACATTCATGAATTCACGAATTTGTATTCTGCTTTTGTGAAGAAATGCTGAAAGAGCTCCTGAACAGGAGAAATAGATGTTCTTTTTAAAAAATACATGCATATATCTTTAACATTTATTTTAAAATATTTTCTAAAATAGAAATTAAACATATTTTAAAGATATTTTAATATATGTGTCATATGCAGAACACAGCAAGTAACAGTAAAACTTTAAGAAATTTCACAAGTTTTATATCTGTCTAGGTATCCAAGTTCTGTATAACAGCTGAGGTAGACAACTGCCAACCATTTAGCCAATTATAAGAATGCTGAGTTCTTCCAAGAACCAGAGTCTCCTTTTTAGGATTAAATATATATACATATGTATATTCATCATCCTACTACAAATTGTACCATTTAAAAAATTCATTGAAGTAAAATGCATTTTGGTCTGATTACAACAATTTCTTAAGACATGGATAAAGGAAAGATAGAGAAAATCTAAGGATCTGCATAGGGGGCTGGGATAACATGAAAGAAAAGCCTGATATGAGGAACTTATCTAGGAAGGAAATGGAGAAGAGGACAAAGAAGAAACTCAAGTTTCCAGAAAACAATGGGAGGGCCATAAAACAATACATATATGCAACCACACATATTAAATTAATCAGATAAGGTATGTCAGTTGTATAGAAACATCTCACATATATCTCTGTAAATATGCCACTCATTATGCTAAAAACTCTTTATGACTGTGGCACAGGACTTGACCTACCATACACCGATTGTGATGGGAATTATTAAAGAACTAGTATTCACCATAAGCAAAGAACTAACACAGACAGCCTATAATTAGGCCTAATGGGCTTCAGATCAAGTTTCCAATATATGCCTGTGTTGGCATTGTAACTATGTCATTAACTACCAACTCTAGAGAAGGAAAATCTTTTTCATTTTTGTTTTTACATCAGCAGTAGGATAGTTTGGAATCAACATATTACCTCAGTCATTATCAAAATGCATGGCCAATAAACCACTGGCTTGTAGGTGATGCTTTACCAGCTGGATTGATAATTATGTCTCTATAATTTAGTAGTTTCACAATGTAGTGATACTCCCTGATGCATTCAAAGCTTTACTTATTTAAGTTGCAAAATGCCTTACATTCAATTTCCCTTTTAAAAGGAAACCTCAATAAAGGGATAAAAGACAGTTGGAAAAGGGTTGTGAAAATAGAGGTTTGCTCATGATTTTTTGATTAAGGTTTTTATGAGTTGCTAACTGTTAGTTCCTCTTCCAATATCATTTTTTTCCAAAGCTTTTGTAAGGCTGCTGTTAACTGAAGATAAGATTATTTTGTTTTCTGGACAGTAGTTTCATGCACAAAGTTTTAAATAGTGGTTTTGCTCTTGTTGCAATACAACATGATGTAATTAGCACTGGGACACTGCCTGAAATGACAGGTTTGGAAAATTATAACCAGCAAAGATTTTGATAGAAACATTAAATCTGGATTCTTCCAAGCTCTTCTGCCACTTTCAGATACTGATCTGTCTCCATTTTTAATCAGAAGTAGTATTATAGATGCCAGTGAAAATTCTCAGATTTTACAGAAGTCTTCATGAGAGGAAACCTGGAACACTATTTTTGCATTTGGCATCTAGAAACATGCCTTTACAACTACAGAAATATTGATTTCATAAAAGTAAGATTATCTCTAGCTGTAAAATTTAATAGGCGGATGCTATGCAAGATGTAAAACCCCTTGTGGAAGAAGTCTGGATTATAGTAAACACTACCAAATTATACTAGTGTATCCTTCAGACAGCCAAAAAGAGAACATCTCAGTCTTGATATTAAGAGTGCTCAAACAGGCATACATGTTATTTCAAAAAAAGAAAAGTTTGTGGAGTCACAAGAGGCAGGTAATATTTTTCCTATCTATATGCATAAATTGTGGCTTTTTATTTGTAGGGTAATATACTCTACCTAAGTGCTGTAAGTAGCAAATCTCTTCCTTCAGCTGTATATTAATATTATTTAGTCACTGGTGTTTGACACTGACCTTAAGTTGACTTGTTTCTGCAAGGTAAGAAATTTTTGGAATCACATACAGCTTATTTCCGCTGTTCTTTAAATCATCGGTAATTTTGTACTCAACATCAGCATAAGGAGCTTTGCCACTGTTGCTATGGGAATGTCATGTTTCTCTTCATTACACTATTCCCCCACATCCATTGACTTACACACACACGTCCATCATCAATACATTTGTACTTTTTTGCATACACAACCATGACAACATGCATAGAGTAAAGGCATAATATACACACTGAATGTCAAAGTGCCAAATCTGTTCCAGTATGGCAATCCGAAATGTAAGAGTTTCACTGAAAAGATTTGCTCTTTTCTCAAAGCAAAGCAACTTTCATGGAGTCACCTAGAAAATCAAATGAAGAAACAATAACATGAGAGTAAATCTCTCGAAGTGTGAAAAAGGGTGGCCTGTCGCAGAGTCTTGTAACAAAGCTTGTTTCTTTTTCATCCTTCAAGGATCATCAGCTTTTATTCTAGTACTTTTTTTTTATTATTTATTTTTGGTTCATTTTTGATCCTTTTAGACTTTACAGTAAATGGAACATCTGTAGATTGCCAAACAGTCCAAACACATTTTCAGCTGATAAAGTTTATATGTTGTTGATACAACATTCAGAGAACTTTACAACCATTATTGATTAACCCTCTAAATTACCTTGAGAAGCATTAGAACTTTCCCATCAATTTTAGAGCTGGGAAAATGAAAGCGACGGTTAAATGGCTCACCCTACATCTGAGAGTCTGTGTCAGGAACAGAAGACAAGAATTGCAGTTCCAGCTCTGAGATCATAACGGTCTACAAATTATTATTTTGTCATACAACTTTGTTTCATGAATGCCATTAATTGTACCATCCATAAAGGGATTTGGAGACAAGTGATAAAAATAAGCCACAATACATTTGAGTGCAAAGACTCTAGATGCTTACTAATGTAAAATGTTTTACAGCTGGCAAATCAAACTTAAAAGCTGCCACTTATAGTCACATTTATTTAGGTTTTGAGGATCCTCCTTCCCCACTGAGGCTGCTTAGAGAACTGCTGTTTCTATTATTTTCCAGTAAAGCTCTAATCTTGTCATTGCTTTCTATGGCTGTCTCACTCCCAGAGGCCTTCCTAACCACCTCTAAATGATTTGGATGCAGTTTCTTATGCATTAATATTAATACTTAACTGTGAACATCAAATTCTTTAATTGCTTCCATAGTGAATACTTGATGTGTCTGAGTAAACATTCCTTACTTAAAGCTGTAGCTCCATTAGTAATGATAATTATAGTACACTCCACAAATAAATCCTTCATTTTAATAGACTTAAAGAGTGTAAGATATGAGTAAGAAATTGCTTTATAGACAAAGAAAGAAGGGAGAAACACAAGGAGAAAATGTGAACATACAGAGATGAACTGGAGAATAGGTGGGCTATAAAAAACAAGTTCTTTTTAGAGGTCAGAGTACTCATTATCTTATTTTAAACTTACCTTTTCCTCTTATATCTTCCTGGCTTGAAATGTCTCTAGCTCCACTTTGAAGTAGCCAGTTTTTTTCTTACTCTAGTGCAAGCTTAACTAAAACCTGCAGCCATTTCTTTATCGCTTTCCATTAGAGTAGCTCTCTCCTTTACAGCCTTCCAAGCCCTACACTGCAAACTACACAGGCCTGCAAAAGTCATAGCTACTTCAGCAGGTGCCTCCCTTTTAAAGCCACCTCCATTAGCTTTTTCAGAGGTAAATTCACAGACAGGAACCTGGAGGAATCCACCTCCTTTCCGTGTTAGCTCTGCCCTGTGCAGCGTGTGGACCATGGGTCGTGCGACAGGGGAGAGCAGAAGCACCACAGCGCTGGCACTCACGCGTCCATGCTGCGGCTGCATTCCCCCCCACTTCTTTCCTATTTCTGAAAGCAATTTATGCAAATTTTCTATGCACACTCAACCTAATTGACCTTATCTCCAACAAGGCCGAAATCCTAGGGAGAAAATTAGGTGTCTAAGTCACACTGAAGACAGATTTTTCATTTTCAGAAAAAGATCAGAGGGTCATTTTCAAAACCAACCTCCTTCTGGGCACTCAGCACAGTCAATAATTCAGTAGTCAAAGCTCTCACACAGACTTGGGAATACCCAATTTTAAATCTTGCCTCTGCCATCTTCCACTCCCCTAACCATCACTTAAATAACGTGAGGTGGAGATACTACCTAAATCTCTCTTGAATCTGTCTGGCCAGATAGAAAATGAGTCACTATCAGCCTAAGGGAGAAACAGATGAGTAACACAGTTCTTCACCCTGGTATTTAGGGAACTTACTTGTGAGGCAAAAGACCCTTCACTCAAGACTTCTGCAATAATAGCTTAATCATTAGAGTGCTTTCTTATTTTGTGAGAGACCCAGCTTAAAATATTTACTTGGAGAAAAGTACCCAGCACCTTTTATAATAGCTCAGATTCTACCTCAGGTGTTACTTTCCCACCAAGATGATGCATTTCCTGTACAGATGTGCAAGGTTAAACGATCGCCAAGGAATTCTGTCTCTAAATATATTTTATGGTAATAAATAATAATCACTAATGTATATTCAACAGCTGTATTCTCCAAAGTGGCRTGAGCAGTAAGTCGCATCCTCCTTTCTGAAGAGTTTATAATCTGACAAAAAACAAAGACCCACAGGACAAGACAAAGGATGAATGATCAGGAGAAAAGTCGTCTGTGGTTTGCTAATTATTGGTCCTTTCCTGCCAAGTGCCTCTTGAGAAATCAATAGGAATGGAGATCACTTAGGAATTTCTTACTGCCTCTAGGATCAACACCTAGAAACAAGGAGCAGGAGAGAGTTGCTGTTTTTTTTATTGAAAGCAAATCCTTTTTGGCTTTTGAAATCAGATGTGTCCCAGGATAGAGATAGGAATTAAATATAAAATAGTTCCCTTTTAGTCATCTGTTTACTTGGCATGATGCTAACTTTGTCCTCATAAAATCAATCTTCTCCCTACATACTTTTCTATTAACCTAGATATTCTTCCATCCCTTCCATCTCTGTAGTGAACACATTGAACATTTTGTCATGCCTTTAGGGAAGAAGAAAAAGAGATTTTGCTTTGCATATGAAAATGCTAATAGATTTTCTTTCAGGCCGTATTATAGAGAATACAAAAGTTTTGATGAGGCCCAAGTGAGCCAGAGCTTTGAGATGGATTTGCTTCAACCTTTTCCTTAGTTAGCTATCAAAGGAAAATCAAAGACCTTTAAATTTCACTCTCTGTCCAAATTTTATTCAAATGAAAAAGCTATAATACTTAACACTTTAAACAGAGAACCCTCAAAGTGACTGAGGAACAGAAATGAAAAGGAGTTATGAGCACTTCCGTCCTGCCCATTGCATTCTTGGAAGCAAGTAATTTCTTCCAGACAATTTTTTTGATACAAAAGATAGAGAAACATCTAAATGAGAGGCAAGGAATTTGAATGAGAAAGTTCATAAAATGATGAGAGTTCATGGCATTAAGAATGGGAGGAAAATAAAGACAAAATAACAATAGATTTTAGTAAGGTAGATTTCATAGAAAAAGTAGAATCAAGTAAGAAGATCTTGAAAGTCTGCCAAAAGGAAAAACAAATTAAGGACAAAGCTAGAGCTGCTTAAAGGAATAATTTAAAGGACACAAGCACTAGCTAGTTGATTGTGGAGGAAAGACAGAGAGTACAGAAAAAAAGTTAACATTCAAAAACAAGAACAGAGTTCATAGGAAGTGAAAATTAGGCCAGCTTATTAAACATAAGTGCAGAAGAATTATATAAGTAAATAACAGAATCAGAAACACCAAGTTATAAAATGAGATGCAGGTGGAAAGGATTGTTGACCCTAACAGGAAATCTTTCTGCGAGCACATTTGTAAGAAGAAGAGAGAAGAACCTGGTCTCTAGAAGACTGGAATGGTTAGAAAAAAAAGTAGTATTCTTCGTCAAACTTTTTATATACGTAGTCATAGAACTCTTTAACAAAATCTCTGATCTGTTAATGTGCTTTAAGCACTCCTAAAGGATGTGTGATATGCTGGAAGACTGGAAGAAGCAATCAGGATGCCTATCAAAAAAATAAAATAAAAATAAAGGAGCTTTATAGAGCACTTGGCTTAACTTCTGCTTACAGAAAAAAATACTGTAGAAGACAATCAGACTAACTACTGGTAATTATCTACTCTTGCAGGTATCATGGAGATGAGTAATAGCCTACATAGACTTTCAAGAACAATTGGCATTGGCAGATCAATCTAAATTACCTCTGCAACGTGGTAGCTAGTCTTCTGATCATGGGAAAAGCAYGTATAGCATTTATTTTGATTGTGGTAAGACTTCTTGACAGTGTCTCAGGTGTCATTCTTGTACGTAACCTGACCAAATATAGCTGAGATGAAAGACATAGTTGGAAAGAAGGATGGTTGGAAACCCATTCTTAGAACATGGCTATTAGTTGCTGGCTATCAAAATGGAAAGATGGGTTGAATACAGTTCTTCAGGGATCTGTCCTAGGCCCTGAATCTGGAACTATTCAATACTTTGATTAATAGCATCGATGATAAAATAGAGACTGTTAAATTATCATGCCAAGCTTAGAGGTATGTTTGAAGACAAAATTAATTTTCAGATTGATCTTGACAAACTGAAGGTATTCTGAGATAGAAATGCTATTCATCAGTTCAAGTATAAGACACACTTCAGGAAYGAATATGGGCACAAATACAGAATGGAGAACTGGTGACTAGGGAGCAGTGTCACAGGATCTAACCATCACTGGGATCACAAGCTGAACCTGAGTCAACAACGTCATACAGTTGCAAGAAAGACAACATACTTGGATGTATCAAGAATACAGCCTGCAGAATACATGAAGCAATCCTTCTACTCTACTCAGCATGCTTTAGGCCTCAGCTGGAATAGTCTGAACAATTTCTGAGCATCAAACCTCAAGATTTCACCTAATTGAAGAGAGTCTGGGAGAGAGTCAAGAGGAAACCTGCCAAAAAGAAAACCCAAAATAATTTTCTCAATGTGAACTACTTGAATTTTACCATACTGTTTTTACCAAATACTGATATTTTTATGACTTTCACCATTTTTTGTATGCATGATATTACTATTGTTAATATGACAGTTCTCCCAACTATTACACAAGAATAGAACTAGACTGAAGATGAAGCTGAACAACATAGTAAGAGAAACTTATTCATACAGTCCTGCATTATTTATTACAGAAGTTGAAAATGTAGAGTACTTGAGGGAAGGAAAGCAGTGGTTTTATGACAAGGGCAGATAAATGTTGCTTTGGGGAGCTGAGTTCTGGGGAAAAGTCACTTTACCCAAACATTTCACAGATGATCACTAATTGCATGTTCATCATTTCCTATGTGTTTAATTAAAGATTATGATTTTTGGTTTGAACGTGTTCAGCTTTACCTCTTAGGAATTGTGCTATATTTACTACAGAGTGCTATATGATGCTCTGTATTCTGATATAAATCATGTTTAGATATTTAAAAATCACACCCAAAATCAGTGGATGCTTCTGACAGTCACGTCTTTGTGCTCAGTTTCCCCATATATCAAATAAGAATAAAATTCTTTGTCTCACGAAGGTGCTGTAAAAAAAAAAAAAGTGTGTGTGTGTGTGTGTGTGTGTGTGTGTGTATAAACATATATATATATAAAAAACATATGTGTTATATATATACATATATATAACACATATATGTGTTTATATATACATATATACATACGTGTGTGTGTGTGTGTTTTTATATATATATGTGTGTTTATGAAGTACTTGCATATTATAGCAAGGACTGCTATAGAAACCCATGGGGAATCTTATCCCTTCCATCTTCAGGGTAGTAAATATAACATGGGACAACATCAATATCTTCTCATTAGTTGTGCAATAAAAGAGAGTGGGCCCTGGAGGTAAGCTATGCCCTAATGTACATACAAAGGTCCAAAGTACAAGCAACCTTCACAATAACATTTCATAACATTATATTGCACAGTCAAACTCTCTAAAGTTTTCAACATAGCTTTTTAAATTTAGTAAATATCTATATATGAACAAAGTGCCAAACAAGATTGTGGAAATTATCTTATAATTTAAATTGTGCATGATTTAAATTGATTCTGTACTACATATGGGCCAAGAAGACCCTATATTGCATACAGATGAATTTTCCCTTTCTTCATTTGACTGTGTTGGATTTTTTTTTCCCTGAACAATACTTTGGGTGTCTATGAGGTTACTCCTGTCAATGAGGCAAACACTGCTGATCTCTAATTCAAAGCCTGAAGAAAGCTGAGACTGTGAATGATTCTCAGGGAAGAGGTACATTTTTCTTCTGTCTGAACCTATTGCTTCCAATCATCTGGGAACAATGTCCGAAGCGGAAACAAAATATCCAAGGAAAGGAATCTTGGTCATTATGCACTCAAGAATGCAAAACTGATAAGAGAAAGAGAGCAAATTGACACTGCAGACTGGTGTTTAGAGGTCTCTGTGGTAGCAGGAGTCCTGCAAATCTGGTTTCTTTCTCATGGACTGTTTATATACTTTACACCTGAAAGTTATGATACAGGAATATTCACAGACTTAGCCAGAAGGACACTTGATTTCTACAACCCAAACAACTGAAAGAGATAGGTGCTTCTACAGTCAGCTTATCTAACACAATGGTGATTCCAGGCGTGATTCAGATACACTGTAGGATATTTCCACATCAAGGCACTTCTAGGTGTTCAGCAATGGAAGAGAGAGTTTTTAAATCACTCCCTTGGTCATACTTATCTACTAAATCCTGCTTAAGTCTCATTTCAGCTGCTTCATCATTTTAGTCTTCCTCAATGTCCCTTAATAGGCATCAAGTCTCATTATTATTATTTCTTGAGGTAGGCCTATACAAACACAGATCTGGGTTCAAATACCCTGTATCCATGCATGTCCAACATGATCCAGCAATTGCAATTCAACTAGAGCACTAATCATAGAAACAAACTATAAAATTTAGGGAAAAGTGTTTTATATCACATTACATACACACCTTTTATAGATAGAGTCTTTCTATCAGGGAATTTGGCAGTCACGTTTAACTGCCTTCCAAAAAAAAAAAAAAATCCTGTTTGCTAAAATAGATAAAGATGCTATTTTTATGCTGTCAGCCATCTTCTGTCTCAGCTGATTTAGTCTTTTATTTTCTAGACAAGCTATGTCTGGACCTGAAGACAGTTATTCCTCAACTATTGAGACATTATTTCATAGACACTTCAAGGTGCTTTTGATTGCAGTGTTTTGTCTTGAATCTTTCTTCTGCAGTGATATCAGTTGATTTGAATTGACTAACCATACATACAGTCATACACCATTAACTGTCTTGACGTATGTCTATATGTTTTAAAAGGATCAGTGGAAAATGTTAAAAAAATGACATTAAGATTTCTTTATTCATCATTGAAAATGACCCCAGAACAACAGTAGGTATAACTATCTGCATAAGGTGGTTATCAAAGCACCTTCTTGTCAAAGAGAGAGCTTACCTCAGCGAGCCAGATTGTGAACAAACATGGTTGCTTCTTAAGGTAAAGAGAATATTAGTTTTTGCTACAGCTTGAAACAAAAGAGGAACAAGCTCAAAAATATTGCTATGTACCTACCTGGAGAATTTTCTAAAAACTTCTTTGACTTTGTATTATTCTAAACAAAATCATGCTCCTGCTTTTCTCACACTCCAGGATGGCAAGATGTGAGTCAATTCTCATCTTGATACTAATCAAATACGTCATCACATACTGAGTCTGACCTACTGAGCCAGCTGAATAGCAGTAGCACAGCACCATATGAACACATCAAAAAGACATAGCCTTGCCTTGGTGGGCACAGTTCAGACAAATAACACCGAATATAGACATCCCAGGCCTGATTCTGTTGCCTATACATAAGCATTTAGAGTTATTAAGTGCCTACTGCCACTGGAGACACCTTATAGGAGACACTTCCCGACTTCTGCTTCTCTCTCCCAAAGGCTGTGATGATATGTGTGGTATCCACTACCCATGTGCAGATGTCTTAGATATCATAGCACATATCTAAATGCCTATGTGTGGGCAACTGAATGAAGACCATAGAATCCACTCATCTATCCCGTGTTTCCATGTTGATAAAAATGAAATCACTCTTGTTTTCTGTCCTTCAGTCTTTATAATGAAAACTTTTCAGAGAAATGGCAATTTGACTGCTTCATTCCTGTACATTTCTTGAACTAGGGTTCAGTTTGGACATCTTGATTAGCAGATAAGGCAAATAATTGCGTAAGCATTAAGTAATGAATCCTGAAAAAAAACCTGAGAACAAACAGTAGTTAATGCCCTACCTGGCTTAGGAGGTTTACTGGAATAGTGTCATAGAACTTATATCCTATTATGGGTAATATATTAAATTTAAAATAAATATGAAGTTGAATGAAATGCACTTATAGAAAATTAAGAAAGGGGAAAAATTAAATTTACTACTTATCATCTTATTGAAACAAGCTTCCTTTCAGCATCACAGACATCCTTAGCACAAGCTTAACTACATTGCTTAATCCAGATTCTGCCCTAAATTTCACATCACATTGCTTTAATAATCAGTGATCCTACAACGATTTCTCATTAACTGTGTTGTTAGTCATCCTACCTAGGCAGCTGAGACACTTTTATGTACTTGGTAGCTACTAGTCAAGACTGAAAATCTGAACTATTTCCTTTATTATTTCTAGTGAGATAACATTATTCAACTGCCCAAAAGAGAAGGATTTTATTTTAGAGAGAGAGCAATGTAAAACTGCATATACACACTTTCTTCCTGGCTTAAAATGCCAGCCTCTGGATTTAGAAGTGGGTGGAAAAGAAAGATRATTTTTGTTTTAATTTAAAAAAGACCAATTTTTAATCTAAATCTTTTTGGTATAAATTCATAACAGCTGGTTGAAGCATGTAGACCACAGAAAATAATCGTGGACGATATCATATTGACCCCTGTGTATAAGTACTTCTCATAACTTGCTCCAAAACAGACACAATACACTACATTGTATTAGCTGAGACTCTTTGAGACAAAACTTTGTTTCTTTAAAAAATAAAAGGGCCATTTGCACTTCTGGTTATACAGAAATTGGTATTAGGAATTGATGAAAGGTACAGAGCATAAAACAGGGGCAGTGCAATGAGGAAACCCACTGGGACAAAATCTAACTGCACTGTACTTCAGAATATTTGTGGAATATTATCACCTCCCAGACATCTGCCACCTCTGCTAAAAAAAATAATTGAAAACTGTAGTAAGTTACCATCCTCTCTGGACTGGCACTTGTGCAGAAGAGAACAGATGGCCCTTGTGATCCCAAAGGAATGGGAGACCCAGGAGCCATGGATTCCCTAAAGGCTTCAGAGGCCTGGGCTCCAGGGACAACATCATTTTACCCAGTCTTGGTGTCTTTTGCCCCAGTCTCTTAGCCTTTTGCTGTTGTATAGTTTTCTCTTTGATGCCCCTGTCTTGGTCCATTTTCCTCACTGGGCTAGTCCAGACATCCCATTCCAATCATAGCTATAGTCCAGTAAAACCTTGTTATAAATTCCTGTACTATCTATTCCAGGATCTTTCATACTTTCAGTCGCTGACAGCCGCAAGCGCTTCCTCCCAGTTTCTAAGCATTCCCCCCCGCCTCAAACTGAAAAGGGGAACATTTTGTCCCCCTTCCCCTTTGTTTGGTGTCCCTTGTACTCACAGTCTCCAGGTGCTTTTTCATCCAATTTGAGTGAGCCATTAACTCCTAATCCCAATATCACTGATCATCAGATCGGTTTTGCCTTTGTACTTCAGCTCTGTATTAGAACTCATATTTCCTTCCTTCTTCATGCTTTGTGGTTTCTAAGTCTCAGTTGCCTTTTTTGCTCTCCCTTTAAGCTAAATTTTCCCAGATGCTAGTTTAGAGGACTGTTCCATTCTACACTCCTAGTGCTAATAAATCTTTGGGGAATTTAGCTCTAAAATCCAAGAATCGTCTACTGAGCACATTAACTGTTCTTTCCTC
This sequence comes from Apteryx rowi, assembly GCF_003343035.1. NCBI lineage: Eukaryota > Metazoa > Chordata > Aves > Apterygiformes > Apterygidae > Apteryx > Apteryx rowi. The sequence continues at coordinate 1,821,477 of NW_020447353.1, forward strand.
CCCATGGCTCATTTCTTTATTTCTTTGATACTCCCTTTACCAGATTTCAAGGTTCTGTTCAAAAAATGGTATCACTATATATGTTCAAAAATAGTTTCAGAGATTGTTTTCTTCTAATACATGCTGCTGCAGTCCCCTTCACTCATTTCCATTGCTGGAAAAGGATGAATATTTTTAACTGAAAAATTACAGAAAAATCCAGTCTGATGCAGACTTGAAGACCAAATTGTTAAAATATAAAAGAATTGTAGACACCTTTAGGTAAAAATGTCAGTCCTACAATTCTCACAATATTACTCTGAGTTACCAATGTTTGAATGAACAAAATGAGGTCATGAACAAACAAACAATATTCTGATTCCAAAATGCCCTGTTTGACTTTCTATTATCCTCATACTGTATATAGTGAGCTGTACAATTGAATTTGTAGGTTTTTACATTAATTCTCTATTATTTGGGTTTGGAATTGACAAGATGCCCCAAATTCCTTTTTTTGTGCACTTCAGTGATCTGTTAATAACTGGAGGAATAGGGAGTTATTTAACAGAATAATTAAAGCTTCTATTGGTTTGTTGGTTTGCTGCTTCTCTTCGCATATCAAAAAGTTTACTCTGGCAACAACAGGAAATTTCAGCACATAAGAGGAAAGTTGTATCTCCTGATCTTTGAACCGTAGCCTTTTGCCTGCCAAAGTTCAAAAGCAGACATTTCACCTCTGCTCTAAATCAAACGCAGTGAAATTTGGCAGTGGTTTCTGGCATGTGCTACCCACCAACCATGACCAGGCATTGTCTCAAAGAGAACTAACTGGCTAAAACTACTGTAAGCTGATCGTGCACTTGGCTAAAAATGAAGGAGTTAATAGTTTCCTATTCAGAATAATATTATTTTAGATTAGTTTTTCTGCATTAACATGTCAATTTTTCACCAATTTGTCTCTTCTTCTATATAAATACATCTGAGGTATTCCTGTTGTCATCCTCATTAACTTTCAATGGTGGCCATCTTCATAAATCTTTGAGACTACTCATAGAAAAGAATTCTACTTATGTATGAGTAATGATGGCATAATCTGGTTCACTATCATTAGAAGGATGTTCACCTGGAAGATTGTAGACTTCTGAATTACCTTTTCCTTTATAATGAGGAAAATAAGCAGACTGTGCATTTCAAATTGACCTGCATTAGTTTAGAATCCATTTTTTTTCCCTTTTTGTATTTTTAATTTTAATGAAATTACTTCATTTCAGATTCTGAGTTGACCTGTACAGTACATGATGTTCTGAGTCTAAATGATTGGAAACCACACTCAGTAATGAAGTAAATTATTTGAACTTAATATCCAATTAGTTTAAGTTAAATAGAAGTTGAAGACTGTAAAATACTTCATTAAGAATGGACAAGTATGAAAATGGCTTAGAAAGCACAGACCTAGACCAGTACTGTGGATAATTTAGCAAATACATTTCTACGTGTTATACTGCAGTAAGGTATTCAAAAAAAAAGGGATTTGAAACCTGAGAAAATAGAGATGGGACAAGGGAAGGAGATTGATTTGGGGAATATAGGATTTGAATCTGATCTTCCTCTCTGAGTTGAAGTTGGACTAAATCTACATTGTAGAGCTTGGATTCAATTTAAGAATAAATTTTGAAATGTAGGGGCTCCCTTCAGTTGCCAACCAATGAATATCTATTGCCATTTAGGTTACCAAAACATCTTGCCCTTGGGTGTTCAAGAATTTTGCACAGAGCTAGTAGACACAAGTATCATAGGAGACCTGCATCCTCCTGGATCAGCAGCTGAAAGCTGGACAAAGTAACTTTGAGTGTCTTAAATGGTGCTGTATGTCTATGTAGGCACAACTGACTGTACATTAGATGTCAGTTTTAAGGTGAGTTCAAGCTTTCTAGATGTCTRTTGTCCACCATGAACCCTTAGACATCTAGCATTTCTGTAAACATTTGCATGTAGACCTAATACTCAATTAAACGTGTCGTTTGCAAAAGCATAAGATATCCAAAAAAAGGGGGGGAAGCAGATATTACACAAACCAGAAGGCTACCAATGACCTTTGGCCCAACAGCAGGATGCAAGAAGGAATATCCTACAATATTTCAAATGACACTAGACACTTAAATCAATCATCTGTATCAAGCTCCTGCTACTTACCTCAGGTTTTTATGTGGTTTCAGTGGGATTACTTGTGTAAACTTGCCATCCTATGCTAAGGACTTTTCTATAATTCTGTTCTGTGCAGCTGTGCTTGGTTTGGAGAATTTATAAAATATGTACCATAATAATTTCTACAGCATATGCTATTTTCCCATTCTTCTATATTCCTCAAGTGTGTTACTTCTTCTGTAAGATTTCATTATTCAGTTTTCTTAGAAAAAAAGAATAATGATGACCAAGTAGTTTTAATATAGTTTTTGAACACATAAATATTAATCTTAAATTCATCAACCTTTCAGCATTTGTGAAAATTTCATAAATACTTGCCAATTATCCAAAAAGGTTTAAAATAAATACCGTTCCATAGGTCACAACAAATTATTTGCAAAAAACATATATATTGAAATAATGGGTTTTTTTTCTTCTCTTTGACCAATTTTCTCTTTATAATTAAATGCAAAYTTGAAATCCTGGCAAATAGAAACATCTGCATTTTTATCATTCAAAGAAAATAGGAAAGAGGTGAATCATTGATTAGCATTAAAAAGGACTACCCAAATATGTTATTATAATCAGAAAACAGAACTGATTCACCAATTTAATGTGAACATCTTAGGCTGAGATAAATACAGTCTTTGTCTTTTAATATTACATTAGCAGTAAGATTCCTTTTATTGGGAAAAATTCAAATCTGACGTAGCCTCTGACTTCTAACGGCAATTACTGTTGTTGCAAAAAAATATTTATAGTACAGAAAATATTGCACCCTATTCAACTCACATGGTTTAAAATGATTCATATTAGCATATTTTAAGAAACTATGATTAATTACAGCATTTCGGTTGAGAGGATGATAATTTGCAATTGAGAGGGAGTACCATCTATGCGTGGCACGGTAGGTTCTTAAAAGTCACTTTCAATTGTGTAAAAATGCCTTAGTATCCGAAATATGAACAAATGAGATTATTGAATGCGTTGTTGGACCAGTTTATGTAAACTAAATCATTTTTCTTGGACTAAACTGCTTCAAATTCAGATTGTACAGAATCCTGATGAAGCATCATTCTGACTGCTAACTACTACTAAGTTGCTATTTTAAATAAAAAATGAAGCAGTTATTTTCTGCAAATTGACCAGATGTGCAAGAAAACTTCCCACACTAAGCAGCTATATATACATATATATAGCCTTTTTAAGGTATCTAAGCAAAAAAATGAAATTCATCATCATCATGACATGGACAGCAGAGGAAACTTTCCAAGAAAAGATTATATTATTTCTCTGCCTGGCAGGCCTGGAACCACCRCAGATTTAACCTGTAGATAAAACGTTTGGGGAAGTTAAAGACAGCCTGGCAAAAATTTAGAGGCAGTGTAACTTTAGAAGAAATGCTCATAGAGGGTGGGTTTGGAAGGAATCTCAGAAGATTATCTAGTCTATTCTTTACTTCAAGACAAGATCTATGATATTACTCCTCACAAATATTTTAGTAACCTATTCTCTAAGATCTCTGATAAAGAAGCAGCTGGTTTGGGATTCTCATGTTATAATCTCAGAGGCTGATCCACAGTCATAACTTGATTGCTCCTGTGAACAAATTTACAACTTTATTTCTTGCATTTAATTCGATACTTTGAAATATGGACTTGCAAATAAATCATTTGAAGAAACATAAGAAGATTAAGGAAATTCAGCAGTTAAATTCTAGTAAATAATATGCATTTTTGCATGTCAGAAAGTCTTCTGTCAGCAATAGGAATTTGCAATGGAATTTGGATTTCTCAGTTCTGTCTTCCCAAGAGAATGAGCTGATAGAGAATTTTCTGCACAGATATTGAAAAATGGCATATGTAGAATGAAATAGCTTGTCAATAGAAGACAGAACAAGCTGTGAGTCCTTCCCTTTTTTCACCACAGTGGGCAGCTTTTACAGCTTTCTTATGTAAATCTAAATAGGACTATTCAAGACATGATATTTGGAAAACTGTACTACTTACTCAGTTCTTCATCCAACCCTTCATCTGTAATGGAGTTTATGCATATATAGCCATCTCAATGAGGAAAGGTTTCAAAATGCAATTTCTCCTTTTCAAATTACCCCTTCATATAACAGAGGGTGGCAAAGTTCTCAGTGATCTACAGAACTCATTTCATATTGCTCATATAACATATACTTGTGCCTCTTTTACAGGAAGCAGGCAATCTATATCATTTTTATTGTACTGGAAGAATTTTCTGTGTGATTCAAAATTTAGTTGATATAAAACAAATTGGACCTATAAAAATGTTTCTAAATTTTATAGCAATTACTTTAGAAAACTGTGAAATCATATTGAGAATCAGATTCTTTCTAAACACTTTTTAAATCACACTGTGAAATTTCATAGTAGAAATATAGATAGGAATCTATTTATGCCATGCTTATCTGCATTGACTCTCACTATCTAAAAAGTATCACTTAGTAATGAAAAAGGTAGGTACAAGATAGTTATTGATATGTTTTTTTGTAGACTGAAGCTATAATTATCAAATTACTTAAATTAGACTGAAATACAAAGATATGGCCAAAAGTAAAGACTGCTATTTAGGTTATAAATAGTTACAGAATGGGGAGTGCAGTGGTTCTGAAAAAAATGATACTAAAAATAATTAATAATAGCACTTTTAACTCTCTCTTGGCATGGCAGTGTGGCAATGTATGTAGGCTAAAGCATAAAAGAAATCGTAACTAGTGTATCAAAAGTAAAAAATCACTTTCCAAGTACATGACTCATGTGAGGAAGACCAAGGACATTGTTTAGCATTAACCTGGAAAAAATGCCCAAGAAAGCCTAATTTTTGTTGAACATTACAAATAACCACCAGTTATTTGGAGTGAAGTTCCCATCTAAAAAGGAGATCTGAAAGGGATCCTGCAACCACAGACCAGTAGGTCTGACTTCCACCTCTGACAAGATAACAGATTCTATAATAAATAATAGGCCACTGAGCACACACATAAATAGAGTTTGGAGGGAAAGCGTCAACATGACCTCTGTAAAGGGAAATCAGCCTCATTAGCCTGCTGGAGTTCCATAAGGGTGTCAATAAGCACATGGAAAAAGAGTATCCAGTGAACATAATGTATATAGATCTTCCAAAATCCTTTAACAAAGTTCCCAACAAAGTCTAGTTAAGAAACTTAGGTTGTCATTGGACTGGAAGAAAGGTCCCTTTATGGACTGAAAGCTGATGAAAGACAGCAGAGGGTAGGTTTCAGAGTCACCTTTCAGGAGAGGGGAGAGCCATCAGTGAGTCCTCCAGGGACAGGTTTTGAGACTAGTTCTATGCAACATCTCTATCAATGACCTGGTGAAAGGAGCAATCAATGAATACTCAAGTTTTCAGATGATATTAAGTTCTTTAAGCTTTCAGATATCATGCTAAAGATGAGGAGGTCCAGAAGGGCTTAATAAAAATGAGTGAATGGTCAAAAAGGTGGTAGATGAGCATCAATTTGAATACAAGTAAGGTAATGCGTCTAAGGAAAAATTATGTAAAACTATGCAAAACTGCTCTTAGAACAAACAAATGTAAGAAAGAGATCACTGGATCATCATTGATTACAAAGATTTTTCATCATCTCAGTGTTCAGCAGCAGCCAAAAAATCTCAAGATATGATGGAGTAACAGAAAGAAAGTACAGAGAAGAGCAAATAAGAAGAGGAGAGGAGAGGAGAAGGTTGAAAGGGGAGGGATTTGAGCAAGGTTTAAAATTGAAGAAGCTGATGTTTAAGATTAATGTAGAGCTGTTGTTCACCTAATCATGCAAGAGGGAAGAAGAGGAAAGAGGGAACCTAGTAGGAGATCAGTTTAAAATGAGTGAAAGAAATTACTTCTGTACACCGCAAATAGTAAGCTTACAGAATTTGGAGTTAGATGTTGCAGATATGAAATCAGGGGTTGGGGCTGCAAACAAGCTTAGAAGGTTCAAAAAGAGACTAGAGAGTTCATAGAATATAAGTTCATTCTTGGGTCTAAAAATGGATACATAGTAGCTACTTATATCATGAAAAATTATGAATTTATAAAGATTCATGGGCAAATTCGTAGGTCTAAAAGTGGATGTTAATAGGACAAGGTAAGGGCATATCCTCTAACATCCTAATACAACAGTTCTGGATGCTGGATAAATTTGAGCAAATGGACCAGAGAAAGTGGGTAGGCTTCTGTGCTCTCCTTGAAAAAATCTTGCGTTGTCACCGTTGGAGACATAATTCTGAGCTAGATTGACCACTGCTTTGATCTAGTAGAAAATTCCTTATGTTCTTATTTTAAACAGAGCTGCCTTAGTCATTCTTATTCCTGTTAGGTCATGTTTCAGCTAATGTGTGCATTTTGCATCTATTCATCAGTTATAGCACTGTAGATGAGAGTTGACACAGACCTCCTGCTTCCAAGCCTGAACTGCTGATATATCACTATAAACATCAACCTTGACCTTTATGACAGTGTTTAACCTTTGTGTTCTAGCCTGCAGAGCATGAGTTGGCCACAGTCGGTATAAATCCTTACAGAGAAAAGAAAACATTGGTAATGGACTAATCAAATTGGCAGACAAAGATGTAGTAGCTGAAACTAGATGAAGTCCATCTAGAAAAAAAGATACTTTTTAGCACAGGCTGACATTAGTCTTTGGAACAAGAGTTGTGGTGAATTCACCAGCTCATTTTAACATTGGATATTCATTTCACTTAGGAAAAATAATTTACAAGGATATTCCAATAAACTGTTATATAGCTGACGAGATTAGAGGAACATTCTAGTCTTCTCCAGGAACTATAATCTATGAATACATAAAACAGTCAAAGTTCATTACATCCCAAAGCAGTTTCCTTAGACATGCCATCAGATATTAAACATGTACCTGGCAGAAGACAGTATAGGTGAGCAGCCAGCCAGTGTTGGTTTTCTCTTTGGGGATTATTAATAATTATTTCAGTTATATTCACCTCCCAGACTGTGTTCAAATTTCAACTACCTGAAAAGACCATTAAAATACATAAGGCACTGTTTCTGTACTAGAAAGTGTATAAACTAGGCAGAAGCAAACGCAAGTGAGCATTGAATAAGAAAACAGAAAGACAATTGGAGCAAACAAAAAAAGCAGAAGACTGTGTCAATAGGTAAATTAATTCCTAAACTAATTTACAATGAAAATGGAAAAGTATATGTAACGTAAATAAATATATAGAGATACATTTTATTCAAGAAAACCTACATAAAGAATGATGCTTAACGCTCAGAATCAAATCCCTTAATAATGACGAGGGACATATTATGAAACTTTTAAAATATTTTTGGTAATGTGTTTACAAAATATATCAAAACCATTTGAACCAGACACAATCCTACCCTTTAGTTTGGCAAGCCCAGATTAAAAAAAAAAAAAGAAAAGAAAAAGAAAAAGAAAAAATAAAAAGTCACTAAATTAAAAAAAAAATTGAAAAATTAAATTGAAAAAGTCATTGTTCATGAAATATCGTTTCAAGTGGTAATTTGAAAATAACAGTCAATATTTGCTGCAGATTTATTGAGCATTACTGTCATAGGCAATTCACAAAAGTCTTAATAAAGTATTTTTGTGTGATCTGCTATTGCAAAGATCTGTTTACTTACTTTAGGAATTAAGAATGTTTTGGAATCCCAGTGTACAGTATTTTCATCATGTGCACTTCTGTATTACAAATACTCTTGAAATAGAAGATGCAAAGGTCAGTGCTTTCTTTTTCTTTTTAATGGCCCCTAATGAAGTAAAATTATAGTCAAAAATAGGTCAGTAAGAGTATAAACAAAAAAAGCTAACATTTAAAAAATATTTTTTTCCCCCAAACTGACCTTTCACCAAAAAAGAATGCTTACATTAATGTACGGCTATTTTTCATTTTCTTCTAAATGCTTTTTTCTTTCTCATAATAGGTTTGGGTTTGGGGTTCTTTTTCGTTTGTTTGTTTGTTTGTTTGTTTCCCTTGGAATAGAAGCATCAGGGAAAAGTAATTTCATGTCAACTATGTAAAGAAAATCTTAAGCCAAGTGCTATATGCCAACATTTTCAGCTGGTTTCCACATTGTGTTCATGCAAAATCTTAGCAGTTGCCAATTTTGCACAAAAAAAGGCTTTTGCACATGCACACTTCATGCTTGCTTTTAGCAGTTATCTTTTTGTAATGCATTAAGGACTGATCTAAAATTCAGTGAGGTCAGTGAGAGTCTTTCCATTTGATTTCAGTAAGATGAACAGTCATAAAAGATGAGACCAGCTGAAATTTTGTCCTATATAATTTAGATGAATTTTCATTTTGACTTTTCAGGCTTTCATGTGTTTGGTGATTGTGTTAAAGGCCCAAAGTACTCTACATTTGGAACATTTTACATCTGACCTACTAAATCTATAATTGCATGAAATGAAGTGTTCATTGACCAAGCCAGTTTAAGAAATTCTTGATCTGACCCTCCCCTCCGCTTGTCCCCACTGTCTAAAGCATGCCAGGTGGATCATATAATAGAATTACCTCTTTCACTTTACTAGGTAGAAAAATAATCTAAAGAGTCTAGCTTAGAGGCAGGAGTAGCAAACATAAAATGAAACAGCAAAGAGTTTCAGGTCTTCAGTTCTCATGATTTCTGGATTTTCATAGCATGGTTGCTGGAAACACTAACAGGAATACAAACAGTGAAATTCTTATTAAAAAGCTGTATTTAGGTGAATAGAGAGGGAAGGAGAAAAAGATGTTGCTTTTTTTTTTTCCCCCCTCAGCATTGTTATCACTTCAGTCCAAGTCGATGATGCACCATAATTAACGGGAGCTCAGCTCTGTCTTAGCAACGCTATGCCAGCTGAGCATAGTGTTACTCTGTTATTCCCCAGACCTTCATATTGCCTGGCCCTAGCTCTGAGTCGATCATGATTTTCATTTTATTTGATCTCAGGGTCAACTTTGATTTAAATAGGTCTGTGACCTTGTAAGTCTTGCTTTCACCCTTTACTCTTAAAGTCTTTGGATTTTAACAACTCTCACTGCTTTATTTGGTCCCCACTGGATGGCATGAACTTGTCATTTACAGATTCCAGCTTGGAAAAGTGATATTGAAATCAGCAGATCATAAAATACTTGAAGATTTGTGTGGAGAACCTAAACTTGTGAGTCCTCTCAATATCAACTACATTAAAATAAATCAGCAAATGCTCTTAAAAAGGCACTACACAAACAGACAATGAAAAAAAAATACAAAAATCCTATAAGCTGCCTGTTTGGAAATAAATTCTAGTAATAAAATCAGTCAGTCAATATTTACCCATCAGGAAAATTAAGTTCAAACTTATGATCAGTTTTGTTATCTCTATTTCTTATTCCTCTCTAACCACGGAATTTATAACATCAGTTGGGTTGGACATTTCCATCTCTAGAGAAAAGTTAAGTTCAAGGATCTCCAGAAAAAAATAATATGCTTCTATGAAAACTATTGTAATCATACAGAAGAACACCAAGTAACAGGCACAAAGTGACTTGAGGGTATAGTTACATGGTAGACTGCAGTGCCATGCAGAAATACCCAAGATGGAATGAAATCAGCTAGTTCGGCTAACAAAAGAAAGGGAGAGCCTGTGAATTCCCATCTGTTCTCCATGTGTTCATTACAAGCTCTCTGAGTTTCCTATTCTGACATGCACATAAGGAGGCAGACTCTACTTTCAAGGGTCTTGAATGGCTTTCCGTATCAGTGGTTTCATTAACTCAAGATCTATTCAAGTTGTTTGTTTACTTTCATTCTATCATTTTGAAAAATGTAATTTTCCTCTTCAAGCTTTCATTAAATGTATTCCCTGGCTGTGTATACCATCTGTGGGTCAACTTCCTCAATACCAGATCTTCAACTTGTGCAAATCAATGCAGCTCAAGCTGCTGAACCTCCCAGAAGTATGGCAAAGCAGGAGGTTATGATTTAGAGTAGCTTCACCCAAAATTATAATTATGAGCCAAATAGTAATCTGAAAAGGTTATACTTTATGCTCTGAGTTTGTTTGCACTCAAAATCTTGTATGAGTAGCTCATCTCCTTTGATTTCAGCCCATGATGGCAAAAATTTGATAGGAATAGCTCTTATGTCCATTCCTCAGGAAAAAAAAAAAAAGAAAAATACACAATCAGTCAATCTGCCGAGATTTCTGTCATTGCATATGTTTTAAAAGACGTCAACTTGTTTGTGATGATTCAGACTGGATAATTAAAAATTCTTGAGGAAATTTTTTTTTTTTTCATTTTTCCATCAGGGCAGCAAGTGAGAAGCACTCAGAACAGAAACTTAGAAATATTGTTTCATCAAAACAAATCATCAGTACCTGATCCTTTGATCTTGCCTCGGGGAGTAACAATGTTTCAAATTAATCCTCTAACGTAAGCCACAAATTCTGTAATGCCACATACAGAAGAGAGAGAGAGATTGTTCTTGGTAGATATAATTTTAAACTAATCAGCTTGTGTTTTGAATTACAGAATGTGTAGGTCTTTATTGAATTCTTCAAATAAGTATGTTTAAGAAATGCTGTGTCAATGCTTGTAATGAACTACTAATTGCTTTAGTAGAGATAAAGATCTTGGTAAAACAAAAACAAAAGCTACACGACCTAAAGATAATATATGTACATATATATTTTATATATATGCATACACACACACACACTTCATATGTTTTATGTTAGAAAGTAACTAAATCAATAATTATATTCCTCATTTCTGGTTATAAGAGGATTTGGCTAAATATCATTCCAAAAAAATTATTGCTAGATCATATAGAAGAATAATTAAGCCACTAATAGCAAGTTACAAAAAGAATGTTGCTGTGTTACTCAACATATGCTAAAAAAATAACAACATACTATTTCAATGCTAATTGTATCTATTTGAGCTAAATCTAGATTTAGCACGCGCTCAGCCTAGTTCTTTTTGCTCTGGTAAATCAAAACTAATGTGACTAACATTCACAACTAATTTGGAGTCTAAGAGTTCAAGTTAGGAACATAGATCCAAGCAGGTAATCAAGAAAATCCCACTTTCCAGCAATCACTAATCCTGAAATCATTTACTTTTTGCATTGCAAAGTTTTGGTGCACCTGACTTGATCACCCCATCTGCACATATTCTGTTGCAATCCCCAAATGAGCCAGAAAAATGTCTGTCTTCCACCTAGGTATGCTTACTCTCCTGGGATGATATTTTTCCCAGATCAACAAAAAGTAGGGGTAAAGGGACAACCCTCCACCCCTTGTGTAGGTTAAAAAAGAAAAAAAAAGAAAAAAAAGATTTAAATATGTCTCAACACTGAAGACAGTGAATTAAATTGTTCGGATGACATTAAAGATATAGGACAGTTTATTTCCTTTCTGAAATTCACTTCAAAGAGCATAAAAGGATGTGTGAATGAATGATGAAACATTTTTCCACTGGGAATGTTTTTTGAGTTACACTTTCATTTTCTTCCTTTTAGGTTCCATGGAATCAACATCTAAACTAATTCAGTCTTTTCACCAGCCATTCCTTCCAACATAATTTTTTTTTTTTTCAGTCATAATAAGGCAATAGTATAGATAGCACAGATTTATCTTTTCTTGCATGTGTGCACAATCTTTTTGTGTTTGGATCCATATTTATTCAAAAAATTGTGCCATTATATTCTAAATGGTTAATTCAATTTGTTACATGGGAGTTCTCAGCTTTCAGTTCAGTTTAGGGTGGTTGCTTTGCCTATTGATTATGTTGTTCCACAACACTGAATTAAAGACATCTTAAAAGAGCGTTCTTCTGTTAATGTTTTCAAAACTTCTTAGGGTCTCTGTAATTTTTTTTTTTTTAATTTGACAGAATGAAGTTGTGGACAACAAATAAATAAAAAGCAAACAATTAAATCCACTTAAAATGTATTTCTTTGAACCACAGAGAGCTTAGTATTCAGTACTCATACTTGCAGGTCACAAAGTCTACAATTCTGTTCTTTTCCAACTCATTTGCTGAATAAAATGAATCAACTGAAATAAGCCTCACAATAAGCTCCATAATAAGTGTAGATCAATCTGACTTGTTGATAACTTAGGATCTGAATAGTGTGGACACTGCAATTTACATTTAAAATCAATATCCTCAAGGCAAGGATAAAATATTAATATATAGCAAGCCAGTGAATCCTAAAAAATAGGAGGAAACGTAATCTTAATAGAAGGTGTATATATTCCCTTTTATACACTTGTACTATAAAATTGGCTCTAGTATTCCTGGGATTGTATTAAATTCTCTAAGGACATGATCTTTCTGTAGCTGTGAAAGAATACATAGACAAGTCTTTAAATCTTATTACAGTTTGTTGTAGCCCTTGGTAGCAAATATGGACGTGCTCCCCTGAGAAATCTCATTATAAATTTCTCCCTTCAATAATCTGGCTACCCCACTGTTTGGATGTTTGTGCTTTACTACTAAGCTGAGAAATAATGCTGACTTACTTTGGATTGTGGCAAGCTATATTAAAATAGCAACCATAAATAAATAAATAAATAAATAAATAAATAAATATAGCACACACAAGGAATGAAATATTTATTTTACTTTTTTATATGCCTTTGAAAGTAGATGGCTAAGTAGTAATTTATTAAAAAGAGGTAATGTTGTGCTATTACACTTTGTCCATCCACAGTCTCCCAGGTTTATCAGAACACTACTACCAACATAGATCACCTTCCATAAAGTCACTACTCAGTTAAGGGATGGACCAGAAGCCCCATTGCAGGAATGGATTTATCAGAGAAGGTGGTTAATATTGGCCATAGCCCCTCCTCTGTCACATGTCACCAACTGTTTGCTGAATGCAGCAGCGCTACTTAGGGAAGAGAGAAGAGATGCTCATGCCATGGGCTAAGAAGAGAAGAGACCACAGGACTTCACCAGATCAGCCCTGAACTGAAGCTGGCGCCTCAACCAGTGGCACTCTCTATGCTCCAGGTTGCAAAAGTTCAAAAGGGATATAGAGAGTTTAAGTCTAAAGTTGCATGTGAAGTATTGACAGATGAGTTCAGAGTGACTTGGTCCCAGCTAATCCTAGAATCCAAAGTGCCTGGAAGCGCTGGGCTAGGGTATTCCAGCTGAATCTGGAAGAGGCAACTTCCATCCAGAAGCTAAATTCACTGTTGGCCTTAAGAGCTCAGGTGAAATGCAGAGACTAGACTGCTTCAAGTTCAGGAGCTGTATTAGCATCATTTTCTGGGTATATGTGTACATGCCTGGAGAGAGCTGGAAAAGGGCTCAGGAAATAACCTACTTTTTTTGAATTCCAGTCCTTCATTTTGGCAAAATGCCTTTTGATTTAAAATGGCTTCATAAAATTTTAGTGGAAGTATGTCAAAAAATGTGCTAAACATCTTTAAAATTACACCTTGTAAGTTGCAACAAAAGCATATACGTGAAACTCATCAAAAAATATTCATTTTCCAAAAGCTGATTACTTTGGGTACATGGTTGCTTACTGTTTCAACAATATAAATGGGACAATTAGAGAATACTGTTGCTGGACACTGATGAAAAGAAAAACTGAACAAATAACAAATCAAAACAATCCCATAAAGTGCAATAACTTCATACACTTTGCTGGTCTAGTAATGTAAACATCATTGAAATTCATGCCAAAAAAATTTGGATGGCTTATGAGCTACAAAGAAAAATGAAAAGCAAACAGAATAAATTGCAAACTCTTAAGAATGATAAAAAGTTGCTATCAGGTAAATGAAACAAATTGATACACTATTAAATGTACTTTACAAACTCATTTATGTCATAAAACCAACCTAGCTGGCTGCGCTCCAGGAGGCAGGGAAATGGGCATGTTGCCACAGCTACTTTTTTTCCACAAACAATACGCCCTGTCATCTCTCTGACTCATAATCTGTCAGTGTCTTTTTCAGAGCTTTGGCTGTGATCTTTAAATATTCACTTGGAATAGTCACAGCCCACTGTAAAGATGTATGTCACCTCATTTTGCAGGATTTCAGTGACTGCTGTATGTACATTTCTATGGGAAAACAAATTAGCTGCATTCTACTGGGTCTGAACGTGGAGGATCCTTTGATTGCTGAACCCCCATGAATGATTCTGTGGGCAGTCTCCCTCTATAAGCATCCCAGGACATACAATTTAAGACTGACAACTTTATTCAAATCCAAAGGCACACTTTGAGAACTCATTTTTAATACTAAATGTACTAAATTTTTTAAACCTCTGATCTCCTGAATCATTCAGCATGATGGGTATTCAAGAGTATTGTGAATAAGAGGAGAGGTAAAGACCCTATCGCAGCTCAAAGAAGCTGATATAAACCAATTATTTCTCTTGCTGCAACTAAGGGACCAATTAGCAGTAGCTGGCATAAATGACTGCAGTCCAGCTAAAAAAGAATAGCAGACAGAGGGGTCGGGGCTGTTTTGGGAAAGGGCCTCAGACGATATGCATATAGTTTAAAAAAAAAAAGAAAGAGCGAGAACACAAAAGTAAGTGATATCTATTAGCAGACAAAGGCAGGAGCAGCCCAGGGGAGAAGAAAGAGCAGACCCTTGTACGCTACTGGCTCCTTTGTCTCTTACCTACAGGAGAGGAAGAAGTGGTGTTTAGACAAAAAGGACAAGAAGTTTCAAGCTTCTGTGCTTGAAAAGGATGAAGTATGGGAATCAGGCTCAGCAGACATTAGGCAATTTTTTTGTGTGTGTGTACTTTCTATTACTGCTTTGATTTCCCCATTTCTCTGCCTTTTGAACTGGCTGGGATAACTCTAGCATGTCTCTTCAAAAGAAAGTGAGAACGGATCATGCTCCTGCAGCTTTGAAGTGCCGCCTCTGTAATCTACTATCACACTGACCAGCAGAGCTGATGATTTAAAACTTTGTAAGGGCAAGACTGCACAAAGAAATGTCGAACAGAGCAAGGTCCTCCCTGAAATGGCAAGTTTGTAAACTTGCTACGCTCAATTCCATTTTGCTGTTTGTCTTAAATGCAGATATGTGGGAATAGTATTTTAATCGCATCTTAAAAGGGATAATGGAACGCTTTTTCTTAAGGTGCATCCTTAGAGTTAGGAGTTGTTCCTCCTCCTCCTAGTTTCTTAAGGTACTGTTTTCCTAATTTTCTATATGGGAAATCAAAGTCTGTAAGGCAAAAAAAAAAAAAAAAAAAAAATCCAGACTAGAGTTCCTAAACTGGTCTATTCATATAATTTTCTCATTTGTTTGTGCTTTGGGCTCTCTTTGGAATCGGGGCAGTGAACCTGTAGTAAAGAAACCAGTAAGGATTCCTGTTTCTATGGCTAGGCTGTTTCAAGAACTGAAGTTTATTTAAAGGTGATTAAAAGTCCAGTAAAACACTATACTGTGTCTTTACAGTGCAGACACACCCCTTAGATTCCCTTTCTTGCTTTGGCATTTCTGGCTAGACCAAAAAGTAATAAATGTCATGAGAATAGTTGCATTTTTTAGTTTTAGATCCCATGCTTTACATGAAATTATCTGTCAAGTTTTGTAACATAAAGATGAAATTTGGGGAAACAAAATTGGCTACTTTATTTTAGAGTGTTGATGTCAAGATATTACAGTTCTAATACAAATTTGCCAAAAGCCGGATGGATCAGGAGTATCCTTAATATTAACTCTTACAGTCATGATGGTGTTATAGGCTTTTGACAATTGTTTCCTGCATAAAGGTAAAATAAGCATTTGCTTTCTTCAGTGTTCACATTTATACACTACACATACTACTACTATTTCAACACTTAAAACATCATGTTCAACATCATCTGCTGTGATAGCTATAAAAAAGTAATATGAGCAGATGCTCTTTCTTTTTAGACACCAAAAATTTCTTCTTAACTGATGGCTTATATTTTATTAATTTCTTCCCCTCTAATTTTTCTAGGAGTTCCTAGACTAACATCTTGTGCACTGCATTGTACAATATACATGAAAACACAAATGTCAGTAGAAATTTAGGGATTAACTTTTACACTAGAATATGGTCAGTCATTCTTCATTTTAATCACCTAATCACATCAACATCTGTTTGCAAACCACCGACTAAATAACAGAGGTCAGAAGATAACTTCATATCTTTTGTTTATGTATGGAATTGAGACGATGCATGGAGATGTTGAGATAATGAGTTTAGAAAAAAAAGTAGGCATCTGATACCATTTCAGTCTGTGTGATGGTCCRTAAAAGACCCCTACTAAGTGAGCAAAGGGTACAAAATGGCCACAAAACATCTAATGATAACTTTTGTTCTCAGATACAGTAATCTCATTTCTCTTCCATTACTATAAACGTACGGAAGAGCTTGACTTAAAAATTCTGCTCTTCTTGAGTTGATAAAACAAATTAGTCATACTGTTGATTACACACCTGGCCACAATTTTTCCTTCAAAACTTTGCTTATCAAAATGAAACCGGCTGCTCTTCATGCAGCTGGATGAAAATGGTTGCTTTTCTTTTCTGAAATTTATTGTGGACATCAGACATAAGGTTTTCACGTAGTTTCAGTTAAAGAAAGGTCTCAGAGGTGTGTGATGTCATGCATACATGTACCTTATTTGTTTAGTGTTCTATACTGATACCCAAATACTTCTCTCTGTATACCTCAGGGGAAAGGCCATTCAATTTTTGTGTGCATGTGTGCTTATTTTATCTCGTTTATTGCCTTTTCTGTCTTTTAAAACATTAACTCAATTTCCTTGATAATATAATCATAATAATGCATATTTTAAATGACTGAAAATTGAGCTTGACATGTGAGGAACTCTATTAAACATTTTAACTCTGACTGTTAAAATCACGTTATTCATAATACAGTAGTAAAGTAGCTTTACTTATTTCATATTCTGCAATTATTAGCATTGTATTTAAAGATAATAATCATATAGAAGACTTTTCTATGTAGTAGAATCTTATATATTGTCAGTTTTATGAAAAAAAAAAGAGAAATTACATCTCATGCTGTTAAAAACTGAAAAGTGTTCTTTCTCTGTTGTAAATTTCCTCAGGAGAAATTTCTTAAGATACTAATCTTAATTACACTAGTATTTTAGTAATGCTGTAAGGGTAAGATAGTGATGAGGGTATGAGTCATGCTAAAAAGAGCTACAGCCTAAATTAAAGCTGATTAGTTTTAACTTACTTCTAGTGTATTTTCCAAACTTTTAAACTACAAAAGGCCTCTGTGTACACAGCATTCTTCCTTATGCTGGGTGAAATTTCCAGCAACTATTTTAATGTAGAAAATACACTTTCTGGGACGTATTACTATCCGTATTACAGCTAATACAGATTCATCAACATTTTAACAATATTTCTTCAGTTGTTCAATAAATGGAACCCAGTCTGGAAACATCACAAATGAATTTGGAGAGGAAAAATTTAATTTTCAAGCTAAAGAAGGAACTGATCTCATACCTTTCATATCTACAATGAATGGCCTCATCAAAAAGCGGGATGGAGCAGGCCCAGAACCAGTTCTGTGTGTTTCGAGAAAGGGACTAATTCCCTTTTCAGGTTACATGTATACTTAAAGATTGAGTAGTGCGCAGGTGTATGCGCAGTAACAGGAATATAGCTGTCTGCGTTGTTAGGCTGTTAGAATTGCACGCAAGCCCAAATCTCCCAAACAATTTCTGACCATGATTCAGTAGCTAGCCTAGGACAGAGATCATTCCCAGTTAGCAACTTGGATGTGGTTACCCTGTCCTGAGGTCTAAAATGGTTTATTGGTATGGATGTGGTTAGAACTTGCTAGCTGGCCTCAGAGACGGAAATCATTCTTAGATTACCTAAACTTCACACAAATAGACTGCCCTGAATCCAGTGCTATGTATAAAAAAACCCTGTCACAGCAGCATCAGTGGACCAGAGTCCATCTTACCCCATTGATCATCTCCTTAGCTGCCAAATTTGAATCCCACTGGCCACCTCCAACCTGATTTCTAGTTCTGTGCACCTTAGACACACAACACCTTCACTCCACATTGAGGCGTTCACTTACTACAGCTTTCTGTCAGGAAAAATGATGAAAGCAGCTCAACTGGGTTCTTTGCGATGAATGTATCTGCTGGCCTTGCCTCCTGAATTTCCTATGGACAGCAAAGCGCTTGCATCAAGTTGATATTTATTTTCATGTTTCATTTTAACACCTCTGTGCACAAAAAAAAAAGAAAAAAAAAGAAAAAAAAAGTGACATTGAACACAATTTCTGTGTGCTGAGGGTGTAATAAATTATTAAAACAGCTATTCAGCAGAAAATATATGCTATACTTTTCTTAATAAAATTGGCAAATGTTCACTTCTTTATGCTCTTTATATGCAACATTTTCCTGTCTTAAAATGTCTCTTATTTTGTAAATGGTACTTTAGAAACCTCTGGAGATATTATGATGGAATATTGACTGTCTTTTTCTTGACTTTTCCTGCTCCCGAAACCCTCTTCTCCACCTGCAGTACTTCTGATTTATATTTTTTTATTATTTTGACAAATTAAAAACATTTCATGCTGTGAAATAACTAGTAACAAGGGAGAATTTCAGACACACATTCATGAGGAAGAAAAACAAACAAGCATGCAGCACATATATTTCTATTACTGCTAGATGGGCTAACTTTTCAAACTCCGGACTCTAGCCTAGCCTTTGAATTTATGGGTTCAGTTCAGAAAATGCAATCTTTGATTCTACAGATACTTAAGGGCATGCCCAACTTCAAGCTTATTAACAGTCATTTGTTAATAATATAATATAGGATTGTTTGTAAGGTCTTTGATTGTTTAATTTAAACTAGTTTTAAAGCAATATTCCTGTAATTTGTGTCAATCATCCTAATTCTGATTTTGGAGTAGATTTATTTTAGTTTACTGCAAGCCTTTTCTAACCTGATTTCTAACCTAACCAAAATTATGATTCATAAATTTAACTAGAAGAGCTGTATTCTGGATTACTGTAATCCATGGAAGTTAACACCTCAGGTTAAAACTATGTAACTTTCCCTATAGATGAGACCTCACTGATAAATGTATAAGAGCAGGAAAACTTTTAAAAGCATAAAAGACAGGAAATTTTACCCACATGTACTATAAGGTGCATCTGCAAAACTGCAGCTACAAAATTATGACTGCATGGCTCATGAAGGCTGGAATCAAAATTTGGTCAACTAAGTTTGTGCTCAAAAATTGATGTTGCTGTTTAGGAGCTGACACAGACAGTGCTGCCTGTTCCCTGGTTTAATTTCAACCTTTAACTAAAGGTGTCCCAACAGAGACTGAATCTAGCAAAGCCCTGGGGAGTCTTTCCCGGTAATGCTTTTCAAGGTGTTTCACCCCCACATGCCAACAGGGTAAATCTTATCCACAGTCTACAGAACACTGAAAAGCATGTTAGACCTTGGGGTGAAAAAGCTGCTTATTTATATAATAAACAACTATAATATTCTATTATGACTATCTAATAGAAAAAATAGTACAATGCTTTCATTAAAAATACAGTGATTTGAAGTGTTGTAAAAAGAAATATATTCTTAAAAATGAAGTAGAAAGTCAATATCTAACAAGATATAACAAGATTTGGTTCCTTTTCGATATCATGGGCAGTCTGAATCTATGAGTGCTTTACAATCTATCTGTCTATATACACTAACTTTAAAAAATGTATGTTTATAAAGAAAATTTTGACATTTTTTAAATGTTCCACTTTAACAGAAAGGATTTCACACTTTACAATTGCCTGTTACATTTGCATTACAAATTCCACTGTGTTACAGCAAGAGCTAAACAAGCAAGTTGGCGACCCTTAACATTTTCATTTAGTAAGTAAGTAAAAATAAAAAAACTGCAGTATACCTTAAAACATTCTTTTAAATTATAACAGTAATACAGTAAAATGTATCGCTGCTAATCCAGAATAAGGGAAATATGTAAGGCTGAGTGTTAATCCTTAATATATTCTGTAAATTCAGTTGCTTTTCATATCTATCCACAACGACATTTCTGCAATACAGCAAAATAACTCAGAAAATACATGATAGGACTAGCAATTACACCAGACTAACCAGCAGCATTAAAACAGGGTATTTTATGATACAGTAGCTATCACACACTGTGAGTTTTTGACAGTTGATCACAGAAGATTAATTAACGCATCATTGTCTTATATACGTGGGTGCATGCTGCTGGGGTCAGCATGCACRAGTTTTGCCAGTTCTTGCTGAGAGGTACTTGGAAACTTTTTCTTAATTGAACTAAAGATTCATGGTGGGCTGATTCCTATCTCACTGCCACCATTAGCTTAAACAAATGTTTTCAACAGTCCTGATTCTTACCCATATGAGATCAGAGCCATCAAATCTCTTCTACCTCTGCAACTGCTGTTTGAACTGAATTAAACTGGAATCCAGGCTAACTACTGGAGACACACTTTATTTTTAGAATTGACCTGCAGTCTTTTGAGCATTATGGAAATTACTGACATGGAGATGAAGAACATGCCTTTTGAGATTTTTGACCTACAGGTGATGGTATTCAGTAGCTTTGATATTTAGTAAAGATTTRCAAATACTTCCTTATCTAGTGCAATTTTATGTCATTGTTTTTATTATAGGTATCCTCTTTTCTAGTGTTTTACTCATTCTAGTTTTAAACATCACAACTGCTGAATGGATGAGGTTATTGCTGCTTGCTTGCATAGGCTAAGAAACATAGGCCTGCTAACTGTTTCCATCCCTGATACGGGTCACTATCCATTTACACCAACAGCCGTTGTGTCAATTTCTAGGTTTCTTTTGGAAGATCTATTTCCCTCCGAAAAGAAATCTTAAAAGAAGCTGATGAAATAGACTGGTTTTGAGGCTAATTTCTGCAGATAGTATAGATGAGATAATGTTAAATATGGCTTCTTCTAACCTTCTTCTATAATACTTTGTGTATGTGCATGTGACATCCTTACCTTCACGCCGTGATCTGTGGAACACAACACRTACCACTCTTTTCATAATATAAGACATTTTTACGGCAGTCTGTGGAGCAGGCCTCCCATTCTTCTTTGAATTAAAAAAAAAAAAAGTATTTAAAATTTCTTTGAACCAGAGATATCTGCCATGAAGATCTCAGAACAGGATTGGATCCCTGACTTGGTTCAAACATGCAGATGGGAATCTGTGTCCAACAGAAGTATTCTGCACAATAAGGCAGCACATCCTTGTGCAGCTGTGGGTTATGGACACAGAGGGAAATACTGAAGCTTTTAACTTGAAATGTCACAAGCAATCAGGTTGATTTGTGGTCATAATTCTGGAAGGGAGGTGAAGGTGAGCAGCCACGCAGGCTTGACATTACATGACAGCACAACAGGCCATCAAAATTCTCAGAGGCCATCCTCTCCTGGTCATTCACTGGATGCACACTCCACAGACACCCTGCTATGCATTCAGGGCTTGATTAAAGATTGTATGCCATCATTCGTTGTCTGTATATGTCCATATGACACATCCCAGAAGGGAAATAGTATTTCCTGAAACAATATATCCGGCGCTCTGAACCACAGAGGCTGACATTCCCTTGGTGAAAAAAGAACTTGGCCTGGCCACAGCAAAGAGTGGAGAAGTTGTGTAATATTCAGGCACTGTGCACATAGCCCATGTGTCTGGGTCATTCCACCCATGAATCTTCCACAGTGGCCCACATGGGTTAGCAAAATGCTGGAAGGTAACCCTTGCAATCATAGCAGACCTACATGGGGTATAAGTTCCATCAATAACGCCACTCAGATCTGAGTCGAGCAGCAGCCTGTTGGACATAAAAAATATTGACAGTGAGAATCTCTGGGGTATGYTTAGCTGTGTAGACCTCTATTATCCTTATGAAGGACTCATCTATTTTAAACAAATTGTATATTGTCTGATGATAAGGCTGCACAGGGCAATGGAAAGCTTTCTCTTATGTGATATATGTGGCTACAATAAAATGTGCTGAAAGGTAACGATGTATATTCAAAAAGTCTGAACCAATTGCTGGTCATGCCAGGTGTATAGCACAATTGGTCCCCATAGATGGACCTGAAATTTTATCTCAGTGTCAGAATAGARATCTTTAAAGATCTATACTTGCTTTTGGACTGTGGAATAAAATATCCATTTTTCTATCATTTATTCTAATGATAAATAATTAGAATACGTTAGGATTAGAGGAATGTATATAACACTTCAGCTATTGTATGCACACTGTTCAAAAATGTCATGTTCCCTTTAAGACTTTAGCGCTGAAATTCAGGTGCCTGAACTCCCAAAGCAGGATGACGTCCTGCCCACCCTCCAAATGCTACTTCCCAAGGGCACATATCTCCTGGGTCATACCTGTCAGCCCTGTGAGGATGTCTTGACTATCACAGAAGGTATAAAATTATCTTACGTGTTTATGTTTAGGCATGTGAATCACTCACTGGAGGCTTTATTCAGGTGCTAAAAGTTGTCATCTACTATAGTTTGAGATGCCTTAATGCCTTTTGCCTTCCTGCTCGAGGGGTCTTTCTTAGGTCTTTTGTCATATGTGCCAGACCCATTAGGATGTTGCAGATACTCTCAAGGCTTTTTTTTTTTAATGTCCTATTCAAAAAATTATACTCTAATGAAACAGATACTTGCTGATTATTGTTTAAAGTTGCAATGAGAAAATACTCACCAGGCTAAGAGGCAGTGACCTTATTGCTCTAGCAACTACATAGCTGTGATGGGTTAAAAAAAAAGAAAAAGGAAAAGAAGACATTTGAAGATCAGCTAAGATGCTTATTCAGTTGCTGTAGAAACATCAGAAATACTTTTTCATGAACAGAATAAAAAGAATTATTGTTATTATTTAATGCTTAAATTGATGGAAAAATTTTCCACAGCAGTGGAAATCTGAGTGACATTTAAAATGTCACAACACTCACATTTACAGTGAGAAACCCCAGTGAGGTTGTGGAGTCTGCATCCTTGGAGATATTTCAGAAGCTGTCTGGACACAATCCTGGGCAACCTGCTCTAGGTGACCCTGCTTGAGCAGCTTGAGGGAGGTGGGACTAGGTGATCTCCAGCTCCCTTCCATCCTCAACTGTTCTATGATTCTGTGGAGAGCCACCTTCTCCAGTTCATCTTTCAGTCTCCAAATTTTACACAGAACTCTTTTACTCGTGATCATTGCTTTACCATTTCCCTTACTTGGTGACAAATTGAGACATTGGGCACTATCTTTAAAGCTGCATATCTCAGCTTATGTTTAGTGGATATTGGTTTCTAATCTGTTCAAAGAAATCTCATTCAAGGATTGTTAAAAGAAATAAAACCTAATAACCATAAAAAAGCATGATCTTAGGAAAAAAGAAAAAATATATATATATACACAAAAAGTCTAAGCACAGAAATTTGAATTGCTCTTTGGCAATATTTTCTTCCTAAATCATAAAATAGTACATATCAGACTAAAATGTGAAACATCCCAACACACTTACAGAATTGCTTTCATATTAACTAATTAGGATTTCCAGTCTTACATCAAGCATGCATCTCTAGGAACTGATATTTTGCCAAATAATTGGAGTTTTTTAGTAAGTGGATAATTAAAAAGTTCTCACTCAGATAAGTTAAAAATGCATTCACTTTGAGYCTGAGCTGGATGACAGGAGTGAAGATCTTTTAAAAACTGAAAACATTATAAATTCAACCATCTTGTCTTCTGGGATTTTCTTCTTGTAATTTCTCACGAGTTTGATACAATTATGACACAAACTCCCTTTAGATATAGGTTTGCTGCAGAAATCTGTTTCTTAACTGCTTGGAAAAAGGATAAACTCTGAGTTACGTAAAGTCATTCATCTTTCACATTCTAATGTAAAAGATTTTTCTCYTGCTCTGGATTAGTCTATGATCTATGCATATAGGAGCAGCCCTAGTGTCTAAATAATAGTTTCCATCTCATTTTGAATCATTTGTTTTCATTGTTGTTCTTGTGTGTTTCTAGCTCTTTGTTGTTAATTAGATCAAGCTGGATTTCCACTGAGACTGTGACAGTAGTGCCAACAGCTTTTAATCTGTCAAATTCCCATGACACCTCCTTCACCGCTTTTGTAACTTAGTAGGTCTTTTGTACTGTCTCTTTATATAAAGTGTTTTGATCAAAGTCCAACTCACACTCCATGCAAAATGTAACATGTGTACAGCTGTTGTACGGAAATATGAAGGACCAGATTCCATGCAGCTATTTGCAATGACACACATCCAAAATTTGACTCTTAATCTGACAGTTAAAGAAAATGCCTTTGAGGAAACTGGCATAGAAATCAGTCTTAGTCAACCAGCCAGGCCTGTTAGCACTACAGTGAATTTTACTCCCTTTTCAGCAAGCTTGAAATGTTGTCAAATGTTAAAGAAGTTTAGAAGGATTGAAAGAAAACTTTAGAATAAAAAAACATTTTCTTATTGGGGAGGTTTTCTTGACATAATTTTCTCTAATAGTCCCCCTGCCAGCTCCTTTGCCCACCCACCTGTGCCAGAACCGCTCAGATGACACTGGTTTATGGAAGACCTCCTGGAAACAAAAGAAAGAGTCTACAATGGCTTGCACAGACATTTGAGCTCTGTTGAGAACACACAGGATAAAGGCTACTTCAAGCACAGCTAGAAAGCTTTCCAGTTGAATTTCCAGCTCCTCTGATAGGTAGTATGCAGGAGCTCAGACAGCACTTCTGCAACTTTCTTTGGATCCTCTTTGCAGCTCTTGAAGGAGCCGCATTATTCCTTCTTGTCCACAATTATCAAGGAAGTGCCCCCACCGTTTTGTGTGCCAGCAGTCCTTTTTGATTCCTAGGGACAGCAGAGGCTGCCAAGAGTACTGCTGAGGCGGTAATGGTACCAAATCATTGGTGTCAGACTCCAACCACCCGTTCAGTAGGGAGCCAAAAAGGAGGGGAAAGGACAAAGTTATTGCACTTGAATTGATATTCATCCTTCAAAACCAAATTTTGAATTCTCCTTTTTTTCTAAGGGAAGTATTCCTTATTTCTCTCATTATTTTCAGGCTGGATACTTTATCTATATTTTTTTAAGGCCAAAAAGGCCCTGGATTATTCTGGGTATTATTCTGGGCCTGGTTTTAAGACACATATTTTAAGAGCACTATTTTTTATGTAAATGTAACTAAAAAGTATTTGAAAAACAACCCTGCATTCACTGGACCTCTGAAGCAACTTTGATTCTGGTCATACACTTTCTCTCCTTCTATACTCCCTTGCCTGATGAATAGCATGCAAGTCCAAAATACTTAAGTCCTTGGGTGATGAAGAACATTTGTTGCTTCTTGTATAAACCAGTATCTCCTCTAAGAGAGAGGCTATCTAGACCAAAACTAACATTGCGAAGAGGAAAGTAGTATGAATTAGCCTAGGAACCATTGAAAAAATAAAGTGTGCAGCAGATTCTGAAAAGGATTTAGACCCAAGGAACAGTTGCTTATTTTGCAATTTGACACACACATATATATATATAGACAGACTCTGAGGTCGCACTGTGGAAAGACACAGAGGACTTAATCTAGCCAGTCTTCCCATTTCAAAATACCAAGGTGAATCATGGTCAGACTTAGGTGGAAGGAAACAGCATTCCAGGAGCATATACTGGAGAGGTGAAGGTCCATTTTGTGCAACCAGTATCTACTCTTAAGARGTTGGTTTTCTTCTAGACAGAGAAGCAAAACAAAGAACAAAGCACTCTGCATGAAGGAAAAATTTCCTATTTAAACCGGGCAGAAAAAAATCCATCAGCAAGCATGATTCAAAGATGTTATTTATGAAGCAAGGCATGAAACTACTGAGCTAGCAAGCAAGACTAAATGGTAGTTCAGTGTCATAGCAACAGAGACTGGCCTCACGCACACTCCGAAGCTGAAGCTCTTTGAAGGCAAATTGAGGTCCAACATGCATATTCAGCCATCAGAAGCATATGACTGCTGAGATGGGGCAGCTGGAAACCCCAGGGGTTTCCTCTGGGGGCTACAATATCGACATGTATAACAGAATTACAGAAGTGCCCATAGGCATAAAGTGCCATTCCCAAACTGGCTCCAACATCAATACACTGTGGACATAACATGGGTTCCCTAGAGGCAAATTAAGAGATGGGCAGCAAAAGCTTTCATGGGGCAATCTCATTACGAGTCTTGCTCATGAAGGGCATGCCCCAGGGAGGTTTGCACCTGCAGTGTGAACATTGCAAAAGCTTTCCCATTTTTCTGTTTATAAAGCCCTATAATATTACCAAATAGCAATAGGCAACAAAAATTCCATTATACACTGTAGATCATGAACCTTGACTTATTCATTTGGATTTTTTAACACCCCTTCATCTACATCTTCTAATCTTTCTGGCTCGTACATGCTATTCAAGTACAGCACTGAAAGATAATGATGGAACATGCCTCAGGAGTACTGCAGAGTACTAACCTCAAGCATTGTTTGGGGGGAAAATAGCAGTGTATTTAAGTAGCAGGGGCAATGAATATATTAGAAAGATATTTATAATGTAATCAAATTTACCACCCTTAAGTACTCTGGCATGAATTCCAGAAGCTATTATGCTCATTAAGAATCAGACCAGGAGGAACTTGCCTTGTATACAATTTAAATTCAGCTTGAGAGCTGAAAGTAAAATGTGATTGTTGTCTCCTATTGTTGCTTATGGGCAGCAAGCTATATCATATAATCACCCCATATCATTATGTGTGATTGGTAGGCTGTAGAACGGTAAAGCCCTGGCCTAAGCTTACAACAGAATTGCGAGGAGTTCATTATTACTTATTTCAAATCCAAAAAGCAGAGGCAGTATGAAATAAAACACCAGCACACACCTGCCTGTGCTTGAACAGCTCAATTTCTCCTCAGATTCACAAAAACACCGATTAGTTCAAACAAAGGGAAAAAATAGCATTAAATCATAAAGAATTTGATCAAATAAATATTTTTACATAATCCTGATTTTTAATGGGTCGGTTTTTAGTTGTAAAGTTTTAGCATATTACCAGAAAGCAACACACGTTTAGGTAACAGAAAGATACTGAAATCTCCCCATGGCTGCTCCCTATCCCCTTATGTTCCTAAAAGCTCTAGGCAATTAGTTTTCATCAAAAAGTTATGCTGCATGTTTATTACTTATGTGCATGTGTAGAACTGTCTAATCCTTAATTTCGCTGAACTCAGTGGCTCCCAAAGAGATAGGCGCTAACAAAACACACATTCTGAATACACTTTTAGCAAAAAAATAGCTGAAGAACATATTTTTCCATTTGGAAAGAAGATGAGACAAGAATTTTCCATTGTGGTGCAAGTCAGGAAACTTAAAGTTAGGAAATTTTCTTTCAAATATCAATTTTTCTGTCATATAAGGAAAGGCTGAGAGAGCTGTGACTGTTCAGCCTGGAGTAAAGAAGACTCAGGGAGATATTATCAATGTATACAAATACCTGATGGGTTTGAAGAAAGAAAGAAAATGGAAAAAACACAGAGCCGGACTCTTCTCAGTGGTGCCCAGTAAAAGGCATGAACTAAAATACAGAAAATTCCATTTAAACACAAGAAAAAACATTTTTACTATGAGGGTGGTCAAACACTGGAACAGACTGCCCAGAGAGGTTGTGGAGTCTTGATCCTTGGAGATAATCAAAGCCCAACTGGACACAGCCCAGGGCAACCTGCTGTAGTTTACCCTGCTTGAGCAGGGGGTTGGACCAGAAAATCTCCAGAGCTCCCTTCCAACCTTAAATATTCTGYGATTACRTGAAGTTAGATTCAAAATATATTTTAGATTTGCTTTGTTTTAATAAATTATTTCATTTTTTACACAGATTTGTGCCAAATAATGATTGTACATACAGCTTAGCTGTTACTTATTTTCTTGAGTATCCCTCACATGTTACCAAACTTCTGTTTAGAGTAGTACCTTCTTCAATCCTGAAGCTCGACCTAGATGTCATGGTAACATTGTATGACTCTGTTTTGACAGGTTTGATTGTGATCATCTGATACTACATCAAACAGGATCTATAATGAGAAATATGAAACTTCACACCTCAGGGTGGAGAGCAACAGTTAATAGCCTGCCCATTATGAGAATAAATCCATTTATTTTACTTTTTTACTGAATTTTACTTTTTTCCAACACATTTTACACTGAACTTTTCTCTGGAATGTTATGTGAAGTATTGAGAAAAATGTTCATCAAAAGAAGGATTTCTGAAAATTCACATGTTCTTATGTCTTTCCATTTATACTGTGAAAATTTACAGTATCAGTTTTCAAAAACATTGGCAGAAAGGCTACTGCAAGGAAGTACCACCTTCATTTTGTTCTGAAAAATCTGATATTAATAATACATCTGCAAATCTCATGACTATTTCCTGTTGACTAGTCCTAGTGGTCCCCTCGTGAGCAAGCACTCGGCAGCAATGGTGAAGCCAGTCATCTGATGAACGTTTCCTTCTTCCTGCCAAGGCAGCTTTCAGTTCTCTTACACGGACTCTGAGATYGCTGGGTATTTACATCTCCTATATACTAAATTCAGGCCAGGCATTTTCCTCATACCTTTGGCAGTGGAATGAAAAACAAGGGAATTGGAAAGCAAACAAAAACAGGCAAACAAGCATAACATCCCTTGAAAGATATTTATAAAACTAGAGAATAACAAAAAATAAGCACAGCATTTTACTCACAGCTTGTGCTCAGAAAGCATCTCTCTTTCTTCAACTGAGTTAATGCTGAACTTCAGGGTAGYGTTGTCTGTCACTGTCACGCGTCTGAGTTCTGCACCATCACAAACCTAGTGCAAGAAGAGCTGATATATTGCCAGGGTACATATCTGGTGAGTGACAGGAGATAAGTTTGCATCAACTTACTGTGTTATATAAGTCTCTTCCAAAATACTATTCTATGCAAAACATTATTATATGAAGCAACTATCTACCTAATCTTCTTTTTATGAAGTAGAGAGAATAGATCTGATGATCAAAGTGGTTAACCAAGAAATGCATTTTGAGATTTGTTTTCTAAAAAAATTCTTGACTGAAAAAATACAAGTAATGATATATCAGAATAGTATGTGAGGTGACTAACAGCACTTGGATCATATTTCAGCTAAAAAAGTGATAGTTCCTATCACCTTATTTTCAAGCCACCTATTTAATAATGCCATTTAATAATATATTTTCAACAGAACATAAAAATTGCAATAATGCCATTACATGTCATATCTCTGCATACAAAGAAAGAAAACGTATTGTTAAAATGTTTGTTCRTGCTGGCAAAACTGGTAAGGGGTAACTTTTGGGCCAAAAAAACAAAAAATTCTAATTCTAGAAAAAATTGTATATCTCAGACTGTGATGCTGGTTTACGAAACAAGCTGCAGTAGTCTTGTGCCAGTTCATAGGATGCACAGTGTATGTCATGTACCAGAGGAAAGTAGTGAACTACACTGACCTTTTCAGTAATCTCTGTCTACATAGTCCAGCCATTCCACATTCTATTTCTAAGAGTTTTTTTATTATTATTATTATTATACTTGCATTCTCCTGTTCTGGCTCCATAGATGAGTTGGCACACAGCAGAGAGCTTCGTGAGGCCGAGTGACACGAGTAAATCAGCATTTACTCAAAAGGGCTGGATGGAGAGAGTTGTGTAAATAAGAGTTTCCAGGCTCCTGCTGTTCTCACCAGGTTGTGCTGATATGTTTCTAGGAGCAAGCTGAGCTTTTCTTGCTGCTCATAAAAATTTCTTGGCCAGCACAGTTTGGAGAGTTTCTGTATATGGAAAAAAAGTGCTGCAGACTGTGTGTTTAGGAAGAGTTAAAAAGTAGTGCAGCAAAGGGTTTGGCTGGTTTTTCCTCACCTGAAAACAACATTAGATATTCCACTGATGGGTGGTTAATATATCATTTGTTTGCTACCTTTGGGGAGCAGAAAAATATCACTTGACTTCAATATTTATGATTGTAACTTTCTTGTTCTGTTAGTCAGTGATAAGACCAGAGCTCATGTTATTTCCCTGTAGTGTAGTTGAGGTAATTTACACACAAAAGAGCTGTAAACTGTCCCCATTAGTTATGCAATAAGAGTGTGCAATGCAAACATATCATATATCAAATTATTTTTCAAAGATGCAGAACTTTTAAAATACCTGTAAGTGCCCTGTCTGTATCCTCAGACTTCTGAATTCCATGTCAGTTTAGTCTACCTTTAAAGACAGAAGAAAGTAGACCATGAGTATGGATATAATATCCATCTACTAATTACAAATTGAATCTCTGATGATCTTTGATTTAAGCACTCCAATTTTAATGTCTTATTTTAATTCACCATTTCTTAAAAGAGAGAGAGAGAAAAAAAAACCTTTGCCTCATTATCTTTATGAATGACACTAGCTGACACCCATCTAATACTCACCATTCAGGTGCCCAAGGATGTCACAAATCATATCTGGATTGCAGTTGTTTCTGCTGTGGCACTCTACTCCATAACCTACAGCCATGCTGCATTTCGAAAGAACACCTCATTTAACTCAACACACTGGGAAGTTTAATGCAACTGAAAGTCAAAGCTGAGTGCTCTCAGCCCAAAACTGAACAAAAAAGGAGTTCTATTGAAAATAATCCCTTAAAGTAATTCATGTTATATTTCACACAGATTGGTTCAATGGAACAGTTTACAAYATGGCTTTGCAGACAGTTGCATTGGCACAGTGGAGGGGATGCTGAATTACAGCATAAGGACAGGACAAGTGGCATGCAAAGGGAGGGCAGGAATTTTCTAAGTGGGTTTGTCACTAAATATGGCATTTCCTACAATGACACCCAAGGCCTTCCTCATATTTATCAGTGGTCTGAGCATTTGTAGGCCTGGCTGTTCTCAGTGTCCCACCCTAGTCTCAGCCCTGAAGGTCTGGCACACACACCAGGCATGTCTATTTTCAGACTGTAGGAAGCTGTGCCAC
Source organism: Apteryx rowi (assembly GCF_003343035.1). Taxonomy (NCBI): domain Eukaryota; kingdom Metazoa; phylum Chordata; class Aves; order Apterygiformes; family Apterygidae; genus Apteryx; species Apteryx rowi. Next base: position 1,852,748 of record NW_020447353.1, read on the forward strand.
ATTATCCACATCTTATTTGCCATATAAGATGGATATCCAAGATGTGCCACATCTTATGCCACATTAAAATCTTATTCAAAATTAAATATTTCCAGGCCTCCGTCCCTCTCTCCAATCAGTAAATTGTATAGGTGTTATACAAAGGCTACATCTAGGGAACACCTCTAGTCCTCAGGCACATGGCAGCTTGCATCCTCACAGCTAAACTCCCTCGTTACCAAAACAGGGTGGATGCATCCAAATTGCATGTAGGGAGAGATCTCTGGCCAATGCTAATTCCCCATGCCTGGGAGTATTTGCTGTCTCAGGCTAAACTCATACTGGAGAACACACTAACAATTTAACAGCTAGGACAGCTGTAAAACAATGTTTGAGCCTATGCCCTGACCATTTACTTTACGAGTATAGATGTAGTTGTCTGGTTTCATCTCACAATGAAGTTTTCTTACTGCCAGTGAACTACACTAAACTCCCTTATTGCTCATTCTCTGTTCAGTTCTAGATCATCACATGTTCATAGAATAGCAACAAAGCTCCCACAAACCTTTATTTCACTGCTCTGCCTTCCTTTTCTCTCCAAAACAGCCCCAGTGGAGCCTGGAAATAGGTTTCAGAAACCTATCACTGGATTCCTTTTCTGCTCTGGGAACAGCGGAGAAAAATGGAGCTCTAGGACCCCTTGCAGTGCTGGTGGGGGCAACTATAGGAAATACCTGTGGAAGGTGGATGGTGTTCACTGAGGAGGGGGTACTTCTCAGACTTTCCCAATTTGCATTGAAGCAGGAGTTACTTGACTTTTCCTCTATGTTTCTCTGAGAAATTCTGAGTCCCCAAATAACAAAGTTTCTCCTTTACAGAGAAAAACAAAATAAAACAAAGCAAAATTTTTTTTCTYTTTTTTTTTTTTAAGAAAGCTGGTTCTTTATCATGGTTTTAGTGATCTGGATTTTCAGAAATCATCCTCTTAAATAGTCTCTCATAGCATTTAGTGGACCTAAAGCCCAGATCTGTGAAGCAGAGTTTAGCAAAGGCATGGGGTATTTATGTTAGCTGAGCATTCATCCAGCTCACAGTGCATTGCTCCAGCATTGCCTCTACTCTGGCTGGACTGTTCAGTTTAGATGAACTTGAGRAGCAAATTTAGCTGCAAAATTACAAAAAAATCTTTACTGAGCATAAAAAAAGATTTTTTTTTCTCTTTTTGATCTTTTGGTCTTATAGACTTGATCCCATTTGTAGGGTATTCATAAGAATGGTAAATCACATTTTTCACAGAAAATCAACTCCTATAAATTTCAGTTTCCTCTTTCTGAGCATGAAGATGTTAGACCTTCTTTGAAAACGGGCTGCAATAATTTTTATAATATATGAAAACAGTATTTCTCTATGTCCTGTTCTTAGGAAATGGATGAATTGATTCGGTTGAAGCAAGCAAGCAAGAAATCAACCTGATGTAGTCATTTGGCAAGTAAGCTTTTAGCCCCTGTGGTTATACTTTGTCAAAATTACAAGCCCCTGAAAACAAGGTCTTATAATAGAAAGTGTCAGTCAACCTTAATAATAGATAGTCTTAATAACTCTGCCTATAATGTAAAAGATTGTAAAAGAAAAAAAAAGAGCAAAAGAAAGAAAAACAAGATTTCAAAAATAATGTCAACTCACAGATCTGAAAAACATTTTGAAATTCACACAGGATCTGTTTAGCCTCTGGGCAAAAACTAATACTAGAAAAAAAAATAGTCTTTCATCTCTGTAACACTATGAACTAAATTTTTAGCAAAAACTTAGACTAACATAAATGAATGGCTCTCAAGGGGATGGGAAATGTGTGAATGAGTTTCTCATTTTTCAAAGGGGGGGTTCAAAAACACTAGAGGTCACTGATGATTTCAAGATGTCTTGCTTTGGTGGCTATAACAATATTTTGTATTTTTGTAGTATTTTTCATATTCTGCTTGCTGCTTCCTAGAAATAACCAAGAAATATTCACAATGTATGAAGTGTGCTAAGCTGTGGAAACTGAAATACATTTTTCTTTTTAGATAGGTAGAGATGCCTCTCAGTTGGGACAATAGAATATCAGACAATTTTGGAAATTATATATTATTACCCTCCAAGCTGAATGTTCAGCAAATCAATAGCCTTCAGTCTCTGAAATTCTCAATACATAATGGCCTAAATTTTTTGAGAAAAAATAATCTGCAAGTATTTTTGGTGGCTAGACTTTGTCACTTATTGTTAGTTCTTATTGTAATAAGTGTAATAATGTAATGTAATAAGTGTAACTTATTGTTAGTGAATAAGTTCTTAGAGAATAGCAATGGCATGGTTTAGGAGAATGAGTTAAAGAACATAGAGCTCAATATGTACAATTTGGCTGAGAGACTTCCTCAGTTATATGTAGATACCATGAATGAAGAGGAACTTCATTGCACTGTGTACAGTATAGGAAGGTACAACATTAATCACAGGTCTGAAAAAGGGAAAAAATAGACTTAAATTCAGAAGATAGGTTAACAGTGACATTACTAGGTTGTGGATCAGAAATAGAGGGCAATCCTCTCATTGTTTTGTTTATTCATAAACTGAACAATATACTGGAAATCTTCCTGCAGAAGAAGGTTTCACACTTTGTAATCCTGTCTGGATTTTATTAGGGCTCAGTACAATGCAAAAACCTGGGTATGCTAAATGTACCTAATTGTGTACTTCACCTCACTGACTCCCCCAAAATTATGAGCTTCACTGCAACAAACGAGATTTAGGTCAGCCATTGCAGTGGTAATGATACTTGGGCTAGGAGTAGATTGCCAATGCAGTAGCTAGCAGCATCTTCATCAGAAGAGGTTTGCTTTTGGGTTTTGTTTTGTTTCTTTTCTTCCCCAAAGTGGATCAGAAAAAATATCTGACAAGAAAAGTTTAAGTGTGGTTGAATCTACCTTGATGCAGAGAACAATACGATCTTCGTGATTCTTTCAAGCCATAATTTACCTTTATGTGTCTGTATAATTCATAATAGCAATTATATAAAAAAAATATATATATATATATAGATGTGACAAGCTACACCTTTTACTCTGGTGGTCGATGACTAATTCTCTTGGCCAGCTGACCAGCAAGAGTGACAGGAGAAGAACACAGTAAATGATGACAGGCAAGCTGGAATTTCTATCTGATTGTGCTGGGAAATTGGAGCAGTGGATCATATCATAGAAGAAGAAAAGAAGAAGTAATAATGATATATGTCACCGTAGTGAGAGAAATAGAGTCTGTAGCAAAGAAAAGTAACTATTGAAAGAATGGATATAAAAAGATTGTAGCAATACTGTTAGTGAAGATGAGCAAGTGGAAAAACATCTAAATATTGTGATAACAGATAATGGCAATAAATCTAAAATAGCTAGAATCTAGTGCTGAATTTGTCAAGTATTAGTTTGCTTCTCTGAGTTTGCTACCTGTATGGTTTGATAAATATGTTGTTCTGGGCAGCAAAGAGTCAAATGCAAACAACTGGCCATCTGGATGAATAACTATCTAAAAGGCACAAAATATAAACTGTAGAGAATCCATTTGCAAACTAGACATGCATATTAACTTCAAGGAAGATGAAGAAATGGATTAAAACTGTTGAAGTCATCAGTCTTGGGTTTTGATACTTGGAGATAGGGTGGACAAAACAGAACATGAAGACARTGACGGTTAAGAGGACAGGAGAAAGCCATGAATGGGAGGAAGAATGAAGAAAAGGAATGAAGGGAGATGGATGTAAAATTAGATCATTTCATTTTGAAACAACCAAAAAAGTGTTCTGGGATTTCTAATGCCCTAAACTGTTAAGTATGAAATGTCATCCAATTAATCTAATGAAACTGAGAAAGTGCACAGTCAATTTGCTGGTGTAAACACCAGTGCAGATTTTGTTAGCAGAAATCATGAGTGACTGCTCAAGGACAGCAAATACAACACATAGCCTATTTCCTTTCCAGCTTATGGATTTACAAGATTGTGAACATGAAAGGCAAGAAGAGAAATGAAAGGAGGCACTTTTCAATATACAACATGCCCCCCCCCACCCCCACACCAAAGTAGGTGAATTTTGAGAGTGATTAGATTAAAAAAAAATCAGAATATAGCGGAGTAAGCATAACAGGAATGCTGGTTTGTAATGGCATTTCAGCAGTCATTTATCACTCAAAATATATTCATACACCTTTGCTGCACCATTACACATCAGTTCAGTTGCTGCAATGGGTTTATAATCACAGAAGGGAAAAAAAAAGAGAGGAAAATTTAAACAAAAGTGACAATCTAAAAAAGCTTCATTTATTCCCATTCAGTACACAGGAAAAAAAAAAAGGAAAGGAAAAGAAAAGAAAAATAAAGAGAGTAAGAGAGAAGCAGGGAGAGAGAGAACAAGAGATGAGGAAAGTTATAATTTTATTATAATCATTGTATCTCAGATAATCCATAAYCCTGATTAGCTTCTTCAGTATCAGGACTACAAAGCAGGAGGTACAAGGAATTTCATATCACCCAGAAATACCACCCAAGAATTCCGGTCACTGTATATCAAGCCCTACACAGCTGCTAACCTGAGTTTCATGCAGTAAAGCAGCCAGAAGTCACATAAATGAGAAAAATCTGGCCCCAGCTATCTATTGCTCACTCACACACTGATTCACCACAAGATCCTGCATAAAGGAGTAAGTGATGCCATTTGCACCATTCTCAAGCATGGTTATCCTGCAGGTTACCTGTCTCATCCTTCTCTTCCCCCACCTGTTTGCCCAGAGACTTCTCTGCAGAGGCACCAGCTTGGGTTATGACTGCGTGCGCAGTCTGGCTGAAAGCTGTTATTATTTGTTAGCACTGTGATCATAGGACTACAGACAAATGTCATGTTTAGATAATACARTCCTTTGCAGTTAGGTAGCTACTACCTCCATAGACTCTCAAAAGTCTGTATGTACACAGCTGAAATCAGTAATTAACATTCAGAACACCATGGACAGCTTTGTGTATCTCTGAAAGGTTGTGGTTTTGCACCACAATGTGAACAATGAAGCAATTGTGCATATCGTAAGAACTGTCCTGATTTGGGGATAAAGAAAAGCAAAGAATAATAACAAACTAACTCTCACTTTCCTTTTAAATTCAAAAAAGATCTGGTTTGGACATTTTCATTTTGTTTTCTTACTGGAAATTGCAGAGCTGTTTGTAGGTACAGGTGTAACAACTTATTAACAGATTCCCTTATCCAAAATACTGAATGGCCACTGGAGTCAAAAAAAAAAAAAAAGGGTTTAAACATCAAACAAAAGATAGGTGTGAAATGCACTGACTTTGGAAGTATCTAAATGGTAATATAAGGAGCTGAACTGAATGGTTTAAACTGATTTTTAATTGGCTGAAGTGAGGTCAGAATAATCCCACCCTTGATAACTTGGCTGCAGAGTAGAATAGGGAGTCTGACAAGATTTAGGTGATGAACTACTTTTTATCGGCCTTTTAAAATGAACTTTTTTTTCTTCTTTTCCCTAAAACGTAACTAGGGAGCTGGAACATTAATTGTTTCTATTTTTTGAACAAGGTGCTGAATCTCTACTCACTCAGAACACCTAAGTGACTGGTGACTTCTGCTTCACGTTTACATTTTTTTTATTTAAGCATCTTTACAATGAGGTGATCAAGTACCCAGGTAACTTAAACCAATCTATACAGAGTCCTTTCCCTTATTTTCATACCAAAATTACATACCATAATTCAAATTTTCTATTCGATATTGATAATGGAGCATGAGACAGCTACTCTTCTCTGTTCTAGGAGATAAATGGTTTTATACCTCTCAGTCCATCTCAGTGGTAAGGGGCCAAATTACAAGCCAAAGGTTTCAGCTAAGTGAAACATTCTCATAATCTTTTCATCACTGTACCATATTACCCTTGTTAATGGGAAACCGGAAATATCTCTGACTGATAATTAATAAATTGATAATTTAAGATAATTGATAATTTAAGAGAACATACCTGATTTCTAGTCACTACAGTAAAGTATTTCCATTCGGAAATAACATGCAGCACCATGTTACAACCTACATTCATCCAGTCTTGGCAAGTTGCAAGCAGGTGAAAAGTTAAATTATTGACAACATCTTAGAATTGACTTGTTTTCTCAGATAGAAACTACTGAGCTTTCCAGTACTGGCACCTGTCTGAAGTTCACTCTGGCTAATGAAAACCAGGCGTGTTTCTGTAAAGATTAAGCTGTGGGACAGGCCTTTGCCAGGCTGCCCTGGAGGCTGCCCATCTGCACRGTCAGAGGCAGAGTGAGTGTCCGGGGGAGGAGGAGGAGGAGTGCTGTGATTTCTCTGCCTCTAGGAAGGTAGATTTCCCCTGGGATACTTAGGGAAGCAGGTTTTAATATGTCTCTAAAGAGAAAACGATTCTGATGAATGAAGCCTGTCTGCGCGAGAAGCAGAAACATGCCCGGGCATTAATGAAAGGCACACCGTACCTGTAGAGTTGCAAGCCAAAATTCATGCTGGCTGTGCTCCATGTTCCTCGGCCACCACAAGTGCCGGAGTGACCGTGGAGCTGAGGCTCYGTTGCCGCTGAGTTCACTCCCGGCTCCTCGCCCCTCGCCGCGTGACCTGGGCACTTCCCTCCTGCTCCCACATCCTCACTCCTAGAAAAGTAGGTGTCAGCATTTACTATTTACTGGATTTCTTGAATATCTTTTCTCAAAAATATTCACATTTCTGTGTTTTTTAAAGATGGAAAACATGGTACCTGACTGTGCAGATTATCATTAAAGATTGACCTAATTTGCGATTAAGGGGATCTTAACAGAGTCACCATTTTAAAGGGCATTTTCAGATATGAACATAGTTCCATCAAATTTGCCATCCACACACAAAACAAGAAAAAAAATCTACATCTCTTTTTTTTTTTTTTACACAAAGCTTTGCCCGTAAAAATCAAATAATATTTCAGTTAACCACACACTAATGAGTTCAGATGCACACTTCTGTTAACCTATAAGAGCAATCTTAGTGGGAAACTGTGATGCCAGACTGAGTAAAATAAAACAGCACTACCTCAGACTTCACTGGACATTTTACCTGACTTTCCTGCAAACAAAACTTTCACAAAACTTCTCAGCGAGAGTGAGGAATTATTATGTAAGAGGGAAAGCAGCAGACTGTGCTTTACTAAAGACTGTAAAAACATTTATGCAGAAAGAATTTGAAATCTGATGTTCTCTTACTCGTTGATGTCAGTATGCAGTTGTGTGCTGCCCTTAACCGAAAATGATCATTTATGATTTATATTGGAGTAGCACTGGCGTGGGGCTACATTTAATAAATGCATTAGACAGACACAGAACATAATGTTAGAGACCAACTTTTTGAAACTTTAATAAAACTTTACCTTTTAGAAAGTTTTAAGTAGTGTTAGTTAAGCTAAAAGCTGCTTAATAAAGTAAAGGGGAAAATCTGGCTTGGGTAAAATATTATGCCCAGTCAAGGTACAGTATCTAAACAATGGTATTAAGACAACCTAATTTTTTATCTCAGCTGAATCAATTTGATGTAAGCTGTATGCCAGACCTCAGAATAAAGTAACTAATTCACACTGCATTTAGTATCCTGTGGGAGCAAATTACAGACACGGGACTTGGTTAAATGAGAACAAAGAACGGCTTCCCCTGGACAGTGACCTCTTTCCGTAGAACTGCCCACAGAAACTGCAAGGACAGGTGTGAGTGTCATCTACTGCTGCATGCATGTCACACAACCCAGGACCTTTCCACGAGCACCATTACTTTAATCATTTCCACTGATTAAAGTAACTGAATGTTGTGCTTGGCTTCACCATGGCTAAATTTTGTTCTTATATTCTTGAAAATAGAAAAACCCTGAATGAAAGCAAGTGGTTTAAACTCTGTCATCAGCTGCTGGAAGATAGGCAGCAAATAAAGTGATCAGAAATAACGCAAGTGTTTGTAATAGCTCCTTAGACTTCAGTGTGTAATAACCCCTCAGAAAGAATATCAACCACAATGAAGTTCATTCCTATTCCTTATGCTGCACTCATATACTGTAGAAAGCATTTGACAGCATAGAATCACAGATTATCTCTATTTTTCCCTACATGAAGATACACCTATACCATTATCCCTGCTCTCTGCTTGCTTTGCTGTCACTGTGCAAAGCATCTGGAATGAAACAGAGGAACTGCCCATGATCACAGCTATAGCTAGATATTTTGTTAACCCAGTGCCCCTTTCACACTCTTTACAGCCATTGCCCCAACCTGTTCACACCACTACGGTGAATTAATAACTTCCTTTCCTAGAGCAGCAGGCACAAGGACAAATTTGGCTAGCCAAATTTCCCACAGCTGCTGAGCCCCTCTCACCATCACTGGTGACGGCCCAGTCCCTTGAATACTCCACCAGTGTGCAATAACGAAGCAGGAATTAGAATGCCTCTCTGGACTACTGCTTCCCACTTTTCAAATGTGGCTTGTACTGTAATATCTTGATAGCCCAAACAGCAACATTTTACGCCAATTCCTGAAATGTGTTTTGTTTCAGTTTACATTAATTTATTTAAACATTGAGTAGATGGTGTATCTTTTAGAAAGTACAAAACCAAAGAACAAACAATTCAGTAAATACTTACCACTAAAAACAGTCCTTGTTCCTTATCACCTCACAGGTTCCTCTAATCAGGCTCTTACTTATGGCCAAGAAGAAAAAATGCACCCTGTCAGGACTTACTGTACCAAGAATGCCTCTGATTAGAATGCTGGTCCCCTATTATTCTTCACCTAATAAACCACATGAAAGTACATAATAGGCACTTCTTTTATCCCTCTCAAAGCTTATTCCAGGTCACCTTATGCAATATCTTGCCAGCCTGATAAGGGTTTCCCACTGCTTTTTATACTTGAATACCTTCACCAGCTTCAGGGAATTCTTTCTGATTTATGCCCATGTAACTGAGCACAAGATCAGGCAGCTGTTCTTTCCCGGGAGACTAGAATTAACATTCCAAATTCAGAGAAAATCTATTGCACAGCAAGGAGAGACCTTGCATCATCTTGATGTTAATGTGCTGTATCCTCTCCATGCTAACTATAAGAGGACAGGCTCAGTTGATGGAAACAATTGTAGCTTTAAGATTTCACCTGACTTATACCCTTCCCACTAGCTGAGGATCTGGCTAACCGTCCTATAGTGCAGTATGCAGCACACCAGAAAGTGCATAATCAATTCTTTTCATAATTAAATGGTGGAAAATACATTAATGGAGCATTATGGCTGCAGTCTTGTGCACACAAAAGACAACGTATTCAGAATTATAGTCCCCCAAACAATATTAACCTGGCTGCTTTATATAAATATATTAAAGCATTAAAGCTAATATCATGTACTGTAATACAGAATAGAACATATATGCCAGGGGACTGAGACAGAGTCACAGTGGGAAATGTAATTTTTAATTTCTTGATTTTGGTGAGATTAAAAACTAACCCTTGGCATTATTTGCCATATCTTTCTTTATTATTATTTCACCTTTTTACTTTTACTGTAATTATTTCTACTTTACTAGGAAAAAAAATGTGCTGAACTCATACATTTTGTCTCCAGCTCTTGAGACAGAAAAATTTCTTCAAAGTAAAATTAAGTTATACAATATGAACATGTGGGGATAGTCACAAGCCAGCAGCACACTGAATACTAGAATACAGTTCTAGGGTGAAAAGCCACAGGGATGTGGACCACTTTAAGTCAAGGTCCTGCCAGCTGAAAATTTTAATTTTTTGGGACCAGTGGCATGAAGTGTTCTGTTTCTAAATTGTGATTAGTCTCTAAGACAGTGAAGTCCTGAGAAATTCACTGCTGAAATCTAAGCCATCATAATTTAATCTTTACAGATTTCAGAAAATATCTATAGTGCAAGCTAGATCACACTGCTTCATCTAGGTCCCAYTTCCACTTAAGAATGTACAAAGGTATTTACAACTCAACATTATATAGAGTTAGGCGGTTATCAAGTATGTTGAAAAAAATTGCAATAAAATGTTCTTTTTCCTTTTGGAAAGAAACATGGAAATTTAAGAACAATGTGTGGTTTGTGTGCAGAATAAGTGTTTACAGAATCAGCGCTCTTTATAACCTTTTTGATTTCTTTTATCCAAAGCAGCCTTAAGCAAAGATAAACAACCTCTTATAAGTTTAAAAAAAAAAAGAAAAAAGATTCAGTACATTCAGTACAGCAAAGTGATGGATGATACAGGGCTACGAGGTAACTAATTATTAACTGTAACATTAAACAAGTAGTTAACAAAAATTAATCTTCAAGTCAGTTTACAAAAAGCACAGATAACTCATTAGATTATTAATTTTTTTCTTTGTGTCAGAATAATAGCAATGCTGCACAATTCTCATTAATGAGGATGTTATTTCCTCTCTGCATGAAGACTTTTGAATTTTTTTGTTTGAACATCATATTTGATAGGCACAAAAAGGCTATGTAGCAGATGGGTCTTAATTGGACAAGAAAACAGCATTTAGAGCTAAATGTGAATTACTAATTGGTTTTCTTTTTTAAGATTAACCTTTTCTACATTGCTCTGCAAGATTGTAATTCCCGATTAAAATCAGTATTTTGTCATGTTGAAGAGATATTGATTCAATGTTTATTCAACGTAATTTGTTYTTAAATGTTAAACACGGAAATTCACTCAATACCACAGAATCTTCCAATGATATTCTGAAAAGTATGCTTTGTACCTTGAACAAAATATAGTTTTGGAAATTTGTTGTCTTTAGAAATATACTTGTTTCAATCCATAAAATTCTTATAAAATATCATCCAGTATTATTTATATAAAGCTTTTGAATGGGTAAAGGGAAATCTTTATGAAAACAATCTAGATATAGGTACTGTTCTAAAAAAATAAAGAGTATCTTTCTTTCGAGAGAGATAATTGCAAGTGTGTAATTCTATTAAAAGGAAAGATAGATTGCAACTATTTTTCTTGTCTCTAAATGCAAACATGAATCCATGACAATAGGCTATGTCTATGGTGCTGAGTTATTTCGTGATGTCTGCAACTTTCAATAGATCTCTTCTGCCAAGCTGAGATATTACAATATATTTATCCAGTAGGATTTCAGATACTTATGCAGAGTGTTTTGCTTTTCTTTTCTGTACATTTTTAAATGAACAGGAGACCTTCTCCTCTTTTCTAAACAGCCTAAACACAATTATGTCTTGCCTGAATTGTAATAGTCTAGAAAATAGTTCGTATCAGTCAACTCTTTATTTTAATGGGTATTCACTGAATATTTTTTTAAGAAAAAATAAAACTATTCACAGAGAAGTATTTCTCTACTGATATGTGACCTGAACGATTCAATTAGTTTTTTTAGCTATATGGATCCTCCCCCTGCTATGCTTCAAATCTATTCTTGGAAGCTGCATTTCATTTAAGATTCCACTCATTGTGGTCTTAACCTCTGGGTCAAGCTGAGAAAGATGTCAATCAAGACAAATAAGCACGAATAAGTCCTATGTACTTCAGTAAGTTTACTATGTACAGCACATGTGGCAGCTAAATCTATCAGGCTGAGTTTGAAGACCTACCTTCTGCTCCTTACGCGTGTCCTTGAGCAAGTCATCTAGACAACTAACAGTATTATCACATTTCAGAACTGAAAATAACATGACTCGTTTTCCAAGGTAAACCTACAGCCACAATCTTATTTATCATTTCATATTAGGAACAGTTAGAACCCAGGGAACACAAAACAATAAATTAGGTAGTGGCATTATACAGAGATCATGTTCTCTATTCCCCTTTACCCAGTGGAGTAAAACTACTGATATATACATCCTTTTGATCATACAGTTCAGGAGAGAGTTCCTTGGCCTTGACTCAGAGTATCAAGGACACTGTATCCACCATCTGTAGGACATGTAAGAGTGTAAGAGCGTTCTTAGAAAGACAACCAAAGGTCCCTTTAGCCTAATCGCCTGTGGTCAGCAGAGAAGGCCTAGGGAAGGGAAACAGCCTCCAGACGGTAATGGTTCATGAACTTCCCAAAACTGACTCCGGCTTTCATATTTAACGTCATTCAGCATTTTTTTCCCTCTTTGAACTTAGTTAACTTCCACCATCCACAATATCCTGTAGCAAGCAGTATCTAATCTTAACCACATACTCTGCAAAGAAATTACTTCATTTGTTTTGGATGAGACAATATCTGTTGTTCCCTATTCACCTTCTCCATGCCACTCATGATTCTATAGATTTCTACTGTAGCCCCATTCCCCATCAGTCTTCTCTTTTCCGGTGTGGGACCCTTCATAATAAAGACTCATATCATGCCTTTGATCATTTTATTAACCCTTTCTGTACCATTTCCAGGTCTACCTTTTTAAGATGGAGGACCCAAACAGCACATATCATCCAGGATATGCACCATTGGTTTATATAGTGATATCAATTATATTTTCAGTTTCTTCCTTACTTTTTTTTCTTGATAATTCCTTTTGTTGTTGTTTTTTGTTTTTGTTTTTTGTTTTTTTGATTTTCTGGGCACTGAGCCGACATTTTACTATTACAACTCCAGAATCATGTTCCTGAGTTGTGGTAGTTGGAAATGGATGGTCAGCTCAGAGCTCATCTCTGTGTAAATAGATAGTTTCCTAATATCGCACTTTTTCGCCCATTTATCTGCCACTTTATAACTCATTCAACATCATGAGGTCCTTCTGCAGTTCTTCCCTGTCAGTTTCTGTCTTTCTCACTAACCTGACAACCTGAATAATTAATTACTAGCAGCTAATTTTGTCACCACACCTCACCTCATGCTATAAATAATTTATCAGTATATTGAACAATGAAGATCCCCATAAAATGCCGTAAGTGCCTTCCCTTCAGAGAAGAGGCTAACTACTCCTACACTTTGTTTTCTATCTTTAAGTGGTTATCTATGGAAAGACTTTCTTTCTTTTCTCATGCCATCCTAGGTTTTTTAAGAGATTTTGGTAAGGGTGATGCTTTTTAGAAACCTAAGCAAAGTATATAATCTGTATATCCCTTATTCATGCTTATTCATTCATTCAAAGCAGCCCAATAGATCCATGAGAGATGACTTCCCATTATAAAATCTGTGTTAACCCTTCTTCTTTATCCGTGTGCCCCATAACACTATTCTTTATAAAAGCTTCTGCTAATTTACCTAGGCAGACTTCCTTGTCTATAATACCTTGAATTTTCTCTGGTAACATTTTTAGAAATTGGCATCATATTTGTCACCTTCTAAATCACTGGCACTGGGGTGCTTTTAAGGAAGAGTTTGTATCCCGTGATCCATAATTCATCTAGCTCATACTTCACTTCCATTACAGCTCTTTGGATCTTGTGAGCTACTGTTGTTTATTGTTTTCATCTGTTGTATAACATCTTTTGCTGGTATTTCCACCTGAGACAACTCCAAACTCACTTTGCATGAAAAAAAGTTCCACCATACAGCCTTCCCACTCTCCTTCCCAGTGGAGAGAGATGTAAAAATTAGTTTTTCTGTCAGGGCTTTATCTTTTCAAAACACACTTTTTATACATTGATCTTTTCCAGCCCTAAAGACTCTCTGACTTCTCCTGATCTCAATGTGTTTGAAAAAAAATATTTTTATTATGTTTTATGACTTCTGCATGGTTTTCAACAAACTTGTTTTGATTCACCTTATTAAGATTTAATCTGCTAGATTTTAAAATCTTTTCAGTTTTCCTTATTAAATACAGCTTCAGTTTTCTTAAGGATTCTTTTTAGCTTTAAAAATCTCTTTTGCCTAAGTGTTTAACCATGGCAGGGATGTTTTTTGATGTTTTTTCTAAGCCTTAGTTCATCATTTAATTGTGGGTTTTGGTGGATTTTGATTCTCATTCTTTCTCAGATCCATTTGATACTATTTGTATTTGTTCTTAACCTGTTTAAAAAAAACAGTGTATCATCATTATGATACAACAGTCTATATGTGACCTGAAAATATTTTACCCCTCTGGCTGTGCCTTTAATTTTTGTTTAACTTACTTTTCTATTTTATGCAGCTCCCCTTTTTTAAAAAATTTAGCACTACTGTAGTGGGTGGGTAGTCTTTGTTGTGCTTTCTGGAAATATGTACATTATGGTCACTGGTACATAGTGTTTTCTGAACAATTTCATTTGTAACCTGAGCCAATGCTCTGCTCAAAACTAGTTCTCCCTTTGTGGGTTTCCTGACCAGCTGTTCCATTAACAATTCATTCATGAGGTTTAAAAATTTAGACTCAGTAACTTGACATATATCCATGATGCATGGTGTCCTTAAGTATGGTCCTGGGARCATTTCAGAAAACGCTACCAAGAAGGTTCTAGTCTTCAGCTGCTTCAATTTTCCCCACATAATCTATCCATCTCCTTCCTTCCCTGGATCACTAGTACCCACATGACTCACAACCAACAGCCACGAGCATATCCAGAGCAAGGTGATGTCCCAAGATACTTCTCCTCCATAGCCCTGGGACTACTATCCCACAGGTGGAAAAGCTCACTGATACTTTATGAACCTTGCCATCGCTCAGAGATCTTCCAGCTTAGTTACTATGGCTTCCAGAGTTCAGCCACTGCTTCCTCAAAGACAGTACTTTACCTCTGATCACTCTGAGATGTTTTTCCCATGTACTGACGTATAACCTATCTGTGCCACCTGACATACAGGTGAAATCTCTAGTGGAATAGAATTAAACACATAGAGTATAGCATTGTGTTAGGAGCTGAGAATTCAAATGAAAAAAGGATTTAACTGTTGCATCGAGCAATTGTACATTGACATTGGCTATGTCTACTCTGCCTTTTAAGTATTGGCCTTTGAAATATTAGCTTGGATCTTTTTTCACATGAAATCTTACCTTGTGTACCTACTGTAGGGATGTTCACACTAAAACAAAGACTCATACAAAATCATGACAAAGTTCGTACTACAGTTAGGTGTGCATTTGATCATTCTAAGGAATAGTGTGACTCTATCTTGTAGGTCATTTGGCTTTGTAACAATCTTGTATATCCACATGGACTTTCCTGAAAGAATCTTGGTATCTACTGTCATAAGGACAAAAGGGAATTGTAGATGAACTCCACTCAAGAAATGCTGTTACAGAGCTTCTAAATATGGTATAGAAATAAGCATACTGACCCCTTGAGGTTTTTCCTAATTCATGTTYAGAGAGAATATAATGTTACAAATCAGTTCTGATATTAGACTAATTTTCAGGAAGGGTGAGTTCCAGGAGATGCAAACAAGTTTCTGTGAAGTAATTTCCATTCCAATCCCTACCCTGGTCAAGCTCATCACAGATGAAATGAGCCTGAGATTCTGTTCTTTGGCACTTTGCAGTTCAGATTCCCTCACAACTCCCAATTTTCCACTCCTATTTTACTTGTAATGCTTTGCATTTTTTTCTGTCAATTTCCCTAGGGCTAGGTTTCCATTTTCTGGAGGATGCTTTTAACAGAATCATTTATTTAATTTTGCTTTTTTCTAGTATCGATGCATTTAAATTTTCTTTCTTATCTAGTGGCTTTCATGCCCCCATGACACTTTAATAAYGGGCTTAAGAAGCCTCCTTATACTAGGGATAAGGACTTTGACTAGGGCTTGCCAAATTGGGATATTTCCCTTCCGTAATACATTATGTTTCTGGAAAACATTGATATCCTGAATTGAGACAAAAAGAAAACAGTTTAATTTTTTCCGTGAAAGAGAAATTCTGGAAAATTTCATATATGGAGAATGAAAAATTTTTTGTTCTTCAGCCTGCTCCTGTCCCCAGGCAATCCAAAGCTGCCCAGTCCACCAGGCAATCAACTACCTAGAAGGTCAGGCTGCATGAAGGAGAAACTACCTACAGAGTTAGTTCTCTAACTATAGCTGTAGTGGGAGCTATAGTATCTGGGAGCTGAACAGCTGTGGGAGGYAACAACTCAGAGAATGGAAGTTTTGGCAGACAACACATTATCATGAATCATTTAGAATCTAAAGAAATCAGTTTTTGTGATAGAGGAGTATGTGTGTTACGAGCTGGTTTTTAATCATATATTCTGAAGTTGAATGTCATTTAATTGTATTCTGCTACTTCCCCCCCCTCCCCCCGAAAGACAGTGTTTTATCTAACTCTGCTATGGTCAGTATTTGTTAAAGCCTAAACTATAGTTATTTCTTTTTCCATCAGTTTCAGTCAATTGCAAAAGAATAGATTGAGAGGAACTTCTCATCTTGTACACTTGAAAAATAACTGTTCTAATTGTTTAAAAGCATTAGGAAAGCACCTCTCTAAACAATGCTTTATTGTGATATTTGATCAGTTTTTGTGTGTATTGCTGAAATCATTCATTATTACTGCTCAATTAGATTTAATACTTTTTAATGTCTCACAGCATTCTATTCTCCATTTCCTCTGATCCTGAGGTCAACAGTAGAAATCTATCACATTTCCCATGGTCTTTTTAAGGTTTAGTTCTACATGTCCATCTTTATTACCTACACCCTTTCTTTTAGGAATAGTTTATAGCTAGGTCACAATAAACCATTGATTTTTGTCTTTCACCTATGTTCCAGTAACGCACATATTTCTCATGGTCAAGATTTCTCGTTTGGATATCCTTTTAAAAATTTCCTTTTGACGTTCATACATCCAACACATGCTGCACTAAATTTGGCTCCTGTTACTCATGATCACCCATTTGACAGTTTAACCCTTTCACTGATTTTACATTGACAAACTATGGCCTATTGCTTTTTATTTCCCTGCTGTGGAAATAAAAGTGGATGCTGTATATCCTGATTAATTGTTTTCAGAATAGAATTAATCAATGTCAGAAACTCTTGCAGATCTGTTTTCCAATTCCTGTCCAGAGTGGAAGCACTACAGAATTTAGCAGAGCATGTACTAATGTTTAAAACAGCATCTATTATATTGTACCTAAATTATACCTAAAYAACAGATTAGTTTGTTTCACTCAGAAAAGGATTTCTGTTCTTCAGTGTCCATTTCCAGGTGCAATAGGAGTTGTGACATTTGTAAGCAAGTTAATCCCCTAAAATTTCAAAAATTCAACCTGAATTTCTAATTAGCTCTGTGTAAGTCTGTAATTACTATCACAAGAAATAAAAGATGCAGGAGATAACTTGCTGACAGATTCAAAGCCATCTTAGAACATTTAAAAGTAAGGGCTGTTCAACACCCACTGTATAACACCAAGTATTATTATACCTAATTAGGTTCCTAAAAACTTGATGATCATAGTTCCACAGACTGATTTCTTTTTCCCCCTCTGTGCTGATTGCACATTTATTTATATTCATTTTCTATTTTTTTAAGGCTACAAACTATTATCACCTTCTGAATTTAGTGCTCTCATTTCACTTTACGGTTATTGCTTTATGCTGGTATCTGGCTTATTTTCTTCATTTCTTCATTCCTTTTTACCTTCTGTGAATGCATTTTGTAGGAATTTAACTGCTCTAACAAAGCTCACCATTCAATTTCTTTTATTCCTCTTGCTCAGCAGCACCTGCTACTTTTTATGATATTTTAGTGTTCAGAAAGATGGCAGATTGACAGCCGTGGAAGCCAAAGCCCCTTTTCTATGTTTACAGGATTTGAGCAAGCTGGGGCAATACAAGATGTTATCAAGGTACACCAAGATCCCTGGAAAGGTCACTGGTAAGGTATTTAGTCCGAGTTCTCTTTTCTAAGTCTTCTCAGTCTTCTTCAACTCAGTTGCTAGCTGTAAAGGGATTCTGTTTTTTAAATGGATCGCTGCCTACTGGACATAGATAAATTGGCAATTTCTGTCCTAGGAACACAGAAGTTCTCTCTTAGGCCAGAGAACATCTATCAGGTGTCTGGTTACCGCTCTTGCATGCCATTATCCATCCACAGGACCCATTCACACCCTCCACAGGTATAACCAAGCACTTTGCAATATGATTATTCCAACACTACTCTTGTAATGTGGGAAAGTATTCCCACTTTACAGACAAGTAAATGAGCTTAAAAAGAGATAAAAAATGAGACCATACAGTATTTAGGCACTGGAGTTTGTACAGCTAATTAGATTTGATGATCTGGATTTAAATGAGTTACTCAAGTCACACAGGCAGGCTATCAAACAGAGCAAAGTGTTTAACACAGCTATCCCAAGCATTATGCCAGGTCTCTAATCATTAAAGCATCTTTTTCACTTTAGGTCCAAGCTACTGAGTATAAAGATAAATTTTCTACCCTCAAGTGAAGAAGGGCATATCATTAGAAACAATCTCTGGAATCTTTTTCTCAAAAGACTGATTTGTTTGAATTAGTGAAGGCTGAAATATTAGGTCAAATGCATGAAAGTTGTCATAGCTTATGACATTTTTAATTACTGCACTTCCCTCATTAGAAAATCACAAGTGGCTGCATTTTATATCTCATATACTGGAAAGATGGAGGAGTCATGTAGATCTTAATACTCCATGTCCAGTGGTTTAACAAATTGGTATTTAAATAAAGTATGAAAATATCCTGTCATCCATTCACAAAGAAGATCTGACCACATTCACTTTACATTATATTGTCAAAGCACAGCTCATTCAGCCACAAAGAAATCATTGACTGCTCTGATGACTGAATTAGAATACCAGTCTCTTGGACTCTGAGGGATGACAGAGGGGATTTGAACACATTCACTTTACATTATATTGTCAAAGCACAGCTCATTCAGCTACAAAGAAATCATCGACTGCTCTGATGACTGAATTAGAATACCAGTCTCTTGGACTCTGAGGGATGACAGAGGGGATTTGAACACAGTGACCACGGATGAGATGTTGGAAGATGTTAGCCAAAAGGAGAGYTAGAAATAATAATAATAATTATTATTAATAATTATTATATTAGTTATTATAACTATTAATTATATAATATATRATATATAATGTAATATAAATATTAATTATATTAATTATTAATAATAATACCAAATGGAATTTATTACTTTCCTCTACTTGATGCAAGATTTAAATAGAGAGCTAAACTGCTTCTAGCTGAAGTCAGGGTAGGTCGTTATTACACATAYCTTGTTTTCAAGTTCACTCTGCATGACAAAAAAACATGAAAGAATAACGGTGTCTTTTCTAGATGAATCACTTCAGATCTAGAATTGCATGGATGAGGTACTTCTGAATCATAACCTTTCCATTCAGGACTCATCTCCATTACTGTAACATAAGGTGTTCATTCCAGAGTCATCTTTCCACTTCAATAACTTCCTCTGCTGAAATGTCAGCTTCATACACAGCTGCGGATAAGAAAAAAGCATGCAGCCCACAAACCCTGAGACAGTTTTGTTGTATAGCACCTAGCATCAGCCTTCTTGTCAGGAACCAATAGTCCTCGGCTAAATTAAAAGATCAACGAGCTTGGTGAAATATTGGTACAAATTAGCAGATTGCCTTTTAATCAGGGGAGAGAACTGTTCTTACTGACGTGCTGTTACTGCTTGTGTGGAATGAACAGTACAGGTTCTGAGATTGGCATTCATATACATGGAAAGTCTTTCTTAGTTAATAATAAAGAAGTCTTTAGATTGTTTTACCTGTTCTAGACTTTGAATTATGTGAAAACGGCAGATTTCACAGGATACACTTGGAACAGAAGACAGGAAACAGAGAAGGTCCAGCTACCCCCATACTCACTGTCCTGTTGCTGTAATGCCTAAAGGCTCAGAATCRTCATCCTTTCACTGTGATTATCAGCAACTCTGGAGCACGAAGTATGGTGTGCTGCTTTCAGATGTGTTTGGGGATATAAGTATTAGCAAGCACTGTTGCTATTTCTGAGTCAAATTTCACAATACAGTGTACTGTGGAATAAATCTGAACTGTTCTCCATGATGGAGACATTCTTCAGTCTTCTTTTAAGTTGATTGGTCATCCAAAAAAGACAAATTATAAAATCCTATGGTAGCACTTTTGTTAAGATAAATCTCAGCTAAATTTCATTTTCTATTGTGTAGAAGTCTATGTCTGAACTGTTTGTCTAGATTTGTTTTACAGTCAGTGGAGAGAGGCACATTTAGTCACGATTTATTTACTGAATTTATATTTCTGCTTGAGAATGAGATGAACTGTGGCCTAAATGTGTTGTCCAGATTTGTTTAGACAAAAACTTTGTTTAACATAAATAAAAAACACTAAAGATTTCGCGCAAAAACATGGGGAAGGGATGGAAGTGTTTTAGGCAAAGAGTTCCAAAGTGTACTTTTGAGCCACTTTAAAGTGACAACAAGCTTGTCATAGCGCCTGTCCGTGACAGGAACCACTAACACTTCATTATCTAGCAAAAATCTTTGCCAGATTTTAAACCCAGAGTTCCTCAAAGCTGTGCCTACCCAGGAACATCCCCTGTCTAGAACTATAATAGATTCAGAACTGTGTTTTACAAGAGTTCACAGACTGCAGAAGAAATTCAAATCCTTAGCAAAATACATACAACAGCCTTTCACCAGCTTAAGCGCTTTTGAATCTTCAGTGACTTTAAGAATAGAATTTAAGATATACATACAAAAGTTAGGGACAACACTCCTTACATTCACTTTTCCATTGTGCTAACACTAAAATATCAGCATTTGCTGCCTGTTGCCACAATTGAAACAAGTTTTACCACTGATACTACACCAACACTTGCAAATGCATAGCTTCTACTGCATCAAATGCCACCTTAGTACTTCTCATTGCTATAGAACAATCTACTTTCAACATTCCCAGAAAAAAGGAAACTCCCATTTACTGGAATTCTCTCACTTTGCCTACACATATACACAAAGAACACAAGAAAACCCATGCAAATTAAAGTGATTAATCCTGTACAGCAATAAGAAAACCAAAAGTTGAATGCAATTAAGAAAGCTGAAATAAATCTTTAAATATTCAGTTAACATCCACTAATTATTAGGGAATTCAAGGGCCTTCTAATGGGTTGTGCTTAGGAAGATGTTTTCCTTGGGTGAGACACCTTCTCATTTCTAAAGACTATCAAAATGCTATATTGTTTTGCTTAAAACTTAAAGCTGATGGTTACATAGAAAGCTTACAAATTTATGGAAACAGAACTGGATCTTTATTGTTTGATATTTTTTCTTGTCTTTTCAGAATAGTTTTGCCACTATTTTTTAAAGTCTAGCGATGCTGAAGTTGAGGATTTCAAGAAACCTATGTAGTTATTTAGCTATAATTTATAAACAGTTACAATGTACATGTACAGTGTGACCTTAACACAGTGAACATGTAGCAAAGGTAAAATGGGAGAAGGATCGTGTACTTCCCGGGAAGAGTTCTGAATGTAAACCATAACAAAGAGGGATGACCTGGTACTGCCTCACTGAACCCTTTTCGACTTATAAGACCCTGCTGCTAGCAAACAATTGCAGGTGCAACTATGGAGGCAATCTGAGGTTTTATGCTATATTTCTGGTTTAGTTCTGGTTTAGTCTCCATCATTACTCATATCCCAGAGCTAAAATTCTTACTATTATGAACAAATTTAAAAGAATCACATATTTTCTTGTCTTTCTTGAACAGAAGCAGAGGTGTACTGCATTAAATTCATTCAGCGCTAGTTCAGTGCTCAGCTTATTCCAAAATATTTAGTTGCAAAACTTCCAAACGTTTAAGTCATTTAAAGAACATGTTGCACATTTGTTTACRATTGATAGGAAACGTGGCAATGAACCTTAAAATTTAAGCCATCCTTTCCCTAATAAAAAATGAATGTAGTCTGCCTTTGTTGAAAGCACTGACACTATCAGGAGCCTTTCAAAACCACCACCTCCTGCTGTGGAAGTAATGTGAGGCTGCTATTGGCAGTAGTATAAGTCAACAGTTTAGCTCCTTATTTTTTATTCTAATTTGTGAAAAGCAAAAAGATAGCATAACATCTGTGACTGCATTAGAGGTAGATTCAGCTGAGGGAAAACAAAGCTAATGTTGTGGCAGAATGGTTCATAATGGTTTGTAGGAACCTGTTTCTAGCCACATGAAGCTGTATTTTGGCAACTTACTCCAGCACTTCCTGTCATGCAAAATTAGCCCTGAGGAAGAAAAAGAAACAACAAATCTATAAAAATCTATGTTAAAAGCATAACACATTATGTAGTACAGTGCTTCCAAATGACTAATATATAATACTGATATTGTAAGGGTTTTAGTATTCTGTTCTCAGAAAGGTCTACCATTTGAACAGGCATCTTAA
Source organism: Apteryx rowi (assembly GCF_003343035.1). Classification (NCBI taxonomy): domain Eukaryota; kingdom Metazoa; phylum Chordata; class Aves; order Apterygiformes; family Apterygidae; genus Apteryx; species Apteryx rowi. Next base: position 1,875,096 of record NW_020447353.1, read on the forward strand.
AAAAGCTTAAGAGCCATAGAAATAAAAAAAGGGCATGAAATACAGCCAGAAGAAGAAGATACAAAATCCAATTTAAACATTCAAGTTATTTGCTTACTCAAGACAGTAATTTGAAATGATGTTATTATTTATATGTTGTATTAGTTTTTAGAGAAAAGAAATATGTAACTTAAATATATTGCTCATGTTTAATATTTATAAATCTTCCAGAAGGATTCTATTAGGGTTTGGTTTGGGGTTTTTTTAGTATCTGAAGTAAATATATTTCAGCCAGCATATAATGCAAGTTCAAAGTTAGAAGATTTCGAATGGGTACTTCCAGGTCAGTATTTACTGGAAGAATTAAGAAAAAGTCAGTTCTCAGCAGCCCCAGTTCCTTCTCATATAAAACCAAAATGTTGGGGATTGCTTACTCCACACGCCACTGCCTAAGGGCAATACTGACAAGAGCATAAGAAATACCTATCCTCATCCAACGTAGTCTTCAACACTACCCCACAATGTCCCATACCCCCCAAAATTATCATGGCTTCACAAGAAACTCARTACATGCTCAGCATCAAGCTGATGGCAAAAAATATTACCTTGAAGAATTGTGACACAGCCTCATGTTATTTCATTCCTCTTAACTGCAGAGAGGAAAATAATTATTTTTCCTGAGAATCACTGTCACATGGAGCCAAAAGCAGAGGCAAGCCATCTGCTATGCTGAGTAGACACGACCTTTCTGCCCTAGACAAGGCTGGCTCTGAGCAATGTGGTTGCAAGCCACTTCAGATCTGTTGTCGGGATCACTTCCTAGGGCAGGAATGCCTTTATAGCATTGGAGATGTAACCACTGAGTGCATTGGGAATGAGATTTTGGAGAGACAGGGACTCTTCGGAATCTAGCAAATCTTATTCTTCACAAGACGGACAGCTGATAGAATTACCGTGGTGAAAGTATTCAGCAAAACCCCGAGTAGGTTTTGTTCAAGTTATTGTATTTGTTGCCTCCCTTTCCCCTTTGGCTGCTTGTGTTTTCCCTTCAAATAACAAGTAATTGTTGTTCTTTATCTCCAAGGATTCCTGAAGGATTGCAAGTAGGTAAGAACCACTTCCAACTAAAGACTTCTTATGTTGATATTCTGAAGTAAAAGGAAGAGAATGGCTATATGTGTCAGGAAGAAGTGTGTGGGGGGGGTGTCAAGCCGCAGTTTTATTTACTTCAGAGAAAGACTCTTTTACAAGTAGAACCCCTTTGCTGTTGATGCCACTGATTCCTGGCAGAGGACTTGTGTAATTTTGTGTCATCCCTATAAAATCTTTCCTGAAGTGTTTTTGCTTTTACTCAATAATTGTTTATGTAAATGTAGTGCAAGAAAACAGTGACTTCAGTGCTACAGTCCAGGCTCTCAGTCAAATGCCCTGAGCTCTAGTCTAGAATCATGCTCTTTTTATTTGTTCTCCTTCACCTTCACGATTTGCACGCTTTGTTGCACAGCAGTCCAGACCAGTAGGATGTCATATAGGAGGCCCTATAGAAAGGAGGGCCTATAAAAGGCCCCCTTGTTCTAACATGGTCCTGAGATATAAAAGCTCAGGGATCAGTCTCTCCCTGGATGCATCCTCCAGGTGAAGACAGTCTGCAACTCAGCTTCCCTGAGCTAGCTCTCCAACAACCAAGATGATAGGTCCAAAATAACACCACTGGCACCTTCTGTCATAGAAAAAGGCCTCAAACTAATCAGACACCTATTTTCAGAAGAAACCTTTACTGTTTGGCTCCTGAGTGAGTGGCAAAACTTAATCTGAGGTCTTAGAGAGGAGCCAGATCTCTGACAGATTCCTGTATTGAGAGGTAATGGTTGGCTCTAGCAATATTCCTGTACAGCATGCTGGTTTTCCAAATTACCTTTGAAAAACACATATCTCTCACTATCCACTGCACAAAGAACCTGGTTACCTATCTCTGTAGGTATAGATTTCCCTGCTGAAGTGAATATTGCATGTCTTAATAGGCAATCTGAATCTCACCCTAGAGTTCTAAGTTTACAGGGTGTCCATATTAATTCAAAAAAACCCAAAATTACAATATTCTGGAAGAAAATAAATTACTAGGAAGCACTAACAGAGATCTGAATGATCTCTATTGAAAGATGATTCATTAGGTATTGAAAGGAACAAGCTGGACTCTTGGACGACCCTGGTTACAAGCACCAGACCTGCTTTGCTTTTCTGGTCCAAGCACTGTGGGACTGAGCCCTCATTGTGTCTGTGAGGCCCGCTGTCACCCGCACGATTTTCTGTTGTGGGTTGTACCTGAAGCTAATGACAAATCTCAAGAAAAGTGTTTAGCAAGTGTGGGACACATTACTGCCCTTTGCTGCACAATGAACCATAACAGCAGTGCTCCCACTAATCCCCCTCTATGGCCACATGAAGACTTCAGTTTGATTTTCAAATATTCATGTTTGTAAAACCCAGGTACTCAGAAGCCACATTTTTATCCTTCTGTGACACAGTACAAGAACTTTTGGGGGGGAGATACAGCAGATGCTGAAACATGGAACCAAAAATCCAGTTCAGACAGGGAATTTAGACATGTATAACCTGAAGTATGTCTGCCTTCCCAGAAAAGTGAATTGGACTAGGGACATGGTTGGAAGTTATGCATAAAGCATAAGCACCTTTTTAATCGAGAGCAGAATAGGAAAGATAAAAGTGTTCATCCTCAAGCTTGCTCAGCTGTGGAATGAGCTGCCAGAAGAGATTTGACAATCTAAAAACTGACAGCTTTTAGAATGCTCTGCTACCTCCTTTTTTAAGTTTCTGTTATATCACTTGAATGATGAAAGAAGAAGAGTAAATTGCCAGAAGCAAAGAAGGGAAAAGAACAAAAATCTGTTAAATAGACCTAGCTGTTAAATAGCTACTACAAAAATAGCACTTGTAAAATAGAAAACTGATAAATAATAACAGGAAAGAAAATCACTATTTGCTGATGCTGCTTCAGCTGCTAACACTTTGTAGAAACAGAGTCAGATTCAGCCTGCGTTTCATATACCCTGTGAAATGTATTGGTACACAGAGTCCCACTAAGAGGTCAGCTTGTAAGGCGAGCAAACTGCAAGAGTGGAGGGATTAAAAATATGACACGCAGCTCCTAATTTCAAAACTTTGCTATAGTTAAAACRTTATCCATCAAAGCAAGAAATCACAGCTTCTCATTTATTTTACACATTAGTTGAAGAAAACCAAAGAAATAATTACACCATACCACCCAGGTAAATTTGTGTTTATGTTAGTACTTAGCATAATACTGTTATTGGTGTAAGTCTGCATGAGCAATTTCATCCATACTGCAAATAATACAATAAAGGGGAACAGCACAGAATTGGCTACAAACTCTCTAAGAAATAAAACATTTTAATTACCATGTCTTCCGGACACTAAAGCATGAAAGCAGCAAACATAATGCTGGACTCACCAAGTCAGCTCAGCCATAGCCTTAGGTACCTGCAGCTGTTCGCAATGACCAGCTTTCTCCCCTATCCTCTCAAGACGAGTCACTGCCGTTTTCTTTTCTGTAGCATCAAAATGCACTTTTCACAGGTACAGAGATTTTCAAGTCTTGCATAAAGACACGTCTCTTCATTTTCCAGTACACCAGTTTGGTAAGTGTCTCACATTTTAGGCCATGTTGTGGCCTCTCTCCCATTCCAGGATTCCGAGACATCTGATGTCAGGGAAATGATGAAACACTGTACCGCACTTAGGAAATGTGGCACTTTAACAGTCCAACACTCAAAGGAAACATTCTTGAAGCCTTATTCCCCAGCTACCACATTTGTCAGAAGATACCCACGTATACTACGTATACCCACGATACTCAGAAGATACCACGTGGAGAAATCTACTGATCTAAGTTTTACTTTCTATTTGTCAGCTGCTCATTGTTTAAAATAAACTTTGAGCAGCTAGCTTAGACACTAGAGAGAGTCCACATAGGTCTCCGATTTTTACACCAAGCACAGAAATGACTGTAGCCAAAGAGAAGTTGATGTCTATTTCTATACCACTTATTTAAAGGGGAAATATATTGTTCTGAATTCTTTTGGTATTATATCTTAAAATTTATAATTTTGATAAATATACATATTTTTTATCATCCTAGCAAGCATGAAGAAATCAGTGGTCAAATAGAAAGTTTTACCCTTCTTCAACAGACTTTTAATATGCATACTGAGTTAAGTTTACCATTAATTTAATGCACATAGATAGCTCTTGATAAAAAGCAGATAATTCACTGTGAATACTGAGGATTTAAATAAAATGCTTAATTATTTTATTCTTAGTGAAGTAAGCCTCTGTATGGCTTATGGACTATAATGCCTTCTTCCTTCAAACACTTTTCTACATTAAGCAGACTCAAAATAAAGGATATTCTTAATTTTTGGCTTACTATGCCTTGTAGTTTGGTTTTCTGGCTGATAAGTCAGCCCAGTGTAGTAAAGACAGATAATTAGTTACAGAAGTCTAAGGCATTGCCCTCAGCTTCATTGTTCTTCAGAACTCCTAATTCCAAACTAAGTCCCCAGTCTTGGAGCCTCAATGAGTGCTCTTCTTCAGTATCGTAATCTGCAATAGGAAACTTTTTTTAAAAAAGAAAGAAATTATGTAGGCTATTAGTTTATATTTTCAGCAGTGAATATTAGAGCTTAATTAAAGATTAATGTGGCAAAACAAGCTTTTTTGTTGTAGCAGTGAATGCAAGATTTAAGTGAATAGCAAAGCCACGTAGCTTATTCATGTCTTAGCAACCTTCCCATCTTGTCTCTCTAGGAATTGTTTTTATATCTTTTACTCTGAGGGTAGTTTTTGCCCTCAAAGCTCTTAATGTTGACTCAAATCTAAGGATTCTTCCTGTATTACTTTCATCAGCTGATAATACTGGAATTATCTACTTGTCATTTTCGGAATTTTTGCTATGTGAAATTTCAAAATAAAGGAAATAATCCAATTCATACATTCAGACCATGAATACTTAAAAAACCTTAATAAAAATTTAACTTAAAGCCCTATGACTCAACTAATACAATAAATTTTAAGAAAAGCATAGTAAAGGCCTAGCTTGCCATCTTCAGCAGCTTCTCACTACTGTCCTAGAACTGTAGTCTAGAATTCACACAGGTAGAATTTTTTTCCTTAGATATTTATCTCAATAAAAATTATCATAGATAATTTAAGAATAGAGTTTGCCTTTAAATGCTTAACCAGAAGCATTTAGATTCCCATCCAGTTTTTAGTGAGGTCAACAGAACACGCTGAGAAGGATTTAGAGGGAATCTTCTGTTGTCTCTTCCTTTTCTTGAAGGTAAAAGTATACATTAAGATTTAGCCTTAATGGATTCAGCTGCTACTTTAGCAAGGTACATGCTCCCTTTTTTGGGAAAGGAAAAACATTTAATCATAACGAACTAATTATGGCAGAAGTGCTTTCTAATCCAGTGGAAATCACTAGAGGTTTCACCAGTAGAATTTGCTGAAATGGACATTCATATGGCCATAATCCACCGTGGTGAAATACAGGAAGGCTGCAAGTTGGCACTGTCTCCCCATCCTGCTAGGAGGGAACAATTCCCCTTCCCTTTATACCCCTCCCCCAGTAAAGACTTATGTAGCTCTGTCTTGTTCAGTACTTCTGTGATGGATCTGCGGTGCTTGAGAAGGATCAACAAAAGGATAAAGCAGGAATAGAGGAGGTCTAGCAGAAAGATAATGTCTATGTCTTCAGCACCTGTGGTCACTCATGCCCTCATGGTGTCCTCTTCTAAAGCATGGTGGTAGGGCCACTAGCTCCAACTGGGCAAACAAGCAAACMAAGGCAGATGGCACTTGTTATGAAGTGAGTAAAGTGAGTAGATAAGTAGACACAATGTGCTGTTTGATAGGTAAAAATCCGAGATTATGACTGTGGACCTGCCATTTGATATTTTTTTCTCCCACTTGCCACAGTCGCATTGAAAGGTAGAGTTGCTAGGTGTTCCTGAAAGAGGAACACCAATCCGATTCAACGTTCTGACCCCAAGTACATATCCTTAGCACTTCCCAAGTCCAGCATCATGCCTACRTACCCATGCGATGAGTCAGTTTGGTGAAACTCATCCAACAAAGAACAAATTTAAAAAATATACATTAGTCATTTTCAGGTGGCTCAGTTCTTTAATTCCAGTTCAGCTGCACCCCATGTAGTACCAACATAAAAGGTATGAATATGCAGCTGGGGTTAACAGCTAGGGGGGAAAAAAAAAAAGATCCTATCAGCAGTGGCCTGCAATTATATTGGCCTAAAATAATCAGGGAACTTCAGCTTATGCATTGGTAATGCGCTTCTACTTTTGTACTTGCCTTGGCTGCATGTTCTCTGCGCCCGTGCCATGGCACATCACTCTAAGTGCATAGTGAGTAGACTTAACAGCCCTTCACTATGAAAAGTTGGAGTTTATTTTTTCCATTGTCCCCTTTTCTCAGTGCTCCATGTGGCTTCTCCACATACCTTGTGCCAGCTCTGGTACTTCTCAGCACCTTCTGCAATGTTATCTCACTTACTAAACCCAGCAAAAATATATATATAAATATATACATACATRTACATAGATAGGTAGGTGGGTAGGTGTGTAGATAGGTAGGTAGGTGGGTAGGTAGGTAGGTAGGTAGATAGATAAATAGATAGATAGATAGATAGATAGATAGATAGATGAATGAAAGAATCATTTCCCGCTCAAATGGGCCTCAGAGTAGGTACAAAGGAAGTGAGACTGGGGTAAAAGAATAGGTAAGAAGTGGAAATTCACTCTTTCAGGAGCAGCTACAGACTATCAAACTAGCTTAGCCATTTCTTTTCTCACCTAAAAAATTATTTTCCTAGGCCCCCACGTGAGTACTGTCAGCCTTAGAGTATGTGTAGGTCTCTGAGTACGAACTGTCAGATCCACATAAGATCTGCAGCATCTGATTGTACTAGAAAACTGATTTGCACAAGGGAATCTGAATAAAATCTATTGTTAACATTTCATCAGTACTTACTTTTCTCTTCTAAGAATTCATTTTTTCTAAGCATTCTGGGATGTGTTTACTAAAGTGGAAACACTTTTCTTTACACAAAGCCTCCAGTTTCTGAAGAAATAGTTATTCTGGCTTCAGCAGCAAAACAAGCTTAAGAAATTTCCACCCTCTTCACCACCCTGGCTTATCATTCCTGTACTACTGATGAGACTTATCACTTCCTCAGTTGTGTTAATACAGCAGTTCGTGGGGCTACACTGGTGTACCAGAAGGCTGAAGCAGTCTAGATTAAAGGTGGCCCCTTGAAACAAAGTACCATTTTTAAGCCAGGTAATTGCTGTCATCTGCTTCTACTGGAGCCTCATGAGCAGTTGACACAGAATATCTAGAGAGATAGAAAATTGTGGTGTGGAGCTGAGAATTTCTTAGGATAGCTTCACCACATATGTCAACATATTATGTGTAGTACAGGGTAGAATTCTTCTCACTTAAATGCGTCTACCATAGGGTTGAGATTAAAACATCTGAACTTGGGTATCTTCATGTAGGTGCCTACATGGGTGCTACATGTCTAAATTCTCAGGGCAGCTAAAGGAGAGCTTAGACAACTGCCATATTGACACATATCTTTAAGTTTCTTAATCTCAGACTGAATCCTGATCCTAAAATTTTATGTTCTCACACTAGGTTTTAGATTCAGTTCCCTCATAACTCATGCTATTTGAGATGTCCTATGGCAGCCAAGCTGCCTGGGGCTGGCAGATATAAGGTCTGTGGAAGACTRATGGCTTTCAGAAATGTCAGGAAAGATACTCAAACATCATTACACATCAGTGTTTAGAACCAAGACCTAAAACCTAAGTTATGGCGTAGACATTTCTCATATGTTCATAGACATTTCTCCAATGGCACTACCAGTTTATGTAGTCTTCTTCCTCCCCATGTCACTTCTTAGTTACGTCAGGAAGATTCATTGTGGACTTCCCTGTTGAAATGGACCTTTAACTAAGTTGCAGGCTTTCTCTGAGCTAATTCCCCCATAGCCACCAAACCAAGTATATTGACATAAATGATGATACAAGGAGGCATTCAACAACTGAGCTAGGAGGGGACAGAAGGGGGGAGATCAGAAACATAAGGCACCATTCCACCAGGAGAAATTTCCTCAAGACAAGCAAGTTTTCTGTGTATTTGACAAAATCAAATAAAAATAACAGTATATCTTGAAAACTCTAMAATGTTTAATACATGAACAGCATGATTCACTGCTGGACATGCCAATCTGTTAAGCTTTCCTGCTTTCAGACTAATTGATAAGGCATGTGCATGCTTAATTACCATTTATGGAATGTAAAATTACATTTAAAATTATGTATAATCATTCCTTTTCATTGCATATAATCATTCCTTTTCATTTTGGATATTAATTTATTCAAGAAAGAAGCATAAGAGAACATGATAAATAATGAAAAATATACTCTATGCTTCCAATACCTTAAAAAGTATGTTCCATAATATTAAAGTAAGGCTTCCTAAAATATGAATTGGAAATTAAATTGAATCAAAATATTTCAGTGTAGCTGATGGTGTAATGTTCTTGTGCAAATGACTTGTCCATTCTATGAAGGATACCATAATCATTATTTTCACCTCACTACATGTTCAGTTAACAGCCCTGTGGAGATGTCTCTTATGTAGCCACCATGAATGACAAATGAAGATGTGTATCTGAAACCATCTGTAACTAGAGTGTAATGTGGTTGTTTGTGTACCCAATTTTCAGAGAAAAATATGGTATGCTGTATAGGAACAAGTATTTCAATTTCTCACCCCTGAGTAGATATTGCCAAAATGGCAAATTCAAATTTCTGTATATTTTATTTGATTTTGCATTCAATTGAGAACACCCAATTTTAACACTTATTAGAATGACCTCATTTAAAACCTGCTTTGAATTTTAAGCTAAATTGATTCTTCCAAGTGGCAGATCTCTCATGCCAAAAATCTGCTTGGAATTAGAGTCTTCATCTCTCATGAACAGAGCTAAGAAAACTGGAGAGCAATTTAAATCTCTCATTTACAGCCAGAGTAATGAAGCCCTCTAGTTACTTCCTGGACATTATTATTATTATTATTATTTAAGTTTCCATAGGCATACAATTTCTATAAGTAGAAAATGGTATTTTTTTTATTAAATATTTTCAGCTAAATCTTTTGATCAGAAAAAAAAGGGTGTTGAGTTGTTTTGGAGACTGAGAACTTATTAATCTATAGAATGTTATAGACGTGACCAAGATAGCACAAATCTTACTGCTGTCTTGACATTATATCTCATTCAAAAATGGTTTAGAGCTTCTCAAAAAATGTAGCTGAATAGTAGCAATAGCAATAACAAGAATAATTTGGAGCAGAGAGAAAAACTGCAATGTCAATGGCAGCAGGTTGCAAAGGGTGAATGGGATCCTGGGGTGGGAAGGATGCATGAAGGGRGTTGAAAGGACTTTTGAGAAGGGCTTTATTTGTGTGATTTTCAGTGTCATTAAAGGCATAAGAACAAGGAATGGGAGAGTCTGTAGGACTAGGATGCTTGAATGAACCAGTAAATTTTGATGGGAATAGGGCTGGAAGGTCCCAGTAAGGTCTTTCTGCAGAAGAGTGGATGTGGAGGCTGGTCTATCTTACCCCTTCTTAGTCAGTCACATCCTTCCCCACTTTTTTAGGGGCAAAGTCTTCACCCCACCACACACATCTTCCAAGTGCTTGCAGATCCTCAGTTTTCCTCATGGTCACCTATCCATGACTCTCCATGAGAAATACTTCCCTCTACTCCTCCTTTTTCAACCCCTCCTAAACTTTCTTTTGAACTTAACATAGGATTAAATTCAGCTGCCAGTGAATGATAAATGAAAGTCATCTAACATAGATGCCCTGGAATCTCTTGGATCCCAGTCTCTTTGCAGAGTGTATAGATTGGGACAGACGTGTGTATACAGTGCAAGGGAACATGAGAAAAGATTTGTCTGTTTAAAATGGAATGAGGAGCACTATGCAGACATTCTAGCTTAGGTCTGAAAAATAGGATGAGTCAAAAATAAGAACTGTTTTGCACCCAAGCTAATTATTTTGTTTTTCAGGGTCATCTAGGAGCAACCTGGGAAYGCTGCTCTGTGATACAGACACACACAAAAAGACAACATACATCGAGTTTTGTTTCACAAAATAGTGGAAATGCTTGGAAGCTTCCCCTGCATTCAGCCCCTCAAAATATCACTTACCTCAATGTAGCTATGACAGATTCCTTCCTCCATAGCTTTTACCTGCAGATACAGATGCTATGCACTGTCTACCTTCATGCATTTATTTTAGCATTCCTATTTTACATAAGTCCTGCACACAGGTATGTTTTGCATAGTGTTTCCAACTTCCTGACCCAAAGCCAAAAATCTTTTGTAGCATCTGCAAGTGGGAAGTAAAACCGAAGTATACATAACCCAACAGAACCCCAACAKAACCCAACAAACTATTTGCTATTTTTCAATATTGGCATCTTATCTCTTCTATCAAACTCTGTTTGTGTTTGCGAATCTTGAGGACGCAGACAGAGAGGGCTTGGAAACAAGGAAGAAAGGGTTCCTTTGGACGTAAGAAGGCTATTGAAGAATCTTATATAAAGAATAGACATAAAAGCCTGTATTTCTTTGGACAAAAGTACTCATTACACATTTATGATATAAATCAAACATTCTCTGTGATACTACCCATTATCACTTCCCCCAGACATCAGCAATCTTTTGTGCAAGAAGACTGGCAAGGTCCTAATACYTTTGCCTCAGAAGTATCTTTGGGTGCCTACTGCTCTCAGATGCTAAGCATGTTGGTTCATAGAGATATTGAGTAGGATGCACTACGCAGTAAGACTCCTAGGAAGAAAGCCTGTGTGCATATTGCTCTCAAGAGCCTATTGCTATCTATTTAATTCCTTTTTATGTGCTTTGTGAGAAAGGATGCTATAAGATCTCCTATTAGAAGAGGCTGAACATGCAAGATACAAAGGAGACCCAACTGGCAAATTCTTTCTGATAATAGGAATGCTTTCTGGATTTGGGATAAGCAGTAAGAGGGGGATTCATTTGACTAAATGACAATATAAATCACTAGCATCTGGACTAGTCATCCTATACTCCCTTGACAGTCAGTGATGAATAATGGTCATTTCTAGAACACAATCCATCTCATTATAAAACAGATATTTCAGATGTCTACTACAATGTAGATAAATTGTGTCCTAAAATTCCAAGAGTTAATGCTATCTTAGACTTGGCTTTTGTTACAAGGAAAGAAATTTCAAAAGAGTTAGTTAGAAAAAAAATAACCTTGGAAGCGGTAATCAAAAGTTTAAATTAAATAGTCTGTAAGTAAGATACTCAATTTCAAAAGGGCTGACTCTGAATTATTAAAAAAGCTAGTGATTAAATTCAGTGTGACTGAAGAGTAAAGGACTAGAATATAGTGAAAGTTTGGAATTCTTTTAACATGCTGTAGAACTTTCTTTTAAAATTACAAGGGAGAACACTGCAAAAAAAGGACTCCAAACTATCTACAGAAAGAATACTGGGAATAAACAGAAAAGCAATAAGTTATAGAAAAGGGGGTTGAATGGGAAAAAAGAGTTTCATTTTAAAAATAAAAAAAAAAAAGAGAGTAAAATAAAATAGTTACCAAAAGCCAACCTAAGTTAGATCTTATAAAATAAATTAAAACACATAGTGAAAGATTATCAACTGAAAAATACAAAGAGGACAAGGCAAGAAGAAGTAGCTATTATGAAGTGAGAATGGAGTTATGTTTTAAAATAATTTAAGTCTGATCTACTAAACAGGTGACTGATTTGCCTCAATTTTCAATTTGGCCAACATGGCTATGGAGGAATATCTGTCAATAGAATATCTACAGGCAGGGAAAGATAGTAACTTAAACTAAGGATATGGAAAGTAAAATTTGATAATGAAAGAATAATAAAAACATGGTGGAAGGGCAGTTATGACTGGAGCATAGATTCTCAAATTCTTCCACTGCTTAGGAAAGACAAGAATAAAAGTAAAAAGAATGAGATGGGAACTGTAGCTGAAGAAGGATTTTCTTTTTTTTTTTTTAAGAGGAACTTTAGAGATAGTATGAATTAATCAGTATTTGTTTGGGGAAAAATTACATTTGGGAAAAAAATGAATGATTGATGAGATATTGGTAAGTCTAGATGTTTCTGTAATGTTAATAGAGAGAAAGAGAAAGGATAGGAAAATATTTATGGTAGGGATATACCTGGAAAAGACAGCCACAACAGTAATGAGACAATTTGGTGCCCAGATTTTGGCCCTTTGCTCAGACTGGATACCCACTTTTGTGTTTCTAGCTCCTCTCCTTTTTATCCTTCCCTCTATCTCCTCTAATCCTTCTCACCCACTCTCTCAAGTCAGCAACATCATCAGCTTTTGGATTTTACTTACAACTGCCTTTAACCCTGCTGCTGGTCTAATGATAGCCACCAAATTTCTCCACCAAATAAAACCAAAAAAAAACCCAAAAGTAAAGTTAGAATTGGTCTATTCATGAATTGTCTGAGAGAAGTCTGACCCCCAGCTTCCACGGTGCGGCAAGATATTTGAAAACCAAGCTCCAGGGCTGAGCTTTTCAACCACCAAGACTTATTTTTTTATGGAACTTGCCCTTGACCATTTATACTTAGACATCTGTACTTAGCACAGATACTGAAAAGTTGCTTAAGTCCCATTAACATCAATGCATAAATTGCTACGTTACCCTGAACTGAGATGCTTCTCTGAATTGTAGTGTTTATACAGAGTCCTGAAACCTTCTTGGCACGAAGTGATGGCTCTCCTCAGTTCTTTTCTTTTCCAGAGCTTCTGAGGTTACTCATCTCTGCGTAAGGAAGAGGTCCCTGGTGCACTCCTGCTCCCACTGAAGTCAATAATAAAATATCCCACTATCTGTGTCTTACAGACCTTTTTGACAGTTTAGCCCTAAATCTATAATCACCTATGCTTTATAAACAGACTCTGTTGGGAGGCGCTGCTTACGAATGGGAAGGCTGGCAGAACTGAGGACTACTTCCTCAAAGCTGTACAAATTAACTATTATTTCTGTGTCACACACTTCTAAAAGTGCTAGCATTAAGAAGCTCACAGAGGCAGATTAGCCTGTAATTTATGCATAAGGAAGTTTTTTTATTTTAATGTGCAATCAAGTAGCCAAACGAAGTAAGTTATTTAGCATGTGGCCTGTTGAAATCTGCCAGTTACTTTAAGAATATTTTAAACATACCAATAAATTACTTTTAGAAGGAGTCAAGACATCATTTCTATCAGCCAAGTACAGTTAGGGGTCAAAACAGTGTCACAGAGACAGTAACTAGAATTGTGAACACAAAACGGAATAGATATTTGCGGTGGACCAGAAAATACCTTGAGGTTGTTTTAACCTGAGCTCTCAAGGAACACTCTGGCAAATGACCTGACAGTAGTCATGATTTATTTGTATTTTCTTAGGAATTTCTCTTGAGTCATAAGAACAGATTATAACCTAGTTTATCTGTGACATGAGATCATTAACTCCAGGAAGTAACAAATGATACCTCTCCTGGGCAGAGTTCTTTAAAATGCTATTCCTAACAATTTACTAGCTTCAGAAAGTTCATTGCTTTGTCATATCTACACTTGTATCATATTAAAGCCTTTCACATGGGTCATTTTAGGGTCAGCTACTGGCCCCATGCAGTATTATAAGCTGATGTGTCAACTGCATGTGCAGATCATTGTAAAATAATAATTTTACTTGAAATGTTCCCAGATAAGAGAAGTGACATTTAAAGAATATTTTCTATTTCCACTTTCCACAAATTCTCAATGTTTGGCAGCACTGTTGGTGAGATCAATACGACAACAATGTCTGAACAGGCTGGATCATAAATTATCCTTTTCTAGGGGAAGGGTTTTTTTCTTTTTTTTTTGTGCACCGTTGCTTTATTATTATCAGTAGTGGGGGAGATAAACAGGATCTTTCTCTGAAGGCATACTCTTATTTCTCTCTGCTGACAATATAGACATCATGGGCGCCTACTTAAGACTGGTCCACTAGAGAAAGGCTCCATCTTAGCTAGATCATTAGCTATTTAAAAGTTAGATACTTACTCTAAATTATGTAAATTTTTTTTATAGTCAGGGAAGAGAGACAGACATTTAGAGGATGATTCCCTCTGAACTGGTAGTTATTTTGTTATTTCACTGGTGAAATGAATCCTATTTTAGGTATTTGGATTTTGGGTGCAAGTTAATTGATCTTGAGATTCTTTTTCCGAGTACCCCAGGTCTTCTGTTACTTAATGATGATGACAGGTACCCCCACAGAGATTTCGCATACTTTCCTCCTTCCATAGAGAGGCGCTAAAGTTTTGATGTTTTGAGGCTCTTAGTTTTGATGTTTCAGTTGAGTGTCTAAAGATACGCAGAATGAATCCAGCCCAAGTGGCTCTTCTAAGTACACCAGAACTGCATAATTTCTGCAKGGAATTACCCAAAACAGGAAGTCAGACTAAGATTTCCTTAATTCCAGACCCCTGAGGATGAGAATGGTAGTTATTTATAAACCAGTCTTAATTATTTTTTCCAGGAAGTTGCTTAGATTTTCACCCACTGAAAATATGCAGAATTAAAATATGGAAATTATTTATCAATTTTCTATTTGTGGAAAATGAGATGACATACTTTCACCCATCCATTTTATTCTGGCCAAGTAAGCTATCCTTGAGTTAAACTAATATTTAAGACAAACCTGCCTTTCTTGGAATCACATAACTTCCACATGAAACCCTGCAATAAATAAATAAAAAAAAATTAGATGATGCTGCCATGCCTGGGAAGAAGATTTATGCTTAAAATACAAATTTATGTTTATTTCCGTAAGAAACTACACAGAGGAATTCAGTATGACCCACCTGTAGCAACTGGACTCCTGAGAGCCAATATACACAAGCATGAGCAACGATAGCCCGCACAGTCGTAAAAGAGCTTTGTGAGTGAATTGCACTAAGGGATGGAAATGCAGCTGAGTAACAGCTTCTCCAAAACAACATGATCCTGACATCAGTCTGTAATAGCTTAAGTTTTGTGCAGTCCTACAGCAAATGGTGGCAGGAAGGGGTTTAGTATTGCAAGTCTATAGCTGGGAATGGAGCTGCAGAAGGTTCTGAGGGAAGGAAAAAGCCGTCTCTTCATCCTGACAGATAGTCTCTGATCCTAGACCTAGCATTTTCCTAGGAGCCCCCAAAGGCTTCATACATTCTTAGATACTAAAGCCTACCAGAGGTGAACTGAGAACTGAGGTGGAGCCCGCCATGGTCCTTGGAGCTACTTGTTTGATTCTCTTGAACTCAGTGCTGTCTCCCTACAGCCTTTTAGTCCTCATTCTGGTACTGGGGGGAAAAAAAAGAAAAAAGAAACAAAGCAAAACAAAAACTTGTTTTGATTCATTTGCAGGGCCCTCTGGAAACCTTTTTCTGCTTCCTTTAGTTACTGTCTGAAGAAAAAGGTTCTCATTTTTCTAGCAGTGGGAGCAAACAGGAGGGCTTCACTTATGTTTCTGGGGTCTGTATTTATCTGAGAGCTGTGGCTGTACATGGGACTCTCTCCTTTTTGCTGTATAGGCCCTGACTGGAAAAAAAAATAGCTTAGACAAAGAATATACTTGAGAAAAATCGTTGAGATAGTAAAGGAGGAAGATCTTTTATAAGACATGTGCCTTATCGGTATCTCAATTTTAAGCTTTCCATGAGAGGTATAAAAATAACCAGATATTCTTTTCATTAGGCATTGACTGTTCTTGTAACTTGAGGGAAAGACACTAGAAGAAAATGAGCTCTAATGATGAATGTTAAAGAGAAAGAAAGCAAAAAAAAGGAAGCTGGGTCATTTCTGTAATAATTGGATATGCTTATTTAAAACAGTGTTCTGTGTGGCCAAGCTTTTCTATTAGCTACCATTGTATGAACTGCCTTGTAAACAAGATAAATGATGCACAATAAATATAACAGCCTCATACAAACCTTCTTAAAATTAATCTCTAACAACCTTACCCTTTTCTAGTTAGGGGCAAATATTTAGTACTTCTTAATTGAAATTTATTTTGTCAACAAACCTTTACTGCCAATTTTTAATTTACGCTGAACATATAATACTCTCAAGTTGGCAGTCCTCATCAGTGAGAGATATTTCATACAGACTAAATCTAATCTAAATTACATAATTCTATTTATTTAATTTCAGTTATTATTAAATCTTGCGTAGTTAATCCATCTGCTGTGTCCTTTATGCACTGTATTTGATGAATTCATTCAGAAATGGCTGTATAAAGTGGTCTAAGTAAACAATGAATCAGAAAAGAAGTCTTGTCCTATAAGTACAAGTCTCTCAAACTGTCAAAGTGGGTAAGGCAAGTAATTAGTCATTAACTGCAAATGGAGACTATTTTCCCACTACCACACCTTYGGGTAGAATTAGTAGATACTCTAGAAATTTTAATCCCTAGCCTTTGCAATAATGAAAATTTCTCAGAAATCTAAACTTTGTGCAAGGAAATAGTCTAAAACTGCTGCAAAGTTGAATTGTTCATTCTCAGGTGTTTAATGTCTTGCAGATATAACCTGGATGTAGCAAAATTGAAAAAAAACCCTACTTCCAATCCCTCTAACAAAAAGATATGGATTGGAAGATCCCATTATCATTACCATATTAATATCTCCTGCCAACAGATAGAATGGCCCATTAAATCCACAATAGTCCAGAGATAAAATACATTTAGCACCATCAAGTAGGATCTTTCTGAAAATTATTCTCACATACTGAATTCTTTACTCTTCGGAAGGGAATATATAAACTCCAGTGTATGGTACAATGCATCCACTTAATGAAAGAAAAATTAATTTTCCAGCAATGCTCTCATTCTCTTAATCTTTAAAATCTGAGTTATCTGACTTGTAGAGGGCTTGAGTTGTTATTATTCAGTTGTTATTCTATGGATCAAAGATTTTCATGCTCAGCAAATTATATGTTAAAGACTACATTTTCAGGAAAAATTATTTAAAAAAACATGAATCATGGATTATCACTGCAAAATTATTACCTGGTTATAATCTCAATATAGGGCCTATTAAATTGTTTATGTGAATCTAACTTTGCCCAGTAATATAGGCTGAAAATTCACTTTCTTACCTATAAATGCCACTTTGTAATCAGCTCCTTGGCATTTGTTTTCACTGCTTAGAAACAGTGAGTAACTCTTTGTCTACTTACAATTTCACTAAATACATCTATCTGCATTGTTGTTCTGTTTTATAGGAATGAGATTTTTTTAAGCTCTCCTGGGAGAGAAACTTTTCATTATCTCACGGTGATTGTGTAAATAGTACCAGATACGCTAATAGTCCTACTCAACATAATGCACAAAGAATGAGAGTTTGTTACAGGCTGAGACCATGAAACCCTGTTATGTGGCACGGGTTTTTAAAGCTGGAGGTCCCCAATATCATCAGGGAATCATCACAATCAGTTGTTCAGTGCACATAASTTTTTAAGCCTTGAGCCAGAGCACCAGCCCCTTTCCATTCCTTGTGCAATATATTGCTGGCTGGTTTAAACAGCTCGCTGTGGGTTTGCCTGAATATCATACCCACTCTTGGCTCTGCTGTAGTGTTCAGAGACATGATGGAGAAGAAAGAACAGTGGGATCCTGGACAGAAACACTGATATTTCTCTAAGCAGAAATTAAAGCATCTCAGAAGCTGCTGTAACAACCAGGTCACAGGCTAGAAAGGTAACAGAAAATTATTTAACTGTCTTCCTCGAGTATAATGTTCACTACTGTGAAACATCTGAGCATCTGGTCCATTACAGATTAAAAATGCTTACACCAGTACCAGTTGAGAAAGCACAGGACATTGCTGTATACACAGATTCCTGTATACTTAGCCAGGAAAAACAATCTTTCACAAAGTTAAAACAATCTCAGATTTCTTATAAATAAAATACAAATATGTTAATGATATATAATAAAAGTTAGTTATTATGTTATTAATTCTTATTGGTTGATGGTACCTTCCAAACTACATAGAAATTATGACTCTGTATTATGAGATATTGGGATAATATAGAGATATTATCTGTCCCATGTCTTTCCCTGTCCAAGACTGTGACTCTAGAGAACAAAAAAAGGAGTGAAAATTACAGAATATCAAAATAATAGCAGAAGCAGTATTTTTTGTTATAATAAATTAGCCATTATTGTGGTTTTGATAATCTCAGGTAACTTCCAATCAAAATGGTTCCAGAGGAAATAAACTATTACTTATTTATTATAAATAAATATGTATTTATTATAAGTAAATAAGATAGCATCCATTTTTGAACACTGAAATATAAGAGAGGCAATACAGTATGTTGTAATGCAGTTAGCTGGTATATATCCTAAATTAATTGAGAATTACATTTAGGAAATTACAAACTTCCCCAATTATTTAGGAATACTAAATGTTAATGAAGTTAAGGGAAAAAGAAGGAAAAAATAAGAGCTGGGACTTGATTATTTTCATGAAACACCTGATCACTGAGAAGATTACATGAAACTTACCTTAATTCATGAAATCCATTCATCCTTAATGAAAGGGCTCCAGATATTCTCAAAGCTTAAATAATACAAATAGCCTCCAGGGTAAATTCACAACATGCACAAAGTAGAATGGCCTATGTGTGTGTGCAGAAGGCCTTTTTAGCCAGAAGAAAAGCTGTTCATAGATGTTCCATATTATATGGATAAGCAGAAAAGAAAAATGCATGTCGTATAGCAGGGCTTCAGAACATTTCATAGAAGAGTTGGAGGAAAAGCCTTCCTTCTATTAACTATACAATAAAGAGGCTTTTATCAAGAACGTTGAGGGGTTTTTAGGTTTCATTAAATGAGTCCAAAATTTATGTAAAGTTCTAGAAATGAACAGGAATGGAGAAGGAACTTTTTAATTGTTACAGACCAAAATACAATACTATAGTTGTCCACTTTGACTCACCGAGATGCCTCATGATTTATTTTAGGGCTTAGTTCAGTTTGCATGCCCATGCAGACCTGTCTAATTTAGATTATTCATTATTGTAATGTCTGAGAACCTTTCTTTCACCTATGCCAAAAGTGTTGTTAATTGTAATGGCAATGTGCTGTTGTGAACACCTGCATTTACGACATGGCCAAAACTCAATTTATTTCTCAGAGATCATCATCAAACAGTCTGTTAATAATACCTTGTGGTCCCATAGCAATGGAGACAGCAGAATTATTTTTAAAGGTGAGTCACAGAAATAATATAGGTAGAATTAAAAAGTAATTTTTGAAAAGCTAACAGTTCTCACCATGCATAAAAAGTAGAGCTGATGATAAGAGATAGAACAAGAAAATTCTATTCATTATGAACTATGATTAAATAAGATTTGATGATAAAATAAATATTATTGCTTGTTACTTCTGCATCCCATATCCACAAATTTTCACAGACTTTCAGAGAACAAGTATGATATTACAGTTAAATGTTATTCTTAAGAATGATTTTCTAATCAAGCCCTAATTCATTTATTAGTCAATAAAGTATGTTCCATAAAGAAGATTGTGAGGAACTTTTAGTCCAGTCAGTCTAAGAAGTTATTTTTTCTGCTGTATATGATTGAGGCTGAAATTGCTGTTGAGGATTAAATGACGTTGTAATGGTAGATGCAAACTGCACACACATTAAAAAATCCTGAGGGTAATGAGTCTGCTTAAAAAGCTATCCTTTTGATCTATTACAGAAGCATCACCAAAAGATATTGTATGAAAAGTCAATGTTCAAATCTACCTTAAATTGAATGTATGTGTGATATACATTCAATATGTGATATATGTGATTGCTCTATGTTCAATTTTAGAATTCTGTGTGATACTGGAAACTACATCTGATCGTGCACTTAAATGTATTTGTGTGTTCTGTATGTTCCTCATGCACGTTATTGCAAGTGAAAGAAAAAGAAAGGAAGCTCCATACAACATTTTGAATATGGTTCACTTTGTTTTGCTGAACTCTACAGTTCTAAAAACACAAGATATACAGGAAAAAATCTTGCAAATGAATTTTATCCCATTCAAAGAGATAAGAAAGTGGATACAGTCTTGGGCAAACCTATTTCTGATGTTCATGAAAAGGTGACTAAGTGCTGAGTTACCTGAGAGAGGACTGTAACTCTAGCTGGTTAGGGTATCATCACGGAGAGGCAGCAGAAGTTTTATAGGCAAAGGAGTCTTTTGCTGACTACTTCAGAAAGAGGAAGAGATCAGCAACGTTCTGGAGGAGATAGGATGTGAAGAAGTATTTGGGAATAGTAAAGACATTTCAGATATAGTCTAAAATATGTCAAGAAAGGTGAAATAAATGAGGAGGTAATTTGACAGACAACAAAAGAAAACAGAATCAGGGTCCAAGACCTGGGCCAGAGGGGTCAGTAAAAAAAAAGAAAAATGTCATTCTTGCCGCCCTAAGGCAGGCTCGTTGTAGTAGGGCCCAAACAAAACCAAGTGAGTATCCATGCAGAAGAGCCTTAGAAGGTCTGGATATGTATATGTGTATATAGGACAGGAAAAGTTTCTCCATGACTGCACCTGTATGTGCAAGAGAAAAGCAGAAATATTTGCAAGCTTACAAATCAATCTTGGCTTTACTATATTTAAATTAACATTTTAATGATGGTTTCTTATAGATATGAACAATTATTATTAATTTCTAACAAGTCAGACATGGAAATCGACACAGTAGAAAGTGACACTAATTAAAGGATGGGCTTTAAAAAAACAAAAAATCTATGGAAGCATGTATGAAACAGTTTCTTTCAGTTATGTTAAATAAGATTTAAGTTAACCAGAAGAAAACCAAGGTGAGTTGACTGGTACGTTTAGAAACTGCCTGTATGTTGATCACCATTCTCAACTACAGAAAACTAGTAGAAATCAGAAAATATAATGTTTCAGACTGAGCCAGCCACAGATAACTGGGGGCCTTGCAGACATACATCTCTTTCAAAGTCCATAAAGGTATACGTAGAAGGTATCATTCAGTGCCATGCAGTTTTCACAGATCCTGGAGTCACAGCAATCTGAACTCATTATCTGTGTATGCAAATATACCCTAAAACAGACAGTCCCCTACATCAATTAAACAATGCAATGCTGAAAAGAGATAGCTAAGATACCTTTAAAAAATCTCAGCTCTTTGTGATTTTGAAAACTCAACCCTACATCTAATTAGCTGGGTGTAGTCAAAGCTTAGATTTAGATCTCATAAGTTCCTTTTTTTTTTTCTTTAACTGACAGAAAAATGTTCAAGTTTCAAAATTTGTCACACTTAAGAATGCCAACTGACTGTCAGAGGAGGTAACAATGTGCAATTCCCAGCAAAGACTTATGCTTTCTATACCTCAGCTGTGCGAAGGAGAGCCAGTTCCAGGTTGTATAAGCAATTAGGAATACAGACGTGATAGATCAAAACAAAGCATATGAGCATTTGTTTGCTGATGATTGATGAGAGGGGGCAGACTACAGAGAATGCCACTCTTTGTCAGGATGAATTACCTTTTCATTCAAAAGCATTTATTTTTTGGAACCACTGTGATATTAAAATGTGATATCATTCATCTGAATGGCCTCATTTACAATAAGGTGCAATACATCTGCACTGGGAGTAAACAAGCTAAATTTAGGTTGAAAGGCCAGGGAGATATAAATGCAGGTACTGGAAAATCGTATTCTGCTCAGCCAACAGTTTGTTTCTAATTCTGCTTTTTATTGTTATCGACAACAAAAAGGGACTTAAAAGGACTTTTTTGCTTCACTACCGAGTTTGGTTAAATAGGACTTAGGGCTATTACTGAAATTGTTATAAAAATCCAGTATGCTATCCTGGAAAATCCGTTCTGAAGTCTTTACAGCAAGAGCAAATGTATCTTTAAATGAGCTGCACAATCATAGGGTTGAAGCTGGGCATTCTGTACCACTAAAATCATAAGAGTAACAGGCCCAGAAGAAGTAGTGATGGACTTAATATCTAGCTTGCTTGTTAAATTCTATGACCCATATTATTCAGGTCAGACTATATGCTTTCAAAAGTGTACCAAATCAAAGTTAGATGCCAAATCCAGGGCATCTGAATTTTGTTGCTCTCTGATCAGTGCAGAAACTTTATGCCCTTAACAACCAGAAAAAGATAATTTAAGAAATAGTCTTGCCCAATGAACAGTCATTCTTTGGGATTCCAGTTCACTTGCCAGAAATGAATGAAAAACATATTTAGTGTTGAATCTGTACATATTTACACCAGGTAATTTCAAAAGACAGGTGGTATTTCAGTCTCTAGGTTTTAATGAATGCCTTTTGAAAATGGCTGTTGTGAATACATGCAGACACAACACTAAGCAGAGTCATACATCTTCAATCAAAACAGTGGTAGTTAAATTCTGAAGTGACTGAAATTCCACAAAGCCTCACTTCTATCCTTGAATGTTCCCATAGAAAGAAAGAAAAGTGAAAAACATATCCCATAGAACTTTCTTAAGGTCCATATATAGAAAAAAGGCACCAAGATATTCCTATGTATTTAGAAAGTAGGTAATTGGACAATTTAAATAACAGACAATTAATTTCTACTTAATAATTTAGACTCAGTTCTAACATAACTAATTTAGGCATCAAAAATTCAAGTGCCCTACCTGCAAAGAGGGATAGAGATGGTCATCTTCCTGAAGTACCTGCTGAAAGTCAATATGCAATAAACGGAGAGCAGGAGATACTTCTGACAATTTCCCATTGACCTACCTCTGAGGCATTTCAGCACAACGGACTGGTTGGAGGGATTGGGGGAAATGCCCGATGCTTCTATCAGCCTGGAAATATTGCAGTCCGGTGGTGAGGGACTTCACTCCAGAACTGGGAAACTGGAACTTTCTAAGCAGCAGAGAAAGGTGTAAAGATCTGGATAGTGTGAAATAAAGACAAAGGAATACCAACCTTCTCTACACCCTGCGCAATCCATTTTTTCTTCCCTTGGAAAGTTTTCTGGGACAACTGCTGTAGCACTTAGTGTTTCATTCAGTGACCGAATGGTATGTAGATATGCTTGATGACTGAAATTCCCTTATGCAGCAAAAATAAGCAGAACTGAAAAAGAAGTATAACAAGATGAACATTCCTTTAGGAAGCAGCACAACCCATGAAGTAAATGCAATTTTTAGTAGAATTTTCTGATACTAGAACATATGCAAGTTCCTCTGAAGACGTCTTTGCTGAGTCTACAGGTTTAGGTAATTTGCTTTTGCATAATATGCAATTAATATTACCTGAACTTAGGCAGCAGGGAGTTCTTCTCCTGTTAGATGTAGTACAAAGTATTTAAATTGATTAAATTTGGACTAAGTGAAATGAAACATTTTAGCCTAGACACATAATTTCCTTTACATTTTGTGCATTTATAGACATATTGGCAAAGTGAGACCAATATGACTGTGAAATACTATCAGATCATATTCTGTTGAAATATGATTTCTAGGTGAAATCAGTTGGGATTAGAAATGATAATAGGAATCTGCAGAAACGTCATATTCATCACAGGCCTAAACAGTCTGAAGTTAGAATACTGCAGATTTGATATGCAGTGTATCTAATCTCCAAGAATCCTCAGTTGCAAACCAACATTTCACTTTCTTTATCTTGCTACATATAAGCTCTCATTTTGATTATACATGAAGGCATTTTCAATTTATCTGGAATGTCATTTTACTTATCCCTGCTTGACTTTCATGAGAAGACATAAAATAATTCCAAACTATTTGCTGAAGAGTGTTAGACTCCCAATTGTCTGAGAATTTGGAGGAAAGAGGGAGAGGCAGGTTAATAGTTCTGTCTCTCTCTCTTTAATACATTTATTTCATTCTAGAAGAGGAGATGGAAGTTGTTCATTTAAGCAAGGCCTTTGGAAAGACCTGTCTAATTTGTGGGTAGGGACAAAATGAGAAAGCAAATGAATTTTTAAGATCAAGAGTAATGGACTTGAAGTTTTAGAGTTAATACTTTTCCAGAAGTTTACATACAAAAGTCACTTAAGGAATGAGTGAAAGAACATATAAAAAGAACATATAAAACTATATTTAGCACGAGAAGTCGGATTCATCTAACTCAAGAGATAACTGTTCTCTCTCAAATCATCATTTAGGACAAAGACAGACACTTCCAAGGGTCATTTCATCCAACATAGATTAAGTACCTATGTTAGAATGAAGATAACCCTGACATCTCTGTCCCTCCACCGATGAGAAGGTTGATGGAGGCTATGTTCATCTCCTTCCACTCACTAGAGAAGCATGTTAGGTGTTTTAGATTAAATTCTCAGTTTTAGATGTTTAGATTGGTGAGATGATTACCTAACTATCTGGTGATGAAGTAACAACATGAAGCATTCACAACATTAACTGTTAAAAATGGATGTATTTGAATACAGGGTAATGAATACATTCAACAACTTAAATACTGCATTTAGAAATTTTCACTCAAATGAAAATATACTTTTGTCCTGGATCCTCTTAGACTGTAATTTTATATTGAAAACTGATTCTGTAGGAAAAGGGCTTCATTTAATACCAAAGATCACAATGATTTCCATGTCAAGCAAGCAAGAGTTAACCATTAAAGTATTCTATTTCTTAATCACCAGCCCATTGGATGGAATGCAAAATCTGAAAACCAGGATTTTGTGTAGCTAATGCACCATGAAGAATAAGAATTCAGCAACCCAAACTTATTGTTTGCAGTTCTGCTGGTGTAGGGGGTCAGATAAAAGTTTTCTTTCACCTGCATTGTTCACAGAATCACAGAATCACAGAATGGTTGAGGTTGGAAGGGACCTCTGGAGATCATCTAGACCAACCCGTCTGCTCAAGCAGGGTCACCTAGAGCACGTTGCACAGGATTGCATCCAGGCGGGTTTTGAATATCTCCAGAGAAGGAGACTCCACAACCTCTCTGGGCAACCTGTTCCAGTGCTCTGTCACCCTCACAGTGAAGAAGTTTTTCCTCATGTTCAGATGGAAGCGTCTGTGTTTCAGTCCATCTATAAATGGAATGAGTAAGCAGAAAGTTAAGAGTGCATAGTTTATCAATCCAAACAACAACAAAAAAAGTTAATGCCATTATCTGCTTCAGCTTTAGTTACATATTTGTGCTATATTTATATTAGGACCACCCCAAAGTTTTACTACCCCATTTCTAGATTTTATTTTAGAAGTATACAAAGGAGAAAATGCAGGAAAGTAAGTTACTGATTCTAGAGCTTAAATCTGAAATCTGCTGATTTAACCATTTGAAAATATTTATCTTGTAGCCCTGGGGCTGGTGAATAGAAATCAGAAGCTCATTGCCAGTCAATCACTAGGAAATACTTCACAGCAGGTAATAATCTGTAATATAGTCCCAGTTTAAAAGAAATAAAATATATTCACTACCAGCAGAATAAATCAGTTTCTTGAAGGTCATCCTATCATGACCGTCCCAACTGCACAAATCCAGATTAAATTGTGGTTTTAATAATATGTCAGAAACACACAGTATTTTTCATCTGAAGAAAACAAAACAAAAAAGAAACCCTTACACTTAGTAGGTCAGATTTTATGCCAGTACAAAGTCCTAATTCTGTGAGATACTGAATTCCTATGGAGAGGTAACAAACATCCTCCATTTGTAGGAACTGCAGCAAATCCCCACAAGCTAACTGATTCTCTTACAAAATCTAAGAGAAAGCCTTTAAACAATGATTCCAATGGTGATTTAAATTTCCACTAAACAAAAGATAGCAGAATCTGCTTTAAACCAGAAGGCCCAAATACAAAGGAAGGGGACAGGGCAATATGGAAAATAATTTAAGAAACTGTGGTAGGTGGTATAACACTTTTAAAAATAAATAAATAAATAAATAATGATAATAATAATAATAATAATAATAATAATAATAATAGCATTCTACAGGCCATTTGGTTATCTGTTTTCTTCCACACTAAAGCCCCTTTATAATGGTCTAACATTGTAAAAGGTGTTCCAAACGAGTACACATTTCATTTAAATTCACTCTAGTCCATTAAACTTGTTTACACTTTATTGTTCATATATAGCCAACATAATTTTAGTATTTCAGGCTTAGCCTCAGGAACGTCCACAGGAAACTGCATCAAGCTCACAAATCGTAATTTGAGGCTGCTGGTATGATTCAGCTTAAATGGCCCCAGCCCAAAACAATTTTAAGCCAGATCTTAAGACAGTTAAGCCACCTGCATTTCAGCAAAGGTTCACGGCTCTGCTATTATCCTTGAGATTATTTTGCTATTTTCCCTTGCAATCTGTGGGAAATGTTGATTGTTGGACATTTTCCAAATCTTATTTTTGTGCATATCATGAGAGTATTCCAGCTCAGCTGGCCATCTTGAGAAGCAGTAGAGCAGTGGAGATAGACAGTTGGAAATATTTTCTGTTGTTGCTGCAGTGCTCTATTTTTCTCATATCTCCAGTAAGCTGGGGAGAAAAAAAAAAAGTCTATTGTTCCTCATTCTGCAACTATGAAAGAACAGTTTGAAAACTGTAAAGTTAATTTTCTGATTACCAATTTTGATCTGCTAACATTACAATTAAACTGTCAAATCAAACAATTGAGAACCAAGTAAAGAGTGATTTTTTTTGTACCACTAATGCTTTACCAGGAAAAGAATGTCTCCCCTCACACACACTATTTTTTAAATAAGAGTAAAAAGAATTCTGAAGTTCAAAGCGAGGGTAGTGCAAAAGGAATGGGGAATAAAGAATCATAGACTCAACGGTATAAAAATGAAGAGCTGGGAGGGACCACAGGAGATTATCTAGCCCAGTTATCTGCATTGAAGCAACACTGAATATATTTAGACCGCTTTTTAGTCTAGACAGACTTGTGTTCAACCGAGTAATAAAAATTTCTGCTGAAGGGATTGCACAGTCTCCTTACTCTGTGGCAGTGTTTCACTACCTGTGTAATTAGAAGGCTTTTCAAAGTATTTAGCCTGAGTCTTCTCTGAGACAAATTAAACTTTCTTCATTGCCCTGTCCCAATAGACAAGGACTATAGCTTTTTATGAACTGAAAGATGCTTATTACATCTTCTTCTTCTCTTTCCTAGACTAAACAAATCCAATTCCTTCATTGTTTTCTTATGGCTCACATTTTCTAAACTTCTCATTTATGTATTCTTTTGACTTTGTGTATTTTTTTAAAAGTATGATATGCAAACCTGGGTGTATAACTTCTGCTAGAACCACTGGAAAACAAGTTTAATTTCAAGGATGTTAATTCCACCAAGGTGTTGCTGAGAATGATTGAAAAGTGAACGATGAACAATAACTAAGGCCAAAATTAGATGCTAGGATTGGTTTGATTATCTTCTAGTTCAAATCTCCTTTGCTAATGAGGAAATAGAAAAAATATATATATAGAGAGAGAGAGTTTTGGAGAAATTTTAATGTTCCTCCCTAGAACTGTGCACAAAGATCACTGTCATTTTGTTAACAGCATAATATAATAGAAACAAAAGCATGCAACCCTTTATTTGTTTATATGTTTATGGCATTGAATATTTACCAATAACAGATTGTTAGATTATTGCTGAGGGACCTTTCCATTACATGCATACCCTAAGATGCAAATTTATGCAAGTTTGTATAGTTTTGATCCTTTCTTCTACTGTAATTCAACTTTTAGGACCCACTTGCTTAATTTTTTATGAAGCAGGCCTCCTTTTTTCTTAGAATTCCTTCTGTAGTATCTAAGTACACACTACTGTGAACCGGAATTGCATAATCAATTCATAAATTTCTTAAAATGTCACACAGATAATTTTTTCATGGACACATTCTTAGTACAGTTCATAGCACTGAAGCGGTTAACCGGAGAACTAAGAATTCTTAATGCTCGTTTCTAAAGCCAGAAAAACAAAACAGAAAAACAGCAACAAAAATCCCCATGGCCATAGCTAAGACTTTCATTCGTCTGTACAGGGACTGTGAAGCTGTCATTCATCTGTTTAGCTCAGTTAAATCAGACCAAACCTCCTTGGTTATAACTCATTCCTGTCCTTGACTATAACTCTTTCCTCTCATCGGCTTCTCACAAAGGCTGTGTGGCTGCTTTGTCTGCCTGCAGGTGTGGCGGTCTGTCTGTCCGCCTGTCTGCCGCTCGGTTGGACTCTTTTCCCAGCCAGCCCTGGTAATTTTTGCATCTGGTAGGTAATTTTAGGCAAAAACGAGAGGTGCCTGGAGGTCTCAATGATAACCACTGCCTGGAAATGGGCAACTGATTAAAAAAAGAGAAAGCTACAGTACCATTTGCCAGCCTCCCTGCGGTTAAGGCTGAAACGTGAAAGTAGTTGCCTAATTGCACGCAGGAGAAACCAGACAGGTGAGAGCTACGGGACACTAAGCTGTATCTGCTGGGCCACATGGCAGGCAGGACAGCTCTATGCATGTTTAGAGGCATATGTTGATGTGAGTGGGGAATTAAAATAAATTTGTAAAATAGTTTTCTCCAAGTCAAGACAACAGGTGAAAGGGCATGTTGAACTTAGATGCCTGAATCCCACTTTAGGTATGCAAATACTTTTTCTTGCTCTAGTGCTTTCTTCACCCTGTGTTCAGGTAACTGTCATTTCCAGCTCTTGCCTCTTTACGGAAGCAAAGTCACAGCGAAGGATTTACAAATTTCTATGAAAAAATGGTATTTGACATGATAGGCCCATTGTGTCAACCTTATCATTGGCTTTTAAGCTCCATTTAAACTGCAGTTACTTACAGGCTTGAAGAAAAAATGTGCTACGCTGAGCCAAGCCAAGACTTCAGAAAACTGGTGACTGAAGTTCATATTTATTTCATATCAGTAAGTGGCTCAGAAGTTACAAGCATCAAAGACCTAGCTACTGCTAGCACAGGGTTTTGGGGGGGAATGGTACAACATCCATCTCTTCTGAAAATCAGCCAGTTACTGATAGCTAATAAAAAAGCAAGGGAAACACTCACCTCTCTCAAATTTCTTCTGAAGCTGATTAAAAATGAGGTATCTGTCACTTCAAGTACAAATCAGACCATACAAGTGTGAGGCCCATGCTTGGTCGATGGAGGGAGTTGGGTAGCTCTGAGAGCTCCTGAAGGCCTAACACGCTCCCTCGGGGTACATGGAGGATGCGCCTGGACACGGAGTGGGGACCGTCCTGGAATCCCCCTGCTGCGCGGGCACGAAGCTGCACCTGACGCAGCCCTTCGCCGGGCTCGCGTCCGGCCACCTGAGACCCAAAACGGTGCGGTGCTCGTTTTGGTTTGGCCACTCACTCACTTTTTGACTGCGGTATTTGAGATTGTTCAGGCGTCTTATCCCCCCTGTTAGCTACCTGGCTAAATGAGCACTCCACAAAAATGCTCTTAGTCTCTGCTTGGTCACTGTCGGAGCTTCAGGACCCAAAGTGATACCCACCTAGATAATTCTGTCTTTCTATGTGCCTTCAGATGTTTGTCGCCATTTGAAAGCAAGCAGTCTGAATCACTGAGCTTTATGTACCTATAATCGCAATCTGGGTGATGTGAATTTTCCTGTAAAAGCCTAACTTTAACCATTTCTAAAATCTTGTTTAGATCAGGTATTGTAACAGCCCACTTTTTCAGACTAAACAGTCCAGAACAGACAAACTTTGAGCTAGTTTTTCCACTTTTCTGCTGAGAAAATTTGTCAAAATTCACAGGAAATGGTAAGTAGTATCTGATAGTTACTGACTGCTTCTGAAAGTAAATGCAAAACAATCAGTACAAAAGAAAACAGATATACTTTGGACTAAATAAATACAGTCAATGAATATCTCTTTAGAAAGAAATCAAATCTAAGAATAAAAAGATGGTATTAAAATCTATTCATTTAACTTTGAACTCCGTAATTACCATTTTCCACAAAGGCTTGTTTTATGTCTTTCTCTGCAAATCTTCATTCTGTAATTAATTTAAAAAATGGAAGAATATATTCATCTGTTGCAAACTGGATAGCAGTTATATTTGCTCAAGAGTGTTTATCTGCAGCTGTGTGCATGCAGGCATGCACATGTGAATACCTGTGCTCACAGCAGCTGGCATCAAGTCCGGATTCTGTTATAACTTATGCAGATATGATCCTGGAAACAAAGGGGCTAGCTATAAAGGTGGTGATGAATAAGACATCCAAATACTTGCCTCCATTGAGTATTTATCACTGAATAAGTAAACTGGGGCAAAAGCTAAGACAAATGTATATTTAAAAAAAAAAAAGACACAGAAAAAAAATCCTTCCAGGTGGATAAATAGCTCAGTCATTGAGGAAGTGGGAAGGTAGAAGTCCAATTCCCTTATCTGTTTGATTCAGACGGGAAATGTTAATTCTCCTACTGGAGTCCTCAGTTCAAGGCTACCTCTTAATCTAGCATGTTGCTTTTTCTCAGTTTGAACCTCAGATTTCATACTGAAATTGAGAAGTTCAGTTCCACAGTGAAAATTTCAAAGAAACTGTTATGTTCCCATGAAAGGCTTACCTTTTTGACAAAACACCAAAGCCATTTCACCAAAAAGTAGTTTTTAACTAAGGCTCTGAACAGGACATTATAAGCCTCTTTCTTTCATTTATGTCAGACCTTTAGAGTGCATCTCAGAGGGATGGTCAGGCTTCAGAGACTTCTGTATGCAGAGTCTGCATTACGCTGTATGTAATCCATAAATATTAGCAGTCATATTTTAGTCATATTTTACCTGAAGAGAAGCAACTGGGCTTTTTTTCACCTTTTTTTTTTTTTAACTAGAAAACTAGATGCTTTGTTTCTCTATTCTACAGTCAAAATTATAAAGCTTGGCTGTAATTCTAGGCTATCATGCCTCCAACCTTTTGGTCTCCTTTTCTTTCTCCTGCTACTTTTTTGC
Organism: Apteryx rowi; assembly: GCF_003343035.1. Classification (NCBI taxonomy): domain Eukaryota; kingdom Metazoa; phylum Chordata; class Aves; order Apterygiformes; family Apterygidae; genus Apteryx; species Apteryx rowi. Next base: position 1,906,259 of record NW_020447353.1, read on the forward strand.
TGCAGGTTATTGATTGTGGAGTACCCCAGCTACAGTATTGATTGGCCCCCTACTCTGTTGCACACAGATTACTGCTACAGTCTTTTTCTTTCCAGAGAACCTCCTATCTCTTATGGTAGAGGTTTTATAATAGCACTATTTGTCTGTCCAATAGAACCACTGCTGGTTTCCAACAATATATTGTAAAAGAGGACCTAGGTACTAATTTATCCCCATACAAGGTGGCATATGCTTAACACTAATCATAGAACTGAAAACTTTATCTGTATCAAGCTAAAACAGAAGGACTCAGAAGGTTTTTCCTAAGTTGCAGTGAAGATCAAGCGTCACTGTAAAACTGGTGGCTAAAGAAAATCAACAGCCATTTAGTAGATTGTCAAAGACAAGGTGACATAACTTAGCTCTCAGTGGAGATACTCAGTAGTCACAAAGACACTAGAAGCTCACATTGAGATCTGATAAGAGATGGTAATTGAGACAGCTGATTTTCAAGGCATATGACAAAACTCATCAGTTCTTCCATGAAGGAGCAGGTTTGAGGATCTTGTCAATGGATGTGGGCTGCAAGACTTTATCAAATGCTACTGGAGGATAGGATTCCATATTAAAAATCAGTTCATTTCTTTTAGTTGTTGTTGCTGTTTTGAATTGGTTTTGCCAGGTGCCTACAGGCAGGTTATATTTATTAACTGAATAAAGAAACCAAGTTACCCAAATTAAATGGATTACTATAGTAAAAAGTCACCAAGGCTGGACTCGATCAATTTGATTTAAATATCTGCAGAATCTTTTTGTACCCCTTTGCCAAAAGCCCACAGAAACATGCTTTAAGTGACGGCTTTTTTTTTTTCCCTTCATTCTGGGTAATGGCTTGTCGTACTATTATGAGAAAAGAGGCAACCTGGCTATACGTATCAGTTGTAGAGGAAGAGTCTAGGAACACCAAATCTTTTTTTCTGCTAGGTTTTACTGCATAACCTCTTCAGCCAACAACTGTTGCTGAAAACTATTCTGTTTAAACAGGTTCCCAACATAGCGGGGTGTTCTGAGAAATTCCTTGAGAATTTGAAGGACCTCAGAGTCTTCTTTACTGTCTTCCTGTTCATAGAAAAATATCCACAGGAGCTTAAGGCAAGGTGGAGATCTCTGCCTTTGGTATTTCCCCTGGGATATGCTGACTTCCTATTCCTGGTGCTGTCTGTTAAACAACAGCCCTCTGAGAACTGCCTGGCCTCTTGATACATATCTGAGTTATATCGCAGAACCAAAGAAAAACAAGCAGTGTGACATCAGTTCCCTTCTTTCTCCCCGTGGCAGGATTACCTGTACTGACCTAAAAATATTGACATATGTTTTCTTAGGCTGTTCTTAATATCTTCCAGTGACAGGAATCCTACAATCTGTCTCAGCAATCTGTTCCGTTGCTAACCTGTTCTTGCAGCTAGAAAGATTTTTTTTTTAAATCTCTAAACTAATTCCCCCTTGTTGAAACATGCTCTCATTATTTCTTGTACTATGCTCAGTAATTATGAAGACTTCATTCTCTTTCTATTTGCAGCCAAATTTTATGCACTTGAAGTCCATTATCATTACTCGCTCACTCTTGTCTTCTCTAGATAAGACATCTGTAATAGGTAGCATCTCCTAGAGCTTTGATTGTTCTTATTGTTCCTTGGTTTCCCTTTGGTCTACAGACCTTAAAACAGATATTCCAAAGTTTTGAATGTCTTTTCAGTTTTAAAATTTACTCTCATCAGACATTAAACAACAACACTCAGAAGCCTGAATTGTTATTCCCAAGGCTGGATTAATTTAGCTGTGATTACAGCTAATCATTAAATTTCTGTCAGAAGACATATTTTTTACTTATTTCCAAAAGCTTTGCATCATGATATGCAAATGCACTTTGGGGATATTAATCCCCCCCAAAAGATATTCCTAATGACATTATTCCATGGACTTACAGTAAACAGCGTCTGAATTTTGTAACTCTCCCATGGTGATAGATGTTAGAATGCTGAGAGAATAAGATACTGTTCTGGAGAAAAGTAAAATAGCTAAATTGTCCACATGCTTCCAGCCAGCTGACTAAAAATCTACAGATTATTTTATCCTCTGTTTTTTCATCCCATGTTTTTTTTTCTAAATAATGCATTTTTATAGCACTAAAACAGTCACACTCCTTTCTTCATTTCAGAAACTAGTATCAAAAAGAATAGCATAGTGAKTGCCATAAGGCTTGTCAATCAGTCACAATGATCAGTCTTAAAGGATATATTTTTCAGAATCTCAATCAGCTGAAAACCATTCTCATCTAGGAACATAAAGTTTAATAATATTATAATTATTTTTTTATTATTAAATCAAACCGTAATTAAATTCTTTTTGAAATAATTTATAACAATTTACAGTTCAATTGAAAGTTACTATAAACTGATAGAATGGTAATGATTAAAACCGTCTAAAATTTTAGTTGTTTTAACAAAGACATTATTGTTCAATAATAAGGCATTATTTATTGTTTAAGAAAATTAAGTGAACTACAGTATGTGAATAAAAAGAAAGCGTGCCCTGTGCAATTTAGCAGCAATTATACATGAAATAAGGGATTAAAATCTAATTCATGGAAGTATTCATGAGAAGTTTGGACTGTGCAGCTGTTAATGTGCAAAAGCTCCACTAGTCTGTATAAACTCACTATACATCATCTATTAGAATAAAACTACTTCATCCTCAAAGTTATAGTATTATGTGGCAGGACTTTTTAAGGTCAGTATCATGGGCTTTCTTCTATCTCCAATGAAAACAGAGCAAAGGTTTGGCAGATGAAAATTATATACATTTGTCTTTTACAAGAGTTTTAACAGTTCTCCAGGTGTAATAAAATTGAATGCATTTAAAAATAAGCTGACCTAATAATGTTTTGTTCAGATCATGAAGTAATCATGTTTCTATGGTGCTGAACTGTTTCTGAAACTGTCCATCTAGTGCAGGCTACAAGACTTTTTGATACAAGATTATCAAAAGGAATGTAGTATAGGCTGAGAACTTGCTATCATTCATACAATAAATGCAGAATTATTTCAAAACATTTCCACGGGGACCCTCTTGTAAGTCCAAAACAAGGGAACCATCTTATGCTTTTTCATTCTCAAAAAATAAAATAAATGAAGTTGATTGATTGATAACTTAAACATGGACAAGGACATTTAAATACAACCAGCCCAAATATCCTTAATGTCTTTCTTGCAGAGGTTGATGCTGGTCAAGTTGCACTGCTCAAGAGAGTAGTAAGGTATTGTTATAATTGTCCTACCATCTGACTATGTATGCTATGATTTTATGAGGATAAGCTACAGTCAGGGAGTCTCTCCAACACTATGGCTGTCAAAGCTTTTTCTTTTTTTGAGCTTATGAAATCTATGGGGGTTTGTGTAAATGCAACTATAAGACAGTAAAAAGAGCTTTTTATTAGAATTACAGCATTTRAGGAACACTTCAGGGAGGTGACTGTAACCTCATTTCAGCTGAAGACAGTGAAAATGTGTGGTGTGTTACAGAGCCAGTGCTCTCTGTGTCATGTTAAGCAGCCTCCCAATTTCAGCAGGTCGCTGAGGGACGGCTTAGCACAGAATCAGAAGAGGATGTTCTCCAGCTTCACCCACAGAGGAGTAGGCTGTTATGAGAGTAAGGAAAGAAGTCTTAAGCATCATAAAAATGCCCCACCATGCTTGAGTTCCTGACACGCGCTGTAGTTTTTCAGTGTATCTGTCACAAGACAGTTGTATTACTTATTTATTGGAAGAGAACAAGCTTTCTGCCTAGCCACAGTAATGAATAGCTGTACCTGGTGACATCTACTCCAGCATCCCCTCTGATAAGATCCAAGCATGGGTGATGGGAGAAGGATGTGTGCACTGGACAAGCAAGTAGCAGTACTTCCTCAAAATACTCTCACAGACAGCAAGGAATTGGGAAATGACGACCTATTGAATTGGAGCTAGAGTTTTCATATCTAATTGCCTTTGATGGATTTTTCATCCATYAATTTATCTAATTGATTCTGTGGTGAGAAAACAGCAATAAAAAATCACCAAAAAAAGCCTCTCTGAAAGCCAAAGTTTTCCTGAGAAGAGAAATGAGAAAATATCAGTTAAATTCAGTCAGAATTTACAGATAGGTCAAGATCCCTAAATCATTCCATTTCTAAAAGTTTTGTGGGTGCAGAGAAGAGGTATGCTTTCTGAAGAAAAAGTTTGGCTTTAAGTTTAGAAAAGCCTATTTGAATTTATCTGAAAGAACAACAAGTATTTATAACAGAAACAAGACTTTCCTTCCAAAGCTAGAATATTGTGTAACCAGTTGGCAGAGACTGTGGTTTTTGCTTAGTAGATGTTTGAAAAGCATGTTATATAAGTGCTCCTAGATTGTCATGGAAGCAATGAGTTCTATAAATTATTCTGATACCCAAAATAAGATGTGAAGAGACCAGTTAAAGGTTTCTCTTAATTGTTGTTACAAACTGATCTGAACACCACAGAATGATTATTATCATTTAATAAGCCAGCCAGAGAGAGAAAATACAGGGTGAGGACAGGGTGAAAATCATCACTATCTTGAAGCTCTGTACAAGTGCTGAAGCTCTTCTTTAGCCCTCAGAATCAAGTTTTGCCATTTCTAGTCCACATGTAGCTTTTCTGCATGTGTTGAAATCCAAATTTGTGAATATTATTTAAGCCTCCAACTCTATTCTGAAAAATTATGTGGGACTCCAGTTTAAATGTTCTATGGACATCACTGAAAAAGCTGATTTCAAAAAAAAAAAAAAAACAGTATATAAAGGGTATGATTCTGAAGATAATAAAGAACAAAAGTGAACTCATATAAGGCATTTCATTGGACTTTTACAGAARTGAAGTTACCTACATGTCATATTATGAAAAACAAACCTTTACATATTTTCTTTGTTATTTGTCCATCAAGCATTATCAGGTACAAGTTCAAATCACTGTATTGCTTGAGAATTATGAAAGGCTGCCATTGCTATTTTAGATCATTGCTTTCTTTCAGCTGATTATAAATGCTTGAGAATTGTCCTGTGCCTTAACTACTCAACCGGAACATACAAAACTTCCTCTTTTTACTCTTTTCCTAAATATGGGCATATCAGATCATCTCGCAGTGTTCAAAGGGCTAGGCACTTCAAAAAATGTAAATAATTTAGTCTTCTGAAAGACTACTTTTTTTAACATTATAAAGGCTTTGGCTTGCAGCTCCTTTCATATCTTCAGGAGGAAATTTCTCTAATGTATTCTTTCTTCTTAATTAATTTAAACATCTTTCAGTGTCTTTGATAAGCGTTGCTATATACATCTTTTCCCTGGAGACTTTATTCCAAAAGGAAAATCATCCAATTGAAGAATTGGGAGAGAGAAATAAAAAAAAAGAAAAAAATATTTTTAGTCTTTTCATCTTCTTCATGAGTAGCTGTCATTAAACACAATAGGGAGTTCACCTCCCCACCCCAAAAATCTCTGTGTCTGTGAACTTGCACAGTGCAAATCATATTCGCTGTCATCAGTCAAACACATCAGGGAGCACAAAAAAAAAAAAAAAAAAAAAAAAAAAAAGCAGATATTTTACCCAGGACAAACAAGTCAGCCTAAGGCAGTCAGACTTCATTATCATCATCTACAAACCACATCCGCTCAGCACTGACTTTTAAAACAGAGGCTTCGCTGAATGCAAAGTCTGAGCAAAGGCTAAAGCAGGCAGTGGCCAACAAGGGCAGGAGCGCTCCAGGTGTGGCAGCTCTCGGGCAGGACAGGCCCTGTGCCTTTCAGAGCAGCACTCAAGCATCACAGCGCGCAGCGCATTTTTCAACTCCTTTTCCTAAGCAAGTAAGGATTAAGAAGAATATAACAAACGATAACCCTTATGACCCTACTACCAAGTGTAGTAGGAGTAGTGTTAGCTGCTACTGCTCAGTATTAACTGTCTTTTCTCTTTCCAGTCCTTGTGCCAATGTAAAAGCTTTACGTTTTAAAGGTAGGTCTGCCATAAAATCCAAAGGACTCTCTAGTGGAGCTAGATACAGCTCGGCTGACTTTCATTTGGGTAGCTCAAGTACTGATCACAGTGCCGCAGCACAGAGGTTAGGTTTTGCAGCCCTTCTTAAATCAATAGCAGGCCCATTATAGATATGTGGGATACCCGGAGCAGATCTCTCTACATTGACTGCAATTCCTGGGTTGTATTGCAGTGGACAAATGTGAGAGAGATCAATTAAGATTAATCAGTTTAACCTATATATATTTTAAAAGTTGTATTTTTCCCAGTGTACAATATTATATGAGGTCTGTCATGTTGTTTTAAATTCCTTACGTTCATTTTTACTCCTGTCAATCATAGCCTAGCAAGCAGGCTACTTTGAGGTGAAGGTTACCCCAATACACAAGACCATCATGAGTTCGTATGCTCCTCTTAAAATTATATCTGAAAGGGCCAAGTCTCTGGCTTTTTCTCAGCTCAGAAAACCTGACATGGATACTAGTCAAATGCATGCAGGTGGGACTGGAAAATTGTTCACTTTCCACTGCAAGCAATTTTTTTTTTAACCTGGCAATCTCTCTATATCATCTACCTCACACCACATTTCTTTGGAAGCTGAGCTGCACTTCAGCTGCCAGACAGTTATCAGACACCTAGCAAGTGTCACAAAATGGGGAACTGCAGTGTGGACTGCTAAAGCAGCCTTACATGTAAGCTAATCCCAGCACTACTCAACGGCAGGATCTTCAGAGCAGTCCTTGTGCTGGGAAAGGCACAGGTGGGAAAATCATGCGACTTATAACCATTAGCCCATTCCATTTGGAAGAGCACAGCTTGGTGTGAAATTGCTGACTCTTCAACTCTGTATTAGAATTGAGGCTTTACGAGACACCTATGGGTAGGAAATGGGACTTGCCCCCTTTGCCATAGAGAAAAATGACATAACCAGTCCAAGACTCAGTAGCGTCTCTAATACCTTAGTGCTCTGAATTACTACTTATGCTACTGAGCATCCCAGGGATTAGCGGGTATCATATTATTCACTAAAACACATAACCAAAGACTATGAATGAACAACTGTATTCTTTTTTTTTTCCCCCCCTCGGGCTCACTTCATAGCTAAAAGTGAGATGGAAGATTAGAGGTTATTGGATATCCCGCACCAAGTTTCACTATGCCACCAAAAACATAGTGGTAAATTAAATGATAAATCCAGTTTTACACATGCAGTTGCTTTCCACCCAGTTTGGCTGCTCAAGGTACTGAGAACTGTAGGACTGCTAGCAATCAAAACACTTTGATTGTCTAGSGATTATTAGCATGCCTCAAAGGGTGCTATTTACTGTTACAAAAGGCAGCAAAATTGTGTTACCTATTAATAATAAAAGCTTAAATACCAAGTATGAGTGAAGGGATACGGTACAGGTCAACAATCAAACGCTGAACACAGCCGCTGACAAGATATTCTTCAGAGCACACGGCCAACTATGCAGCAGCAGATTATTGCATTTGGTGTGTTTTGTGCAGTCTTTCCCAGCGGAAGAGAAGCAGGGAATGAAGAATCCCTAAAGCAATATTTGTCTATTTTATTATGATGATAATAATATCGTACTGCAATACTGTAGTGTCCTTCATTTCTTATCATCTTAATTAGGGAAGCCACACAAAACTCTTAGGAGACTGGCTAACTATTTCAAGGCCCAGGAAGGACCAGGGAAGATGCTGCAAGCCATAGACTGAGTGGCAGAAGCAGGAGCAGAGCCAAAAAACTGTGACACCAAGTGCCAGTTGCCTGCTGTAACTGTGACCCAAAATACTAAGGAAAGTCATAAAAAAATTACCCTACTTCTCAGAGACTAACCAACTACATCATTTATCAGCTTCATGGGAGATTAGTCCTTCAAAAAAAAAATCAAATGACAAGTAATTTTTTTTTCTTTTAAAATAAAAACGGGAGGCCTTTAGGGCTATTATCCAACTTTACTGGTTCATAGCGTTTAAGGAAAAAAAAAATCTGGAAAGTATGGATTGACTGTGTAAAAGTGGAAGCTTAGGCATCACTTTCCACAGTAACGAAAGAAGAGAAAAAACTTCCCATACACTGATCCAAGTTTTGAACAGAGATTTCAAACAACTAAACAAACTAATATCTGTTCTTCCTTTCAGACAGCTTCAATGACAGAGCATATCTAGCTTTATCTATTCAACGTGTCTGTTCTCTAAAGATTCGGGCTATTTTCTTTCATGGCTCGGAGGGAGCATAGCACTATTATCATTCAGGTTTCTTTTTGATTCTTTCAAATTGTACATTATAGTTGCATTAAGCCACAAATGCAGTTAAAATGCACTTTCCAAATTCATTTAGACTTAACATAATACAGAAAAGTAAAATAACAATGTTTTGTACCTCATTAAATAAAGAAATGCATTAACAAAGATAATCATGTGGGGATTTTTATTAAATCTATTCCCGGACAACCTTAGAAGTATAAACACAAATGTTGACATTTCACTTTTACTCCTGATTCTTGACAAAATTATACCTTGCTGAACCGAAAATAATAAAAGAGACATATTATAGAATTAGCAATATCAATTTTTCTCCTCTGTTTTTAAACACAAATTTTTTGATGCTGTTGTTGTTCAGATTTCTATCTGAATTAATTGCCTTGTAGAAGAAAGTAATAAGAACTGTCAGATTCAGAAAAGGTATCTTAGTTATTAAATCTTATCTAATCAGAATACCAAGGAACAAAGAAGATAAAATGTTTCAGTGTGATGTATCTGTCATAATCACGAAAGTGTAATTATTGTGTTTCAGTACTGAAACAACTGCAAGTCATTTTGCTGTACATCTTATCTTGTGACATTTTGCAAGTGCATATATTTTATTCCTTTATATAATGTTCACATTAAGCCTTCTAATTCCAAGTCATGTGTTGACATAATACACAAGGGAAGGGTAGTTCTGTAGTTAAAGTGCTCTAGTTTGGATCTCAGAAGACTTTGGTTTAATTTGCTGTCTAACACAGTCTTGTTCAGTGTTCTTCAATTCACCGTAGAGGTAACTATCTTCCTTCACCTCTAGCTGTCTCTCAGCATGCCAGTCTGGCTTTTAGGTACAGCTGATATCAACTGAGATTCATCTCATCTATGTCAGGAATCTAAAATTAAAGTGAGTACTCTAGAGATAAGTCACTTGCGAAGCAGCTTTCCAGATGGATTTTGAATATCTCCAAGAATGGAGACTTCATCCGAACTCCAGGATGGCTGCCTGTCTGGGCTTGACCACCCTCACAGTAAAAAAGCTTATTCATCTTCCTATTTTACCTTTCTCTCATTGAAACGGGTTACTCCCTTACCTCTTCGGGTCCTTATAAACAGAAGGAACTTAACAAAATTTGCTTAGATTAGGTTCTTAATGATTAAATGTCTAAAGCTAAATGGTGAAACCCACCCGAAGTTGCCAGATGCAATCAAATAAGTAGGTACTCATAGGAATAGCCTCCTGAGGGTGTAAAGGATACAATGTCAAGCTCTTATTCTGAGTAAGGAATTTGAACTTGCGTTTCCACATTTGAATCTATCGGCTAGCCACTATTAAGTACTGTTTTGTTTTGTTTTTTAATATATATTACATACATACCAGATGCCCAGAGAATGGGAGAGTAGTAATTATTATGAGTTAGGCTGCTATTTAGGCATCACACCCAACACTTTCTATTTTGGTTCCTCCTGGAAGGCTAGGGTAGCTCCCAAAGCTGATTACTGAATATATGCATCTGTTGTGACTCATTTTACCTGTACGTTTTATAGGAAAACCGGGCATCTAAGTCAGGGCTGATAGCTTCTTTAGGAAGTAGGGTACATAAGAAGCAGGCATAGCATTTTGGACCTCAGTTTTATTTCTGTGTGTGTACTGCATACAGAGTTGTGTGGATAAATACGTTTAATGCTAGTCTCAGCTATGCTATGGGCCACAGATAACCTACATTACTGTGTACATCCTTGTCAATCACTTGTATTTTTTATGCAGAGTGGAAAGGCTTCAAACACTGCCTTTTAGTAGTGCTTGAAAGCAGTGTGTCTAGTATCTGATATCCATGGCTCACTCCTCCTCAAATCATCTCCCCAGGGGGAAAAAAATGGTTGTATAATGTTTTCTTTTGCTTTGTTTCTTGTTTGCTTTTTTGCAATGTGTCTGCGTATACACCTGTACCATGGTATTAGGAAAGATAAGTTCAACGCAATGTGCCATGTGCTTGAAGCTGAAAATAATAGCAAAGATGTTCAAGGCCATCCTCAGTTCCTAGGGGAACGCATCCTACAGCCTTGGACTGGAGTTCCCCCACCCAATTCCCTACCTCCCAGGCCTTTCTCTTTTGCTCAGCAACATTGAGCCTAAAGGCAGTTGTGTAGTTAAAAGTCCTTTCCGTAACTATTCAGATCTGTGAGGCACTTAGGGAAACCATTTTCTGACCAAGAAGCAAAGTTGATGTTGAATTAGTTAGTGCTAAAGAACCTTAGAGGACTACATGGCTTTATTGTGTTTCCAGTGGTGCAAACATTGAATACCCCTTAGTGTTATTAGAATGGGCATGATTTTTCTGCTCTGGGAATTATTAGAAATGCTGTGAGGCCAAGTAATTAAGGTGATCTATTTATAGAACACAGGGAATCTTTTTCATTACTGTTGAGACCTCTGTCAAACCCTCTCTTAATTATGCTATACAGTGGTCAGTATTAAGAAACCCGTATGGGCTAAAGTTTACTATGACGTGTATTTGAATGTAACACTGTTCTTCCCTCTGCTGAATACAGCTCCAATTTAAAAGCATGTTTAATCACATGCTTAACTTGAAAGCACATGATTAAGTCAACAACTTCATGATATTATTACGGTTATTCACATAACTTCTTTGCTAGACTGGTGGGATTCTCAAATAATGGAAGGCTTTTCTATGGAAACCCCTCTCTCCTGCAGGTGACTTTAGATGACAATTTCTTAACTGTGACTTGGTCACAGAACCATAAATGCTACAGCAATTCATTACATTGGACATTACACAAAATTAACAGCAACAAAAGGTTGTAAATTTAGTGAAATGCTTAATCATTTTCAAAAGAATTAATCCTATCAATCACAGTCATTTTGCTAGAGAAATTCTCCACTTTCCTTTTGTAGTTTTCAGTCCCAGTCTCTACAGGAGGTAATTTGTTCATTGCATCACAGTTCAAACTTCAAGCATGAATGTTATCCAAAATCAGCAATAAAAAACAATAGCTAAAACACAGGTCTTTGAGCCAAAAAGGAAGTTTATGTTACTTCAAGCAAAGACATCAAGAAAACCACTTAGACCACACCTGTATTATTGCTTGATGCCAGTTTGTTGGTTCCGTAAAGGCAAAAAAAAAATAAAATAAAATAAAAGTGAAGAAGTATCTACTACTAACAGTCTTGGAAAGGCTGTGCTATCCCCATGATTAAATTTAATTTGTCAGATGATATGTACTAAGGACTCATCACCATTCTACCATAAAATATGCACTTTCATGTGGCATAAATGCTGTTGTAATCATCAGGGCAACTACAATAAAGAGAAAAGGAAAGACCAAAGGTTAGGGCCAAAGAAGGGTGACATTTTGAATTTATTTTATATCTCTGATATTGGAAACTATATATTAGAATCTACTGCTCCTTGAAAATTTTCTCTGTTAAGAGAAAAGAACTATGGTGGAAGATCTTTTTTTGTATTTACGGAGAGTTGACATGACTTAGAGTTTTCGTATGCCCCTTCAGAAATATCAGAATTCATAACCTGTAGGAAATTACTGAGGTTCATGTTTCTGTTTTAAAAATTAGCCCTCCTACTTTGGTTAAAAGGATGCAGAAATATTTCATTGAGAGCAAAAGATGTGTACAGCCAGTACTGGAGGAATCCAGTAAGCCAATGTTCTGCTCAGCCCATACAGGACAAGAGCATGTGAATCTGTCCCTCCACCTGGGTGCACTCTCACTCTGAACCACTTGTCAGCAGAGTCAAGCCTCAACTGCAGGCTCCTCTGTCTTTTCTTCTCTCGCTTTCGTGAGGAGCCTTAGCTTTTAAAATCCCTTTCAAATTAAATCAAAGCTAACAAAACTTTCACCCTGTAACTAGTCTGTGTCTTCCATATTGCTTCTCTGCAGAAATACCAATAAGTAAGGCAAAATAGAACAATCAGCCACATACCATTGAAGACTCCAGCCTCTTAAACCTATTAATTAAAAGCATAGGAAAACAGTTGAACCATAGTGAATGTCAGCACATGTAAGCTACTGGAGATGGAGGGGAGTCATCTTCAAAGTCAAGGGCTCTTTGCAACAAGAATCATAAACTCGGGATCATACACTAAGGATTCTCATTAAAGCAGTAGGAAAGAAAACCAAAAATTGAGGATGCTGAATGAGATACAGAAAACCATTTCAATATTTCTTTTTAGTCTTCCAAGATCCTGTCTCTCTCATTAGGGAAAGAAAAGAAATCATTCTTATAGGGCATGAAAAACTGCAAAAAAAAACCCAAAGAACCCAAGACAAATACAAATAACAAGCAGCAGCAGCAACAAAAAGGAAGTCTAGATATGTAGAAACTGTGATCAGATCAATAACTTGGGATTAGGTCATTCATTGTCTGTATATAAATTATTCTGGAGTTCTTTCCCATCTCTTGTCATGTACTTTTTTTTTTTTTTTTTGAGAAACATTCCATTTAAGACTTATTATGTAAGTGCTTAAAGGCCTGGAGAACCCTAAGTAGAATATAGACAGGGAGTATGAAAACCATCTGAAAACGATTTTAAGGCTAATTTTATCCCCAAATTGCTTAGTTTGGCCCAAGTTTTCAGCCATCTTTTTTCATCCTGAAAGCAGCTCATCTTCAATGCTAGTGGCAAAATTGTTACAAAGAGGGATTTGCTTAGTGTGTCTAATGTTGAGAATACCTAATGTTGTGAAAAATGAATCTGGAAAACTTCCCAGATTCCACATCTGCCCCTAAATCTTGCAAATAATGGACTAAATATGAGAAAGGAGGACTAAATGAATACTCTTGCTCTCCCCTACCTTCCCTCACCTAAATCTGTGTGGTACTTCCGGGTGACCTTCTTTACCTTCTGTATCTTAAGTACCCTCTCACAGAATCCTGGCCACCAGCTTATAAAAGTAAAACATCTGTCTGACATGCAGATGTATAGATATGATATTGCAAATCAGCTGGTTATATGTGCACCATATGTCGGTGGTTGGAAAGAAGGTGCCATTGGAAGAAAACTCACACCGTGATTAATTAGTAACAATAGAAGATTTTTTCTTGCCACTATTCTTTTTCTTTCCTTTATGTTAGTGTCCCTCATACTGCCTTTATAATGCATAAACTTCTGTATGAAGCACTAAACATTCTTTAAGTTAAATAATATTGGATCATATAATGACAGAATTTATAGATAGAAAAGGCTGCTCAAATCCTCTTTCCCTATTCATGAGTCATATTTCCTTGACCTTTGTCTACTTGGCCACATAAATGATCCAGCAATTAGGCCTCAGCTATTTGCCTTTTGAGCCAATCCCACAGCATAATACATTTCACTGTCAGAAATTATTTTCCCAATAATCAACCTAAACATTACAATTCCTCTACTTCCCTTATTAGCTCTAACAGCAAGTATCAGATGAAATCATTTATTTCACCTTTTGTGTTTACATCTAGACTTATAAAAATAAATAATAAAATTAGAACAGATCTCTAGAGGACAAGTATATCTAATACCTGTACTAGCTTTTAAAGAAGCTGGAGAACTCACACAGTCCTTCCACCAGTATACGCAATGTCATCTCCAGCCAGCAAGCAATACTCCATGGTAATAACCTCTTCAGCTAGTATATTAAGATCTAGAAAGGGGATGTCAGAACTTCATCTAGACTTTGACATGCTCTGTAAATACTTTCTGGAGCTTAGACACTACAGTTCAAAATATTTTGTCTGTGTTGTGCATTATCCAGCTGAGAGTTTTATGCACCGAACCAGGCTTTGCCTATAACTATAGGAGCTCTGTTGTGTAGAATGAGATATTTATGACTAACATAATGATGTAGTGTAGAGGAATACCCGCCTGATAGGACAGCAAATATCTTAAAGTTGGAACACAGGGTGCATTGTAACAGAGTACAGGCATGGGATGATAAGAAAAGGGCGCCAGGCTTATGAAGGAGACACCAGAGCTATGAACAACTCCCCCACAGTCAGTTGGACAAAATGAGGAGTTGGACAAAACCAGTTTAGAAGTAACAACAGGAAAAAAAAAGCAAGTACCTATGTAAAACACACCATATACAGTAAATTTGGATGTGAAGTGGACTTGCAGACCAATAAAGAAGGAGCAGCATGTTAGAAAACATAAGAAAATGATCCCAAGCAAATCCTAGTATGAGGAAGAAGAAACCATCAACATCATACTTCCCATGAAGGACTGAGGACATTAATTACTCACAGGCCCCCTTCACCTCCCTGACTGAAGCTGTCAAGGCAATGGAAGGGTGAGCATTGCACCATGATAAGGGTAAGTACTAGGAAGTGGGTGTATAACTGTTTTAATAGTGTTATTAGACTTTTTCTGTAGCAATATTATTTTCTTTTTTTTTTCTGTAATAATTAGATCTGGATTAATACTATTTATTTATTTGATTAGACTGTTAAGATTTTAGTTATACTAACAATAAGTTCTTGGCTTTATATATATGGGTATATATGGGGGGGGGGGGGCGTGATTCCCTCTTGCCGCTAACACGATCTTGAATGAGAAACTTGAAGGAGAAATGGGGTCCAAGGCACAAAGTATAAGCCAACTCTGATGAAGACACATTGGCACTAGTTGGGTTAAAAAAATAAATAAATCAACCAAAATTAAAAACCACAGACATGAAGGCATTAGAATTGGTTGGCTGAGGTTTTCTAGAAACATGAGCATGCAGGAGAGAAAAGAGCGAGCTGGGACATGAACATGCTGGAGACTATGACTGAAGAGGTAGACCTTGTGTGAAAGGAGGCAGAAAGAACTCTAATAGAATATATTTTCCACTGAAACCTGAAGTGGAAATCAAGATACCCGGGCAATTTTATGAAATCTTAACATAGTCCTATTCCATTATGTTATACTACAGTCTTTAATTTACTGGTCAGTGCTAAATTAATAGTGGTAATAGACTCTTTGGTGTCATACATGAAATAAATTGTTCATTTTTATTTCTACCCCARGACACAGGAGGATGCAGTTAATTAAAAAAAAAAAAGAAAGAAAGAAAAAAAACCCCACAACATAATTTGATCAGAGAGCAAATTGCTGAATGAATGTTGAAATTATTCTCTGATACACTTAAATTTACACTTAAAAAGTAATTCAGGATACACAGCTAAGTTTGAGGATGTGCCCAAATCTTTGAGTACCTTCATCATTAATGCAACAGCAATAAATGTTCAAAGGTGTAAGTAAAATAAATACGTGTATTCCAAAGAAAATGGATACCTAACTGATGTGTGCAGTTAATATAATCTCTCCCTGACCAATTTATAGGCTGAATAAGTTGTTTTGCCTAACCAATGTATTCAGCACAATCTAGCTAGCTGCTGGGCACRTTTTTACTTGCACGTGCTAAATTGGATGCCAAAACATTGCTGACTTTCAACACTGAAAGGAAAAAAGGTTAAAATGTTCTGTCCAGACATGAAGTTCAATTAATGGCATGAATCACCTTGTGATACATGGAAGGTAAACACAACAGAAGTAAATAGTGCACTGGAGGGATGCRTAAAATGGATTTTGGATGCTAATATGATTTCCATTAAACTGTCTGCAATAACTGACAGTCACTAGCCTCTGAGAGATGAGACACTGCACCCATTCCCTTTTGAAAGTAAGAAATATATCTGGTATTTTAGGTAAATTCTGACTTTTTAAAAAGGATCACTGTCCACATCCTAATGCATTGAAAGTTAACAGAAAACAATCATTGGAAAGTACTAGCACATTTTGCTTTTAGCAGAAAATATTAAAAAAAAATCTTCACGGAACAAAATCTTTTTTTAAGATAAGCACAATCAGAATTAATCTATGAAATATTATTTCACTGTAAGCAAACCTAGTGGCAGAGAAAGTCATGGAAAGATGAATAAATAACCATGTTTTCCTCTTACCTTCTAATTTTCTCCCAGGCCAATTTGTTCGAATGGGTTTTTTCTGTGTATTCTTAGCAAGATCCATCATATCTGAAAGACAGCAACATAGCCAGATGTTTGCTTGTAGACTTTGCAAATACCTGTAACCACAGTTTTTATCTTAAGCTTCTTCTACTAGTTCAACTGTGCATTAAATTCAATGCCTGGCTCTTTTTTCCTTTTCAGGCAACAGCCACAATATTATTCTCTCTTCTCTATTTGCAAGAGAAGAGATGTTGACTTGTCTCAGATAAGATATTAAAGCAGAATTCAGTTTATATTTGCTAAACACAGGGTTGTTACAAGTGAATGGTATGCACAATTGTACTTATAAAACAAAACACCAATTATTATAATTATAATAACTGCTGCTACTTTGAATTTAGAAATATACATTAGCTAATGTAAGACAGAAGCTGTTATGACTAACTATACACACAGTCATTATTGTGCACACAGTAATTTTTCCAAAGTATAATCTCTAGTGTTTTAAATAAACTTGCTTCCTGCAGCATCTTAGGAAAGTACGCCAAAGATCTTTGAACTAAGAAGCTCCTTCTGCTTAAATTGGGGGGGGTGTGCGTGCGTGTGTGTGTGTGTGCATGCATATGCATGTGTGTGTAATGGGAATGTCTCTGTGTGTGTGTGTGTGTGTACACACATATGCGTGTGTGCATATATACATTTATATGCTCACACACATTTGAATAAATAAGACATATTTTATAGATGTTTTAGAATGTGAAATTATTTTGGAAATATTTCTTAGGAATGAGGTTCTTTCATGTGTCACACTAATATGAGCTACAACAAGATTACACACATAACTACAATGCTATGTAGTGGACTACTCTGTGCAATTGGATGAACACCTATTGGGATACATATATGAGCACTTGCCTGAAAGGTACACATTCATACACATGATACCAATGCATAAATTCTAAGTGTCAAAATAAGAAAATTAAGGCTTTGTCTGAGGTGAGTTTTCACATCAATTTGTTTGTGAGCCACGGGTAGTTCATAAGCCAAAGTCTGACCTTCTCTTAAAAATATAAAACATATATTTATATAAATATATAAAGCATATATAAGGATTCCTGATAAGTTAAAAAAGAAGTGGAAGGACTTTTAATGACAGATTTCAAGACAGAAAGTGACCATGGTAAACTGAGCATTTGGGGTTAAAATTTAGGACACTGTCCAGTTTTATATGTAGACCCCATCTAGACTAGGCGGTGCCTGTATGGTTCGCTGAGCCCAAGGAGGATACTATGACAGGAAAGAAAAAGCTAAGCCATGGAGTTTGCCTCAACTCCTGCAGTGTCGGTAGGGAAAACTCTCTGCGGGCTCCTTGAGTGTCCAGGCTCCCTAACGTTCTCCTCACCCTCCCTCTTAGTGCTCCTATTGCTATCGATAATACTTTTCCTTTTATCCCCTCCATCAACAGTTCTTCCCATTATCTACCCATAGTTAAATGGTGACTATTTGAAATAACATCCAGACTAGTTATATCCTTTAGCTACTAAATTCATATAAATGTCAAAATCTAAAAATACTACTACTAATAATAAAAAGGAACTCACTCTCAAAAAAGCAGAATAAATAATCAGAATAAAAACATAGAAAATGTGTGGGTTTTATCACTGATGTACCAAGTTCTGTGCCAATGTAGTCACAGTAATAGCATTTGGAGATACAATTATTTTGTCAAACTATTTTTGTTTTTCATTTTGTTTTACCAAAATAGCTCCTGTGCTGAAAAATGTTGTCCGCATTATCCAGACCTTTGAGAAAGTTCTCCATGAAAGCATGATTTTAAATTTCTATTTTTTGCTCTTCCTTTCCCTCAAAAAGTGATTTTGCTCCATTTAGTTATTAAAAAAAAAAAATCCTAAGGTGTTCCGTAAAATCCTTCAAATGAAGCAAAAAAGACTCCCATTAAAATATAGATTCTTGTTCTAAAATGTTGAAGAAGCTTGTCTATCTGGAACAATTTAAGGTATAAACTTGCCCTTTCGCTGTCTTTATCTTTTCTGGATAGATTTTTTTATGATGTATTGGCTTGCTCAAATTGTTCTCTATTCCACATGCACTGTTTCCTTCCTACAAACTTCCAACTTCAGACAGTCTGATGGCACTTAGTTACTGGGTAATAACATTGGCTCCAAGAATTAGCTGGCATTCAGTCCAACAGTGAAGAAAGGCCATCAGTCTGTCCCATCAAAACCAGACATTTAATCAAACAGACATCATACAGGGTTTGGTCAATCACTACCATCTATAATCAGCATTTTTCTATGCTAAAACCCCTTTGATAGGAGTTTCAAATACATCCTACACCTAGTATCAACAGACGTCCTCTTATAAATGAGCTTTTGCTTTCATATTGAGTCAGTAGCTGACTTTAGTGGATTGTCTTATTTGCGTACCTTCAAAATCACTATTCATTTCACTACCTGTCTTAAAGGGTTACAGCAAAAATACATTGATGTAAACATCCATATTGCTGACTCAGTGTTATGATAAACCTATCTCTCCCCAAAGCCGTTCCAGAGACTTAAATATGTCTCCAAGCTGAGTGTATGAGTATAGAATAGCAATTTCCGTTTGCTGGCTTAGTATCCATTGCATCCCCTAGGTACAGCTAGCTTGAGAACAACGGGAGAGTCAGACATTCTGTCCATGTCTTTCCTTGGTAAATAGGATCTAATGGTAACGAGATCCCCATTGGAAAATCCAGCCCATTGGTTAAAAGCAATAACAAAAAGGAATAGGTTAATGCACTATTAGGCAACAACAATAGATGGGTTAATGTGTTAGAGTATTAACGTGATACTAGAAAAAAACTGATTTGTAATAGTCATATTGTTTCTTGTTCAGCAGCCAACACACCAAGAAAATTTTATTGGCAATTATCATGAAATAAAGCACCAAAAATGACCAACCATTTGAAAATTCATAGACACAGATTTACAATTAAAGTTAATTTATTAACTTTTTTTTTAATAAGGGGATTTCTAAATCAAAGCTCTGTGATTAGTTTATAATTATTAATAGAAGTTGTATTAGGACAGATGTGTTTCTTAATTTTTCTAAATCTACATTTCCACTCTCTGGAAATATTTATGTCCAATTTGCACTTTTGGAACCAATCCTGCTGTGAAATTGCAGCCTTCTGAACCATTTGGCAACTCAAAAACCTAACTATGGAATTTTGCTCATGATTACATTTTCCTTTTTTCCAATTTTACACTTAATTACAGAGCATTAAATCAGTCCCCAGTAAATGTATAGGACTGTCAGTCTTATGCAAAGTGTTTCTTTATTTACCATCAATGACAGAATGTTGGAACATTCAGAATGAGTTTCTTTATACATTTATTTGTCAAACCACTTACTGTAGAAAATGGAGGATTCTCTAAAACAGCTTTCCAGTCACAAAGCTTGGCAGTAACACTTAATCCAAATTTGCCAAGTCACCCATATTTGGTACAGGTTTTCTTTGCTTCTGTATAAAGCACACTTCCTCCCTCTTTCCCACCCTTCCCAATCTTTTCAACAAAAAAAAGGATCTCTTGATTCCTTTTCATAAGTTTATTTTTTTCAGAAATCTCCATCACTCAGATCAGCTTGGGAGCTGTGGTTCACTGCCAGAATTACAACCCTTACTGTAGTTTCAATCAAGATGAAAAAAAGAAAAAGGATGAAAAAATGAAACATAAGAATGAGATAGGAAAAAAAAAGAATACCATTTGCTGTGCCTATTAAAATACAGGAGACTTTAAATTTGCTATTCTGTTTAATGTTCTAATAGTTCTCAGGCGAACATTCTCTCCTAAACTTCATTGTAGCCCAGGGACAAGGCAGAGAGAGATCCATGTACCTGAGCAGTCTTAGCCTGGTAAGCATACTGAGAGCACACTAAATCACACCAGCAGCACTGAACAAATCAAAAAGCACAGTATCTTGTCATTACCTTTCAGAAACAATATGGAGAGGTACCAGTTTTTTGTGGGTAATCCATTCATCGGCATGGGGAAACTCAAATCTACATCCCCCATTTCCCAGGAGAATGTGGGTCTACACTAGCAGCTAGACAAGTATCTGGAACTGAGGCACCTTTTGTCATCCTAATTAAATAGCACTACTATGCTAGTAACACACAAGCTATGGTATAAGCACAGACTTTTGACCTTAGTGATCAGGATATTCAACAACGAACAAGGAGAAGGATATTTGGATTGCAGTCCCAGCTACCACAATTTCTATCTTTCTGAAATGTAATATTAATTGGATAAAATTCATAAATACTGGCTAGGGGGCATAAATCTAGTTCTGCAATAGTCAACAGTATCTAAATACTTAGGAAAAAAAAAACAGAGATGATCTTATCCTATTTCAATAACTCAATCAAAACCCATTTATTTATACAGGAGTAGAGTGGCAAGAGTGAAGATTTGAAACCAAGTTCAGGAATGCATGTTTAAGTTTGAACAGAATAGTACCACTGAAGATTACAGTGGTTAAAGTTAATACATACTAAAATGAGTATGTCGTAACATATATCATACTGGGACTCAGATTCACTGACTCGTTGGGAGTCAGATTCACTGATTTTAAGAGAGAACAGCAAGCCTTTATTGATTTTATTTCTATTAACCCTGCCAGGGGAGTACACAACAGGGACAGCGAAGCGGATTTTCTTCTGTCTTGTCTGTCTCTGGTGAGACAGGGGCTATGACTATTGCTGTAGCCCCAGTATGTGCAACACAGCTCATAGCGCAGGGGATAAACAGTGGCACAACAGGGAGATGATGGGATGGCACACCAGTCACCAAAAGCACTGCTGTAGAGAAGATTTGTTATATAATAATGAGCAAAGGTTAATCTTCCAACTTGCAAAAGGATTCAGTGCACCAGAAGGGGGGAAAAAAGGCAATTACTTTTATTATGAACAGAGCACAGCGGAGGCTGGTGAGAGAATGTACATCTAAACCTCACAAAGATCCCTTCAAAGACTTTTACAGAATAGAGTGTATGAAGAAAAACAACGACATATGGTAAGGGGACAGATAATGACCTCGCTGTATAATGTGAAGACATCCCTATGATTCACGGCAGGTGGGACTGGTTACCTGAATAACAGCCTCCCCCCCTCCACGCTCCTGAGAAGGCATAATAACAACAGTAGCTGAGGAGCATGAATGGCAGGAGAATCAAGAGGTTAAAAAATAAAAAAAAAAAAMAACAGGAAATGCAGTGGTTGAGGGTTTTTGTATTTCACAATCACCAGACCACTATACTATAACGTAGACCCAACGATAGTGATGGTCACACTTCTGTTTAGGAGACGGTGCTGTTTATGGTGACGCAAAGCCTCTGAGCAGAATCTACGCAAAGAATATCCCAGCCAGCCCAGATCACTAGTTGCAGTAAATCAGAGAGTTCATGGTATTGGATCATCATTTTCTCTGTGCTAAGTGCTAAGCTGCGCTCCAAACGCTCGCTTAGGTGGCACACCCACTTCGCTACATTCCCTAGCTTTTCTTTTTAGATTGTCTGTACAACAGATGCTGTGAAAAGGCAGTTGTTATTCATTGTCTTTTATTTCACACAGCCATGTTTTTTGCCCTTTTCTTTTTTAATGTATTGTTTTGTCAAACAAGAATCAAATTTCCTCTATTTTAAATAACATTTTTAGAGGACATTTAAGAGAAGACTGCTTAATTAGTATTTCTTGCTGTTATTTTCTTTCAGCTATGGCATTATCAAAGTCCTGCTTCCCACAGCTGTAGACTGTAGCTGAATTAACTGTCCAATGCTTCTGATTAGTTGGTCAAATATAAAACCCATATATCAATATTCATAAAATTCTCAGATAACTAAGCTGGTTACTCTTCTTCAGTTTTTTTTTTATTTCATTTTATATTTTTATGAAACTTAATCCTCTTTTATGTGTTTTCTAGAAAAAAATCATAAAATTAAAAACTGTTTTTCTTTCATAACTACAAACTCTCCTAATGTTACACAATGGAACATAAACCAATAAGCTTTGCAACACAGTATTACACAGTCTAAGTAAAATATAAATCTAAAGATTTCATTCTGATAATTTCTTTTCTATTGTTTTCTTTCTTTGTGTGATAACATGACACCTAATACTTTATTTTCCAATAAGACATTATGATAGCCTTATAATTATTACCACAGAAACACACAGTACAGCTTTTGAAGGTGTGGGAATTGATAGTCTTGTAGTTAAGGAACCACACTGAAAGATTCTATTCTCAGATTTGCAAGAATTATTTCCTGTGATATTGAGCAAGTTTTTGTGTCCTAGTATTTCATTTGCAAGACAGAAATTACTACACTATTTTTTCTCACTTTCCACCTTGCCTACACAGAGCTACTCAGTTTGTGTAATAAAAATAATAGCTCTATTCAGTTTTTGGTGAAGTTCCTGTTAGTGATCAGAGAGGTACAATAACTTCAAGAAAAATGATGATCATTTGATCTTTGCATAATTAGCGATATCTTAGACTGTCTATACAAGATTTCCCTCACCTTCCCTAAGACAAATACAGTCAATTGCTACCTTGCTTCAGATCAGAGAAACTATTTATGGATAATATCTAAATCTTTTAAAAAATATATTATTTTAAATAAACATCATTTTCTTTAGCATTTTATACTTTTCCAGGAAAGACCACTGTCTCCTCCACATACTGGAGCATACTGCTAATGTCAGAACAGCTCATCTACAGAATATAGAATAATATACCATAACATCTCTAAGAGAAATAGGCTGTTTGGTGTAATTAATATGGCAATTGTTTCACAAAATAAGATCATAACTATAAAGTTCCCAGCTTTTTTTATCCCTAGCAAGTATCTTTATACAAAGGAACTGGATAGCTAGCATAGCACCTCAGGGTACAATTCAAAATGCCACAAGGCTAAATGACACATGCAGTAGTTTTCTAACTAATCAAATACAGTCTCTGCTATTAAATAAACGTTCTTTCAACTTTATTCCTACTTCAAAGTGGCTTCCAAAGTTTCATTTTCTCAGAGGTCTCACAAGAAACTAAAGGAGATTGCAAATGCCTGTGTCCTGAGCTGCAATGCTAAATGATTCTTACCACTTTTTCCAATATACCCGTTCAGCAATACATCCCCAGGGAAGTTACAGAATAGCATTCAATCTGTGCAAGCAGTTGCTTGTGATGCRACTCCTAGTAGCTAAACAATTTTATGTTATCTTTCAAAAACAAACAAAGAACAACCCAAAACCTAACGGACACAAAAACTCCAGGAAAAATACTCTGGGGAGAAGGAATACACTAATGGATGACAAACAAGTCTATGACCGACAACTCCTTTTTTGAACCAGATTAAAGGCACACGTAGGTATGAAGACATGGTGTATTCAGAAAAGAGGCCTTCTTATGAGATATAAAGTCTCCAGAAAATTCTACCAACTGTAACATACTTCTACATTATTGTTTTAGCTCAGATCAGAAGGGAGATTTTTTTAAGCAAATCTCCCAATTGTCCCCATTTACTGTTTTTTGTTTTATCAAGGTGCAGACCTGAGAGTGGAAACCGACTTCTTATCAGATGAAACTAAACTGGAGGATGCATTTCAGGGGTGCTAACTGTGCTCCAGTCAGGAGGAGGCATGCAGCCCACTGGATCAGACGAGAGCTAATCAAAATTAAAGTCCCCAAGGTGCACGTCATTTGAAAATTGAGTACTTAGCACTTGCTGTTCATGTTCCAGGTCCTGTCCTGTACTCACCAGCCAGTCTTCTATGCACCTTATAGACCATATACTCAAACCATATCTCATCATCATGGTAGTGAGGCATCACTAAGTCAAGATAAACAACATCCAGTATGGACCCAGTCAGGCAACTCTGCCCTTGGTAAAGATATCCTAGCCATTCCCAAACAACATCTTGGTTCATCAGGGACCTCCTCTGATCACTGTAACATTAAAATAAGAATAAATATAAAAGCTAAATGTATTAAAATAGCAACATATATCAACTGGAGCCATTAAGGAAGTATAGAAAAAGCAAATTACGGTGTATGAGCAGGTATAAATACTATGTTCAGAATGCCTTTGTAGAAACAGCTGGAAATATCTAGAGGGAATTTGAAGAGGTACAAGAAATTTACCATAAACTGTAAAGGAGAATGTACTTATACTAGCCAGGAAAAAAGTTATCTGCATTTTTCAATAGAAGAGAATTGTTAGCATTTTTCTAGAAACTCCTTAATGGGAAAGTCATCAACAATAAAACTTCGTAGTTAATGAAGGTAAGAGTGGTGCATAATGACCCACTTTGTAATCCTGGCATTCTGGTGACAATAGATCTGCACAAATAATCTTAAAACTGTGCTAAAGAGCACCAGAAAAAAAAAAAGCACAATTTGTGTTTAAAATAAGATCACCAGGCCTCAGCTGCAGTTAAGAACTGGATGGGAAAAGACAGAATAATTCAAAATTAAGACATCAACCCTGTGGCGTTTACATAAGATCAAAGTGTCTAAGCTCCCATTATAGTGGAGGACTATGGTCAATATGACCAGTGGTGCCTAAAGAGCACCCATTTGACCAACCACTAGGTACGTACCAGAGGGTGAGCTTGTGGCTCTCGGCCCCAGGGGGGTCAGCTGTCGGCAAGGTGACCCTGGTGGAGCACAGCTGTGTGACCTTGGCTCAATTTCACTAAGAAAAATTGCTGTTAAGTTGAGAGTAAGAGAAAGTACGCTAGCTAAGACTATGCAAGACAAGACAAGTAAAAACACAGAGCGTAGTTGCTGAGACAGAAACAGCAGTTTTGGAATCCAAGTGGAAAAACACTGATACGAAGAAGTATAAAATAGTAGGGGAAGAAAGCAGAGAAGAGGAAAACAGCCCAGCAGCATTCATCATCCAAGGAGCACAGGAGAACCACCCTTCCCCACCTGGCTGATGCAAAGGCTCTTAGGGTGCTTTGGATGATGAGCCCATTCATATTCAGTCTAATAGCTCACCAGTCCCAGCTATCTATTCCTGTGTTAGCAAATAAATAACTCTTTTGCATTCTTGTGTGTGTGTTCTGCTTYCAAAGTGTTTTGGGGCATGGTAAAAGATAACCAAACAAAAGTAACATTGAGGGAAGGTTACCAGCTCACTGACTGTAACAGGAGCTTAAACACTTGGCGTGTGTATAGACCCCTGAGCAAGACTGAGTTGCCTCAACACAGTAATGTTTCCATTATAGGAGGTGTAGGTTACCTTGCATGGCCTCCAGCTGCCAGTCCAGAAGGGTGGTGTCAGAATGACTGCATTTTGGTTTGGACGTGGTAAGACATACCTTTCTCTCCTGATGCCCTCAGTACAAACTCTCAAACTAGCAGGCGCAGAGCAGGCTGCTCCAGAAGTAGTCTGTTATCTTTTGGCAAAGTAATGAAAAATTAAAACTGTAAAAATTCTGTTTTGCAGCTTCAGATCTTAAATATCTTCTCCTTCTCCTTCTCCCAGGCTTATCATCTTTAAACTTAAAATAAAGTCTTTCTTTGGCTTTGTTAGATGTGTTGATTTCTGTGCTTTCCTCTGTCCTTCTTCCAATGGAAAGGGAAGCATGCAAAGGTATGACCCTTTCTCCATGCCTTTCTAAACCAAAAAGACCTATTCCTTCTTACTTTGTCTCTTCAAAAATTTATTTTCTCTTTCTCTGCACTTGTGCATTTTAACACCTCATAGTAAAGCAGGAGACAATGCAAAAAGTTTTCTTCTCCTGCTTAAAATACTCTGTTTATATTACTATTCTGTGTCTTTACAAGCATCGTTCCTGACATCAGCGTGCTTGATATAGCCTGCTAAAGACGCAAAAGTAAAAATTCTTTTTGAGAGCTAGTACATATCTTCTTTTCAGATAAATAACTACCCTTTTTTTTGTAAGCATCCATAGAAAGACCAAATCTAATGCTAAGGAATGTGAAATTAAAGCCAAGTCCAGTTTCATTTCCCACTTTCTACAACAACCTGGTTTTAAGAAACTTCTGCCAGAGAATCCAGTCACGTCTTCTTGATGAGTTAAGCTTACTGCATTTATCACAGATGTAGATTAACAATCCTTACCACTACCACCACCTTGCTTTGTTGTTCATAGACCCACTAGTCTTTCAGGAAATTAGACCGTAGTTATCTGTGAGATGACTGAAAAATGTAATGGCTAACTGTGATAACCTTATATTTACATTTAGATTTTTGTAAATCATGAAAACTGAAGTTTAACAAATGTTAAAAACTTAAACACTTAAGTGATGCGTGCATTTTCTTAAAATATATGTATAAATATATACTCACACTTTTTCCATTTTTCTACCCACAGTTCAATTCTAAAAATAGGGATGTTTCAGACATTGCTAAAATTAGAAACATTGTTAAATATGAGTAAGTTTGTCGGAAAAAAATATCAAAGACTCCTAATATATCTTCTAGCATTTCTGGCATATTCTGGGAAGGGCAGATTGAGACCAGGAATTTAAAATTTCTCCAAGCCAAATAAGTATAGTACTTTTCTAGATTTGATTAGCTTTCTAGGGACAGCAGAAATATTCTTGGCAGGCAAAAAAATGATAGTTTCCTTTAAACTGTCTAGCTCTGAAATAGACCAAATTATTATAAGAATTATAATAAAAAGAAAATTAAAGGATTGATCCATTAAAGAAATTTTGTTTGTGAGCAGAAACTTGAGCTAAATAATTCTGAATTGGCATTTATAGAACTATATTAGTAAATTGATTTTGAGCTTGAGCTTTTCTGCTTGAGAAGCAAGCAGAAAAATGGGTTGTGAGGATAATCGCATAACTATATATCAAATAATTGCTGGTGGTATTTAATGTGAAGAAAGGGCAGAATTAGGGAGAACAAGGTTATCCTGTACATTGCCAAAAACTAAGTTTGAGCTGACTGCATTTCAAACAGGAGGTTAGGTCTATGAAAAACAGTCAGTGAAGGAAAAGTTTCTGATCTGAAACTATTTGAAATAACTTGGCCTTAAAAAACAGATGTGAAGAACCATAGAGTTAAAGTCTATGTATTTGTAAGAAAAGGAATTTGGATGGATATTTAACAGTTATTTTTGATTATATGCCTTGCAGAAAGAAACCAGTCTATGAAAAAAAAACAAAAACAAATCTGTCCTTGAAAACTAGAAACCCAGCATTTTGTGCAATGATAAATAAAGGAAAGTCCTACACAGGTAAAATTTAATGAAATACAGCAGGACTCCAAAATCCTACATCTTTTCAGCATCATTTTTCTGAATATGGCAAGACAAGCAGTGAGCTGAATTCCATAAGGTTCCTAATAGAGCTACTCTTCAAAATCATCTTTAAACATTTGCTTAGCTTCATAGACATCTGTAGATTTCATTACAGTCAGTGCAACTTATGCATGTACTTAAGTGCCTGAATATGAATTCCCCGAAATACGTGATGTGTTTGGCTAAATTGGACTGTAAATATATCTGGTGCTTACCCCGGTGGGAAACAAAGAACTTGGCAAGATTCTTAATTAAGGTCTAAATTAAACTAGTCATCTAAGTTTCCTCATCAATGAGGAGATGATTGCTCTCCAGAGGTGCTTTTTCTCTATCTGCAGAAGCACAGAGTCTGGATGACAAGTTTAGACGAGACACTTAACATTTAGATGGCTCCCACGAAGTCAGTGTAGAGCAAAGCGAGCTTTAAACGGGCTACCTCAGGTTCCAGCAGGAGGCTGGCAATAGCAGCATGGCTAATTTACTGCTTCTCATGTCGTTCCACGCCTACTCCTTCAGAAAGACTAGCAATATTGCTTCCGCCTCCCTGCGTACACCACCATCAGAGTAGAACAGCATCATCACCCCTTCCAAAAATACATGTTCTTATTTATTTCCTTTTTTTTTTTTTACCATRGAGTGATTCACTGATTTTTTTTTTTTTTAAGAAAGAGATGTCAAACAGCAGTTCATGAGCAGAAAGAAGCTGCCAGCCGCAATGACCAAGGCATTTGAATCCAAAATGGAGCAGGGCCTAAGATTCATCTTTGTCTTCAGCAGGCTGCCTGCTCAGTCGGCTCTTTTTGTGAAACCCTTTCTAAAGCATAAATTTTGGTTTTCCCCATCCATTGTCCAGTAAACTAAACAATTCTGCTTAGGAGTGTGGATTTCACTATAGACACAAGCAACCTAAAAGTTAGCCACAGCAATGCCTAAGTGGGATATCAGCATTATATTGTAAAAACAGCTGTGGCAGTAGCAGAGCACGTGACCAACTAGTGGCACGGTATTTCATAGACAATACTAACTTACTTTTTGGCTACATCATCATGAATTAGATAAATGTCAAAGCCTACCTTACAGCCTTTCAGAATCGACAGCCCTTTTGAAGAGGAGTGAACTTTGGGGATAAAGACATCTCAAAATTAGAAGATCGGAGTTTTGTGAGAGTTGAAGCTGTCAGGGATGGATAAAGACAACATCTTTCTTGCGTAGTTTGGCTGTATTTTAAACATCTTGTGGATGTCTGGGAATCTGAGGAGTCATCTTGGCTATATTTGCACTAGTAAATAAAGTGTGTGATGGTCTGTTTTTTCATCTTGCAGCCAAGCAGTACAGTTTAGTTTATTCCCTATAGCTCAACTCCCTCCTCCTTAAATTAAGGTAGCCTCATCAAAACTAACTTTTAGGAATGCTTCCTGACTTATACTAACCCCAAAAATGACATCATTTGCTAATCTGCAAAAGTCAAAAGTGTGCCAAAAAGTGCACTAATGATTAAATAGTATGAAAAATCGCACTCCAACACTGTGCCAATGTCCTGGCCTTATTCAGTTTAATAGCATAGATGTAGCTTCTATATTAAAAAAAAATTGATTAAATAAAATATTGGTTTAATACCACTGCATTTATGTCTAGCATTAATGTCCTTAGTAACACCTTTTTGACTCCAAAGCCTCCAATGAGACCCTGGATTTGGTCCCTAAGATTTCTATTACCTATATAAGATGAGAACTGTTGGCTTCCTACTCTGTATTAGGTATTAGAAGCCTCCAATACAATACAGAGTAACTAGAAAAAAAAAAAGTATCTTTTTTTCATCAGATTCCTGTCTCTAAATGCATGTAGGGCAGAAATCTCTTGAGTTTTATGTTGTGGGTTTTTTTTAATACATTAATGTTTAAGGATTTAAAAGCTTTATGTTGTGCTTTTGAGGTCTACTACTATAAATTGAAAATATTCTTAATAATTTTATAAGTATTTTTACTTGAATTCCATATGTATTTATATCAAAGCCTAAAYAGTTTATCTTATAGGGAAGATACTTTGTATATGTTTCAATAAACACACCTGAAATGCATGTTTATGAGCATGACATAATAAATTATATATCATTGATTAAGAAAAAATACACATTCAAATTAATTAGATATGAGAAATATCAGAAATGCTGGGCACAGAACAAAAGCAGAAGGCTTTGTATGGTTCAAGGCAAAGATGCAAAAGTCATAAAATAGTGAAAAGAAATTAGTCAGCTCAACTTTATGTTTTAGGCTGCAAATGTATTACAACTTGTTGGCTTTTTTCTGGCTACACTGCTATGAAGTTTAAACATCCATGATCTTATGATATTAATCATGCTTTAGACAGATCTAGTCTATGGTTTCTCAGTGTCAAGCAGTGGTACAAGTTCATCAGGTGGTCCAATACAATAGTAGTTACAAATTCTGAAAATATAATTTTGTATGTGAAATTCCTGTTTTGCAATACGGACAATGTATTGTACAAACTGTAATTCAAGAATGTTTGGATTATATTTTAGGATTCAGATATTCTCTTAGAATGACAGAAGCATCACTTTTTGTAGCACCTCTGTTTTTCTCAGGACTAATGTGTGTGAACCTTTTTTTCAGATGTAGCAAATTGTCCCGCAAGACAATAATCATGCTAGTAGAAAAGGACACCTTCATTTCAGTGGTACAGTATTACTGCTACTCTTTTTGCTGCATCATGATTAGTTGAAGCTTGATGTGGAGCAAATGAGTTATGGTTTGGCTTTTGCCTTAGCAAGAATTTGTATTTGAAACTTGTTAGGGTAGCTACAAATTGTTCTTTTTTTTTAACAATAACACTTTATATTTACAGGTTTTAGCCTTTAAACAAGAAAAGAACCTCAAATGACAATTCATAGATTTTACCCTGCAATTCTTGTTCAGCTCCAAGCCTTCACTTCCATCCCTTCCTCCTCTACCCTCAGTTGTTTCAATAATATTGAATTTGCAAGGGATATAAAAATTGTTGTACAGTCTACGTGTCTTTGAAATGAATGATCCATGATCCAGGGTATATAGATCCCTGAACTCGAAAGCTGCATTCTCCTCCCAGCATTGTCTTGACAGTTTGTGAGTCTGTGTTAGGATTCACTGTAACTTATTTTCTGCAGGTATAAAAAGAAGAAAAAGAATGTCCGTTGTTTTTCAAGTGTTTGGGCCACTTAGAAATATGTGTGACAGCCACTAAAATATTCTTGATGCTTCTGTAACCTTTCTAGTTACACTTAATATGATGTTACTTGCCATGAACAAGCATCAACAAACAGAAAACACCTTATACTGCATGCATATATCTTATCAAAGCTAATAATATTATTTCATCTTGATAAATATTGAAGCCATTTACAAATTTCAGTTATCTAACTTGGGGCTCTTCCCCTAGCCAGGAAGCTTGAAGTTGTTTAGTCACCAGTTTAAATGTAAAAGCATTTTCTTTCTGAATTTTAGATCTCTGTGATGATTCCATGCTGGGATAGACTTCATGGTTATAAACCAGACCATTGCAGCCTAATAGACTTCATGTCATAAGTCACTTTGTTCATTGTAGTGTGTTTATTACATAGATAATTATCTCAAATGGTAATGTCAACCTTCAGACCTGTTTAATATGCTTGCAAAATTCATCCCTGATCTGTGCCCTGTGCAACCCACACAGTCCTTCTGATTCTGCTCAGCTATGACCATGGGCATTTAGATGCACCGTGTTTCCCTAAGAATATTTCATCATTATTAAAGTGGCAGATGAGTCCTCTCAGAAGTGTGAGAAACCCCAGGAAAACTCCAGCCAACCCTCATCTACTGTTTTCCCATCTCTCTCACACCTATTCACTTCATTCACTGCAAGTTCTCCAAAGCATTCAATATTTACCTAGCGCCAACGGGCACAAGGGGGAAAGGACACAAGTAGGGACAAAAGCAACTCTGCTATTTGTTGCCAGCTCCTCCCKCTCACCTCTGCGATGGTGAAATGACAAGATAGCAGAAAGGTTACTTTTCCTTTTCTGGCATAGTCCAGGCTCACTGGATAGAGAAAAAGAGTTTGGGAGCAAGGCTGCAAAAGGCTGATAGGCAGAGGCCAGGGGCAATTGCTGGAGATCAGGCTGCAGAGGAGGAGAACGTATGTCCTGGGATGAGCAAAGGTCCATACCGAACTGGGCTGGAGGAGTTACAGAAAGAGTTTGGGTAGAAGAGTAGAGTGTCACCTAATTGTGGGGAAAATACAGGGAAACGCTGGAAGCAGGAACATGGTATTAGTAAGGGGAGGACACTGCACTGAGGGCAGTATGGGCTTTGCCAGAGCCCAGGCATGGTCCAATTCTTGYACGGGAACGGGGAGCAAGGGATGTCACCCCAGAAGAGACAGGGTGGCAGCACACAGTGGGCTCGGGGAGCAGCAGCTGCAGCAAGGACCGTAACCTAGGTAATAACATGAAAAAGGGGCTCAGCAATAACATTTGAAAACAATGGCTTCAAGAGATATTAAATTCCAGCTGAAGCTACACTGTCCATTACAAATTATTCATTTAGCCCTGAATTAATCAGTAACCTTTCACTTTGCCACAATGTAGATATAATATAGGTCCAATTCTGCAATAAAGTCAGATTCTGGTGCAGCCCTAACCAAAGTTGATTGAATATTTAGGAATATCATGGGGTAAATGTTGGTAGATATTTTAAGATATAGGTGTCTTTAACAGTTGACACTCATTACAAAATAATTTGTATTATGCTTTTGAAAGAGATGAAAGAGAAAAAAAATCATATTCATTCAAATGGTTTGTGAATGGGTTTTCTTGTGCTTCTTGTCCAAAGTTTGTTTGGTACTAAGGAAGCACTTTTAGTATACAAAGTCTCCTGTCACATAGTCAAATCTTTACCTCCTCCTCCTCCTTCTGCCTCATAATGGGAAGCCGTAACCTCCTGTTTATGACATCATAAAGGCAGCATGACAAAAATTGCAGTCACTGGTAATGATATTGTTTGTTATGAAATCGTAAAGCATTCAAGTATATCTGGAATTGACTTTAATTAAATCTTGTAAAAGAATAAATTTTCAAAGCGCAAAGCATGCAGGACAATGCAGTTGCACTCTTCTAAACAAAGGCACTTCATGTTAAATTAATTTCCTCTTAAGTAGATTAATAACTCTCCCTGCTGTACCTCATTATATTTTCCAAACCAAGCCTGGAAAAAAAGGGAACAAGGCTAACCACCTACTATCATAAAAATTAATGATTATAAAAACTGAACAAAACTCCCACTGTGCCAGAGGATGGATAGAATATAAGGAGATTAATGGGGCATGGACCTTTTCACTCTGAGATCACTGCTTCAGATCTGGACCATCTCAAGAGCAACTAAAAATCTTTATTAAAAACATCTGATGGCTTATGTGAGTCTCAGTTCCCTAATGGACTTATAATTGATAATAAGTAGAAAATACATGTGAAAAATAATGTGGAATTTCTATCATCCAAAAGTATATCTCACACCTTTCTAAACTTCTGCTTTTCAAACAGATCCTCCTTTTCCATCAGTAGTGTCCTGTGTTCGATTTCATTCTTCCACAAAGTTATGGATGAAATGTGCCAGTTCCTAAGCTAGACTGTTTATTAGATTTGTAAGTGTTTATCTTACAATTCACACAAAGTCCTTAATTTCTGCTTTATGCTTTTCCTGGCTTATTTTTCATGCTGTACATAAGACAGAAAACCTAAAGACAAGAAAGTATGAGGCCTAAGTATGGCAAAGACTTTCTGTATACAAGGTGTACTATGTGGCTTTCTTGGACAGAAATAGGGTAAATCAACAAAGGAGCAGGAAAGAAAAATGTGTTGCCTTAGGGGAACACATACATGAGAAGTCCCAGAGAAGTCTATGACAGCTATCAAAGTTAGCCAATATATCCCTGTACAGTAATATCTGTTTACCAACTTCTCACTGTACAGAATTCCTTCTCCGCTTAGGAATATATGTTTGTTTACATAACTAAAATTAATGTTAATAAAAATGAATATTACTTGGATTCCCAACTCAATAAAAAGCAAAGGTCAGATTTGTATTAGCCTGCACAGTCTCAATTCTTTCCCATTGCATTTCTCTTCTGTTCATTGAATGAGGCAGGAATTCTGTGGGGAAAAAAAAAGTCATAAACATATATTTAGAGTCAACAACACACTGTGTATGCACAAAGTTTCTGACTCAGAGCTGCAAAATGGCCATGCAGATATATTTATTTCCTTACTTTTGGACTGTTTAATTTTATAACCTAAATGTCTTCAACCTGTGGCAAGGAGGTTATTAACTTGAAGAGGGAATGCGACTCTGGTTCCAGGCTTAGTTACTGAAGCCTGATCCAGTGTTGGATTTCCACTACTTCTTGCTAAAATGAAGAGCATCACTCCCATACTACCTCCGGAAGAGAAGCTGGACCTATATATGAGCTTTAGGAACATACTCAGGTCGGCAAATTGACTTATCTGGTTCTCCCCTCATCCTCTCTGAACTCAGCCCCAGTCCAGCTGCTCTGACAAGCCTCAGTGCAGTACTGTAAAAGTACTGTAAAAATAGAAGTAACTTGTTTCTCCTCTGTCTAAAGATTCAAATTAGATTAAACTTCAAAACACAATTCAATTTAATTATAAAAATCAGGTTTTCTGCCTTACATAACGACTTGATTGCATTGCCTGTGGTGAGGTGTTGAGCAACTGTATCTTCCCTAGATAGCCAAATGGAAATCAATCCAATCACCATTTACAAAAGCTTTTAAGGAAGWGCAAAGGCATGGAAGAGAATCAGGCCTGCGAGACTTCATCCAGCCTACCCATCCCCCAGCGTGCATCAACCTCTTTCTGTGTTAGGGCCCCATTAAAAACAAAAACAAAAAAACCCTCTAAAAAGGCTCCATTTCTTTTTACCAAAAATAACCACCTTGTTGTAACATATACTTAATAGAAGTAAACAGAAAAACAGTCTGCTATTCGCAGACTCAGTTGCAACAGATAACAGCAGTATCCTATACTGGATCAAAGCTCTGTAGCCATGCCAAGGAGTCAGTAATAAAGCTAATAAGGGTATCTCTGTGAGCAAATAAACACATGCAGACAGTTTTACAAAACATGCTGTAGCTCTTAACAAATAGGTCTTTCCTATTCCATCAAAAGTCTGCCATATATCCTTTATTTTATTAATTYTGAGTTGCATTTCTTCCATCCTGCATTCTTCATCTTTCATTTTATTTACTCCCTGCTCCAGTGAAGCAGTGAAAACTTTCTTAAGAAATAAAAG
The DNA here is from genome assembly GCF_003343035.1 of Apteryx rowi. NCBI lineage: Eukaryota > Metazoa > Chordata > Aves > Apterygiformes > Apterygidae > Apteryx > Apteryx rowi. The sequence goes on from NW_020447353.1 coordinate 1,941,220, forward strand.
TAGCACCACTAGATTCATGTACACTCTAAATAACAGAAACATTTACTTTCTCTGAAGATAATATTAAGCCATAAGTTATTTCCAGTTTACAAGGAACTGATAAAAAAAACATATTAAAGAAGATAGCAGGATATAAGCAATGACCCTGAAATTTAAAGTGAGGGAAGAAACTGTTAACAAGCCAATCACCTGCTACCTTGCATGCAGCAAATAAGTGTTTCCAAAACCCAGCTTGTTATTCAAGAAATGTAAACCATTGGTTTGGACCAGCAAAGTCATGAGCTTGACTGGAACTATCACATGGGATGCTACAGCCACTCCATAAGGGTTTTTTTTTCGATATTGGATTACTCATCAAAACAATATTTCCATAAAATATTAAACATTTTTGAAGAAGGAGCACACCCGCAGCTATTGCTGTCTTTTCTATTGGCAAATACAGAGAGAAAATTAGCCAGTGCCAAATGTTATGTTCAGGCAACAATGAAGCCATACAATTCATATGTGATCAGAAAATATACAAGTTATTTTTCCCACAGAAAACTTAATCCATCAATATTATAGACTTAGAAAAAATGGTGCAAAAATGGACCTCAAATTATTCTAAGCTGACATCTGTGAGATGTTTTCTCTTATGTTTTTTAAAAATATTGAATAGTTGGCAATCCACAGTGTTCCCAGGAGATTTATTCCAGTACTATGTTATACTTACAACTGGAATATTTTTCCTAAAGTCTAAGCTGAATTCTTATTGCTGCAATTTAAACACATCACTTCTCATCTTGTCTACGATGAACCTGTAGGAAAGGTCATTTCTTCGTTGCAACAAAATTGTGTGCAACTCTGGGCAGTAATCATGTCCCTATTAAACACTTCTTAATTCCACCAGGCATTCACAATTTCAGTCATTTGTTACAGCTCATGTTGTTTCAGCTATCTCCAGGTGGTCCATATCTTTCCTGCAGCTCAGTGCCCAGAAGAGAACATGGATTCCTGTCAAAAACTTTCCAGTACTAATTAATGCAGTGGTATAACTTTACAGATCGCATATTTGTACAGTTCATTGCTCCTGCTAAATTATAGCTCCTTGYGTTGTGTTGATGAGCTTGGTATTATTTTCATATCACATCTCCAATCTATTAAGACATGCTGAATTCTAATCCTTCCCCCAAAATAATTTAATTCCCTCCTGCTTTTAAGTAGTCTGGAGCATCAGTAATAAGCTCTATTCCATCATTCAAGTAATTAATGAAAAATTTTAATAACACAAGATTCAGAGGTTCCTGTTTTGGACCTGTTAAGGGACAGACCCCCAACTCAGTACATCTTTCCACTTTGAGAAAATCAGTGATAGCTACTCTGTCTGTGTATTTGTCCAACCACTTTTGCACCCATACTACAGTACTTTTCTCAAAACCRTGTCTCAATAGCTCTCTTACAAGGATTCTGTGTGAGTGTCAAAAGCCTTTCTCATGCTATGATGTATGATATCTACAGTTCATCTCCGTCCAGAGATCTCATGTGTCCTAGAAAGAAGTCAGATTGGTTTGACAATTATTTGTTCAAGAATTATTGATGGAATTGAAGATAAGCTTCCTGGTTTATAATGCCCATCTCCTTTTCCCTTTCCCCCCTCTTCAAAGACAAACACTGTATTTGCCTTTGTCAGCCATCTGGTATTTCATATACCTTTTGGAAACTATCAGTGAGAACTTTTCTGAAATTGTCGCAGCAAATGCTTTACAAATCCTAAGAGGAAAAAGTTCTCTAAGGTTGTAATTATTTTCTCATGATCAATATGAGAAACAAATTTTACTATTTTTGAAAACATGTGTGACCCTGTTCTGCATCACAACGTTCCAGGACAGATAAACTTAATTTCTACTTTGCGACAGAGGAGACAGAGTGGGGCAGTGATCATACAAGCACATCAGGATCCGTATGACTTGTTTAGAACTGTCCACATGTAATTTGAGTTACCTAGAAAATATGTTAGAAGACAGGGAAAACTAAGGAAAAAGATTCGTGTGAAATGAAATGTTGCATTTGAAAAATTGTATAATGATGTTCTATCCCAAACCTAGTGGCAGGACTGGATAACCACATTTTCAATCATGGCTTTAGTTTACTTTTCAACATTTCATTTTCTGTTCATCCAAATCACAGACTTTGGCACATAAAACAAATAGTTTCATGATCACAGAAGCTAATGAAGCCTGATTTTTAAGGATTCGTGCCTATAGTTGACTCATGCTGTGACCATGTCTATTCTCCAAGTTGGGAGTACTTAAAAGGGCTCTCTTGCTTGTGGATTCTCTACTGTCCACTATCAAAGCAGTCTGAGCTGCAGCCTTTGCAGCAATCAAGATTCGTTGGTATTTTTTCCTATTCTTGCTCACAATTTTCATAAAATTATTTTATGACTACAAGAATTCTTTTCTTGCTTAAAAATTTAAATCAGATCAACTGATTTGCATCCTATTTCTTTTCTTCTCATTAACTAAAAAGAGAACCCAGTGAGAGTGAATCTTGCAATAAAACCTCTAAAGTCAGGTGAGACGATCCCACCATTAGCATATATATTTGCAGTGGACTGGAATAGTTTGACATTTTTCTGAAATATTCTGAGTTTTTCTCCCTTAATCATCAAGCATAATTCAATAGAAACAGTCTTCCTGCCACAAAACTGAAGAAGGCTAAAAAGTAAAAATATCACATCCTAGCAGAGATTTTTTTTTTTTCCTTGCCCTAGCTTTCACCTTCAGTGTCAGGAAACACAGAGAGAAAGAAAAAAACATGGACACCTAAGGACTTGTCAGCTCAAAATCTTCAGACTAAATTTCATCAGTTTCTTCTGTGAGTTAATAACATGGACTGTGGGAAACAGCAGGAACAAAGTTTTGCAGACAGAGGTAACCCTGGGATAACACAGCAGTGAGTTAACACAGCAAGACAGAGGATAACACAGCAGTGAGTTAAGAGAGCAAGACAAGACACTCAGCAGATTTTATTACTGAGTACAGGATTTTGAAATGCAAGACAGTAGGTCAGAAAATCAGCTTACAAATAGTTGCCAGGTATCACATGTGGAAAAGAAATTCAGATTTGTATTCATGGGAAATAGGATCTCCACAAGATTATCCCAGGGTACAGAAACATTGCAGAAAAGTAGGGGTATAATAGGAATGGGGAACCAATATGGATACTACCTTTCACTAAGTTTCAGAAAAAGAAAACTCACAATAAGTTGCGAAACAGAGTTTGTACTACCGGCAAGACACAAAATTTAAAATGATCCTGGATTAGCACAGCTGATTGGACCTTCCTATTGAAGCATCGGACTTAAAAAGAACAATATCGTGTTCTTTTTTACTGGCTAATAAAAGAGGCTTTTTGCATTTAAGATTCTTCTTAGCTTTTACCTGTTAATGGTTTGTCTTCATCTAGAGGTTCTTTTACAGCAATTCAGGCTGTGATTTTTACAGCCTACTTGCTACTCTGCATTGCTTCCTCCTGCAAACGTGCACAACGCTTAAAAGGCTCTTTTTGTGAAATACCTSAGTTTACTTTAAAAGCAGAATAAGCTAGCTCACATTTAGCATGGAGTGAAAGGCTACATCTACACCGGGAAACAAAAAAGGTCAGCAACTATTATTTGGCTCTGAGAATTGCATCCATACAGGTGAACTCTCTTTCCCATCCAAATAATCTGGCCACACATACTGTCTATGGGAATCACCCCTCGCCTCTGCATGCTGCTACATCATGACCACGCACTGTCTGGGGCACTTCCGACTGACACAGGCCAAAAAAGCATGCTAGGGACCATGCTAACCGTTTAGCAATATGATCACACACCAGTGCTCAGGGCTGTCCCCTGATGATGCTGAGTTTATAATCATGGAGCCAGCCAGAGCATAACGGGGAGTTAATACAGACTGGTTAGATGGTGTGATTTCATAGCCCACCTTACTGTACGCTAACTTCGCCTTGTAAGCAAGCCGCAGCCGGAGAACAAGAGCAAAAATCCATATTACAGGAGATAAGTAACATCAATGAATTTCTGATGGAAGATCTATGATAAAGTTGACTAATGACACAGAACAAAATCCGAATGTTAAATTCAAAATTGACAAAGCTTGAAATCAAAATCCAGCTTTGACATATCTTTGTGCTGACTAGGTCTTGAAGGCTTTAATAATTTGCTCATGTAAAATGACTTTATTAATATTTAAGCTCTAAGATGGGTAGGCATGTAGAAAATAATATTGAATCCATGGGGTTTTTTTATTTCCTCTTTAGTTGTGTTTTACAGTTGTAAATATGAATAGAGACATATGACATTTTATATTTACAGGATGCCTGGAATATTGAGGAAGCCCTAAATGACACCATCTGCGTGTTATATCATAAACACCTGGTTAGCTGGTTACTCTTTTAAAATGCAACTGCTCAAATCCATGTGCACACACACATGCACAGCCACATGATTGATTTTGCTTTAACAGACAGATATTAACTTGTTCTATATGCAGTATCAACAAAGATCCTACAAATTCCTTAACATCTGAAATGCAATGTGCTTATTCTTGAGTGTAATTATAATCTAGGGAAAATTTTAGAGAGGCAATTTAAAAACAAAAACATTTATGAGAGGTAATTAGTGTTTCTTTCACTGATTTCCATCTCTTTGTTCAGACACACATACACTCCTCATTCACAGGCGATCTCTTTGCATCAGCCTCAGCAGAACTGCCTTTCAGTCACCGAGACAGCTAGGCAACTGCGCGGGATTTTTTTTTTTCCCCAAAAAAGCTAATCCAAATATGTCCCTTTCCCTCAGAGTAGGAAGTAGGCAGTCACACTGAACTGAAATGCACCTGTTAACTGAAGTCACTCTGAAGTACACTAATTGGCAAAGATAGCTGATAAGCAGCATTAGAAATTGGTTGATTCTGCAGACCAGCCAATAATAGGGGTGGGGTGGGAGGAGGAGGGATTTTGTTTTGTTTTAAGAAACTCAAGGGAGTAAGAGAAATTACACTGAAAAAATAAAAGTTTAACAAAGCTTTTATGTATTTATTCCTTATTCTAGGACTGAATCAACATAGTTTTTATTCTGTAGCACCTTGAAATGGAAAGGGAGCATGAGAAAAGGGTGTGATAATCCAAATTAGGCACATCTATCCTATAAATAAAAGGATCAGAGTATGGGCCCAAGCCCTGGCCTGCAATTGTCCATACTGTTTGATTTTTAGTGAGCTCCATGACACAACATTGGTGCAGGCCAACTAGCTTCCTCATGGCTGTGCATGGTTTGGGGGTTAGCACAGGCCCAATAGACAATTTTTACGCAGTCATCCTGTTTTGGGGTGTAAGAGAATTCATATGAAGGGATATGATATGGGTCACGACAGTGGGTTTCAGGCCAGAGAACATACTCTGTCTCATTTTATTTATCAGTCCAGCCATAGCCATCATTTTTTATAGGAAAAAACATGAGATAGTATGATGGAAAGTGGGAACTGCCACATTTCTTTCTTAGGACATGGAGAAGGTTTATTTTCATTAAAAGAGGAAAACAAACCTAGAGCTAAATCTGAGTAAGCCCAGAACCTTTTTAGGAAAGTCTGAGTAGAAGTAGGACTGTCCATCCTTTTCCTTTGTATGTTAGACCACAGCACTCCATTTATTTTTTTTTCTAGGTTGTCATTATCTCATGCTCGTTATCTCAGAACACATCATTTTTCTGTTTAGTTGATACTCAGAATATGGCTATAAAACCGTATTTAATCTTAAATCCGTTCAGTATTACACTGAAAGTTTCTTTCCTGACATTCTCTGACAAGCCCAAAGAAATCCAAGTGTTCATGCCACCGCAAAAAGCCATGGAGAGGACAAAGGTTTCCTCTTCTGAGCTCCTGGACTTGCATGGGTACGAACGCTGTCTGCTGTGTTCTGCAGAGAGAGCAAGACATTATCGTAGCAGTAATGTCTGGGTGTGACTACTAATAACACTTAAATACGGAAAAGAGCAGCTCATCTATCAACGAATGAGGTATTAAAACAATTTTCCTACGTGCAAAGTGAGATGGGGATTGGCACTTCAAGGAGAAAGTGCCACCGAGTGCAGGAGCTCTGCACCACTTCTGGGTTGCAGGATCAGCCTCTGGGGCCCTTGCAGCCGCTGGTCACACGGAGTTGCCCTGCTGCCACCTACAGATGAGCACGCAGCATGGCAAAGTCCTCAACCTTTACAGAAAGGGAATACGAGCTCTGCAAAAATGTGTAGGAACTATACAAACACAACTGGAACTTACTGAAAAGTGAATGAGCCAATTTTTCTCAGAAGAGAAAAAGCCCATGTGTTTAAAGAACAGAAGTTTCAGGAACCAGATTAATCTGGGGACTGATTTTCAGATATATGATCTTTCATCTCTGGGTCACCAGCTCAAATTCAGCTACTAACAGGTCATCATCCTATAGAGGCTCTTGTTCGTATGTGTGAGAGGTAAAACTTTTGCAGTTCATAATGGTGAAATACCTAATTCTGATATCCTCAAAAGTGAAACACTCTCTGCCATCCTAACATAGATCCCACTAGCCTTAAAGATGGCATAATGAAATACATGTTCATGCATAAATTCATAGAAGAAATTTTCCACAGCTAACATGAGAAATCTCGTATATTCAATTGCCCTTAAAAAAAGAAAACAGGAGAGCTTAAGTAAAGTCCATCCTGGGAAATAGTAACATGTGAGCTGAACGTAGGCTTGTTTAAACTGTGATAGCATAACATTGTGACTGAAGTCCACAGGGAAATAGGAGATATGCAAACAAACTGTTGAGGAAGAGAAGAATTACAAGACCTTAAGTTCCACATGAAATTTGTCCTGAAATGTAGAGGTGACCCTTTTATTAATTTGCACAGAGAAAAGTTTAATAATGTTTGTAATTTTCTTACAAACATTTTAGACTCCATATTCAAGGCTAGGTGAAACCTTTTGGGTGAATAAAGTTTATGCAGCTCCAGCTGAATCAATAATTTTTCATGTACAATAAGCCAGGATGATGCAGTAAATCACAGAAGAAAACTTTCCTCCAATTTTCCTTAACTTTTAGATCAAAAACTGTGCTGCTGWTTTTTTAATCTTTGTTTAATATTATACATAAGATAATGGAAGATATATCTCTCTCCTTAAAAACTAAACTGTATTTTTGACAGTAAATTATTATTCATCCAAAAGTTATAAACAGAGGTGCTCAGAAAAAATTGTGGGGGGGGAGGGGAGGAAATGGTGTACTTTATATGTAAAATGGAGACCTTTTATTGAATTTCTTTTGAAGAAATACTCAGGCAGATACACACAAAATATTAAGTGGAAACGTTAGAAAAAATGGCAAGGAACCAAAGTCACTAAAAGACAGCCCAAAACCCAGAGCTCCAACAACTCATTTCTTTGTTAGTACCAATTAGTGTGATTTTTATTATAAGTGAAACATTATCTGGCTGTCTAAGTTTCATTCACTGCTGAATTATCTATTAGCAAAACCAAGACAAGGACACTGGAAAGATACCAGATAAAGGTGAAGCAGCTTCTCTACCACCTTGCTAAAAATGATATAAATTTTTTAAAGGTCATTTCTAAAAACCTAGCTACCACTTAACACATTTTACTATAAATAACTGTGGAATTCTTCGCCATCAATAGACCTAATGTGTTTCTATGTGCTACAGCCACTCTTATTTCAGGTACAATTCTCTTCATCATCTCTTCTCTTCATGCATATTGCCCTGGACTGAAAAATGCATCCTAAAAGAAATGAAATCCTGGGATCTGAAATTGCGTACTTTCTATGGAAGATTTTAGTTAGGGAATGGTGTAACTGAAGATCCAAAATTGTACAAAGATCATAAAAATGCAATAAACCTCTTCAGCAGAAGCAGCGACCACACACCCATTGTTCTGTTTTATAAAACCATCTAGCTTCTTCTGCACTAGAAAAAAAGATAAATAGAAAGTTTCCTTTTTTAATGTGCCTCCAGCATTGATAAAAAGGAACATTTTTCAATTTCTTTACATCTTGTTTACTGTCAGTAAATATTTGGCTAAGAAATCACTCAGTCACCAATGATAAATTCACCAAGTGTCTACTAGAATTAACAAATATAATAGTTTAATAACAAATTCATATTAAATGATAAATAATTTTTCAACAACTGGGCAGTTATTTTAGTGTTGTCACTTCCTAACTTGGATGTGACAAAACAGTTAATGACCAATAATAAAGCCCCAAAAATCTGATTTACATAGGGAAGTAGGGTTATGTTATTTCTTCTGGAAAATAATACCAATACTGTTGTTGTTTTTTACCCCTCTGTTGTTTCCTTTAAAACTGGGATTGTTCCATTTAAAGCCAAATTTATCTCTATTTTTCTTTGCCTCAGAATTTACACTTTACATTTTCCATTGCTATAAGTGAGAGATAAAACATGAAATTGAGTTTATGGAAAATGCTGGGTTTTTAAGTCAAAGTAAGGAAAGTTTCATCACCTGTATATTTTTCCAGGATTACCATAAACCTCATTTTGTGACATTCTTTCCAATATTATTTTCTATATTGGCATGACAGGCTGACTGCTAAATCCAAGTTATCATGAACAAAGTCTCTATCTTTTATTTCACTTTTGAGCTGCACAGAGGTGCTTAGCGATACAAACTTCAATTAAGTTTCATACAAGAACTATAACATATGATGCTACAAATCTACTGAAAACCATAACAGAGACCGGCCAGGAAGAAAGTCAAATCATATCATCTTACGCCTTCAGTAGCACATTTACTTAACACTGCAGCAGGAGGAGGGAGGCAAATATCCTGTTTCAATCAAAATATTTGGATTATAATATGCCATGTTGCATGAGGATTTATATTTCTCAGATCTGGCAGAATCACAAATTCAAAGTCACATATTTAAAGAATGTCAATGCTATACTCTTTGTATTTGGTGGAGTGTATTGAAAGATTACCTGACTCTATTTGAAAGTTCTTCTCATTTGTTATAGAAGTAAAACGTGCTACAAGAAGTGAAATCATCTGCTGATGAAATCAAGTATACATCTATTTTATGTTTCTATATGACAAGACCAAATCACTTATTTATTCTTCTCCACTTAATCTTCTTTCTGGCATTGCTCCCCAGCAATCTTTCTCCATCTCCTCACACTCTCCCAAGTTTTACAACTTCAGTTTTCAAGTCAACACACTCACTGACTGATTAGCCTGATCCACTTCCTCACCTTTTACCTCCTCGTTTGATTATTAATCCAGGGACTGTTCTCTCCTACACCAAAACAACAGAGAGCTTGAACATTTTCTTTAACAAGGCTGTTCCATCTCTTACTTCTCCGTTTTTGTGTTCTTTCATTTGAGCAGAAGGACAGGTCCAGGTGAGAAGACTATTCAGCAGAGGAGAGGGCAAAGATGGGGTCAGTGGACTGGATGTCAAGAAACAGCCTTTAACAGATACAGTCAAATTGCATATTAGAATAGGCCACAGTCCAGCATTGAGGTAAATTTAAAGCATAATAACATGTTTAAATCTAATCCTAGGCTACAGGTCCTCCTAATCTGGATCCTGAAATTCCTGAATAACCCTAAATCAGTAATCAAAAGATACCTTAAACCACCATATGCATCTTAAATTTAAGGCAAGGCTTTTCACAATGAAGCACTGGGTTAAGAAGTGGGATACGTTCCCCCAAAAGGCTGTGAAAGCAATGTGCCTGGAAATACTCAAAATTCAAGATGGAGAAGGCCTGGACAAGCTGACCCAGCTTTGAAGCTGGCTGTGCTTTGAGCAGCGGATTGGACTAGATGACCTCCAAAGGCTGCTTCCAACCTTAATTATGTTATGATTCTACTATAGCTGAGAGATGGCTAGAGAACTGACCACAGGAACATCATTATTCTTAGCTGCTTCTGCTTGGGTTTAGGGCAAGGAAGATTGAATGAATACTGCAAGGTTGTGGATTCTAAATGTCCAGCTTCTAAAGTGGCTTGAGGRCAAGTTTTACTTCATTTGCCAAGAGGCAGGAGACTACCTAATGTGAGATGTCAGAACCTGGAAGCATCCTCAACTCCTGGAACAGCTGAAAACCCAAACCAGAAACCCCAAAGTTGTTTATTCTTATCACAGATGGTTTTGGCCCTAGGGGAGAATATGGATTGGACAGCCTTTCCTTCTGAGATTGTCTGACAATTTATTTAATATACTAACTCGAAGAACCCCAAACCAAGCTAAATATAACACTTCTTACAAAAATAATAATAATAATAATATTTCATTAAGGCCTAGTTTCATAACAAATAATGTTATATTACATTCAACATTCAACAATGCTGTGAGCAACTGAAGCTCTCCAGACTGTAGCTGTAGTTGTTTGACCTATGGAGTATGGCAACATTAATTATTTTGATGGGTTTTATTATATTTGTTTATTTGAAAATAAATATGGGATAGTCCATTATAAAAGAGGAAAAGTATTTTCTTTTCAAAGGAGTTTTGGTCTTTATCCTATAAGATCTGACTTGTAGAAGCCTACATTCAAACATTCCTTGAGAAAAAAAGTCAGTGAAATAAAGTTTGTTAACTCTGAAACGTAACCTTAAGAATTAGTTTAACAGAGCTGCTTATTGAGATATCTTTTATGATTATGCTTTATGCTGACAACAGTTTTAAATTAGAGGGTGCAGCTGATGGATTGAAATGAGCTAATTCAATTTATAAATGCAGATTGCAGAAAAGAAATAGCTTATTTCAGGTCCAAAATGCATTTTATTCTACCTTAATTAGAAGAATATGTAAAGTAAGCATGGAGAAAATAGCTTTCAATTTACCATAAAAAGTAAAACCAGTAGTTTATAAGATCAGTCTTTAAAACAAGAAATGGACCAATTTAGAGTATTGTTCATTATTCAATACATATGTTTCTATATGTATCAGGCAAATTCTCTGAAATTAGATTCAGAAAGATCTGCTCATTTTCARCTGCTTGAGCAGCAGAAAAAATGGCTAAGTGCACTGTACATGACATGGGCAGGAATTACTTCGTTACAGTTTATAATATTGATCTTCCAGGCAAATATTAATCCTCCTGACAAAAACTAGCCTGTTGGATTATTTCTCTAGCAGAAAAACGAAATATTAAACCCTCTTAAGTACTCATAAATGACATTGTCTATGGGATGACTGCCTGCTTCACTGACATTAGTCTTGAGAAGAGAGAACATGAGCAGTCTGAGCTAACACATCAGGTTGTACATATAGAAGATGGAAAAGATTTATATCTTCTGTGATGGGAAGAAGAAGGACACATTTTGTATGTACTAACTTGTGAATTACCCCCTGTCCTCTCCATGACTGTTGTATTAGAATCAACCTCTACCAACATATCTGTGACTAGAAGGATGTCTATATATGCTAACTGAAATAAAACAGGTGCTGACCAGAAACAGCAGATTATGTTCTAGAAGGAACATTACGACAGACCACATCTTTCCTTCAGTTCCTTTTCTGTTTCACTATAGCCTGTACGGAAGAATACTATTAAACTGGTTTAATTCCCAAAGTCTCACAGGAGTAGGAATTGCACTGTGCTTGAGCCAAATTCTTTGACTGTTGAAGGCTTTTATTAGCAGGCATTTTATTTCAGTTCACACATCATCACAAATACAAAAAAAGACCTCAGTCTGGATGTCCTAGTTTCACGAAGAAAATTCTTCACTGAATTCATGAAGAAAAAAGCAATACCAAAGAATGTCCTGTTACTTTGGGTAGTGGACTGTTTGGAAACCTTTATTTTCTTTTTCTGTTGTCCGAATTCAGACTCTTTTGTCACTCCTGGATATTTTCAGATGATGTGTATTTATTTTGTTCTTTCTGTCAAATATGTTTACCTTCACACTCTTATAGCAAAGGAATATTTAAAAGGTGCAAAACTAATGAAGCCTACTTGCTGATTATTTGGCATAAAATTTAACAGTCTTCCATTCAAAGCTTTTCATTTTCAGCATTTCTTTTTAAAAATTCTCTGAAACACACTGTGTTTCGTTAGCGTCTCTCAAAGCTTCTGAAGAACACCTCTTGTTAGCATAAGATGAAAAGAAGGTTCTGTTGTGCACTCAGAAAAACAGACACACCTCAGAGTTTATAGACTAAATAAGTAAGTTAACCAGTATAACACATCAAATGAAGATTCCTCTATGCACAAGAGAGAAAACTATCTCAAAGGCCTTTATGGAGTTTCTCTGTCCTCTACTGTGACCGACCAATAACCCCTACAATGGGAGAAGGCTCAGAGGGTGAGGTGCCCCATGAAATTCAACAATAGTGTAGGATACGGCTCATTAATCCTTGCTGTTGCACAGACAACTGACTTTATCTCAACACAAAGGGGACCAGAGGGTGACCTTTGTTTTAGATAAGCAGCCATAGCCATTAATTGGACCAGGTGTAATGTTTCTTCCTGAAGTTGATCAAAAGAATGTGAATGTCTCCCTGAGATTAGCCAGACCAGCATGGGGGAAGTGTTTACGTGGCTCAGCCCAATATAGGGTATAAAACCTCAACAACTACCAAAGGAATTTCAAAGAGAGTAACGGGCCTGAGCTGACTTCAACCCATGTATTCCTTCCCAGCGACTGGGGACACCCAGCATCGTGATGGTGAGCATGTTATAGAGACCGATAGCGGCAATCACATTGGTATTGTGATTGGACTGTATAAGAGTACACTTGTACTGTGATTTCAGTATATTGYTGTATCACTCTGCTAAATCAAAAATCCCGTGTAACATCAAATAACTTCAAAATAAACTTTTATACTAAACATTGCACTCTCTGTATGTGTGAAATATCTAAAAGAACCTGGTCAGAGAGTACTGGACACTGACATCTACACATGGAGGACAAAGATCTACAGAGCAAGCGTGGGAGGACAGAGCTGTAATTTGAGCATGGGTGCAAGGATCTGCAAAGCTTTCAAAATAATGCTCTAAACTGCTTTTCGAGGGAGCCCCCAGCACTAGCACCCTGATGTAGCACCTATTCAAACCTCACACTGCTTGAGGACCAGTGTAAGGCTACACCTGAGGCTGGAGAGGAGAGTGCTGTCCCCTCTCACCAACCTGGTGCAAGTAGTACATAGTACAGATTTCCCAAAGTAAACAAATCCTTGAAAGGGAACTAAGTCTTTGAACAAGAATAAGAAATAGCAGTGACCTTGCATTGCCATAGCCAGACATTTACTATTTCAAATGCAATTCATACTACCTGGAAGCTAGGAAACTGCCTTTCACCAATAAGCTGAGTCACTACTACTGGCTTGGTTCACTTCTCCCTGACAGTGCTAGAAATGAGAAGCAGCTGAACTGAGATTCATGAGAAGGACTGGATAAACATAAAAAAAAACAAAGTTTCTGGAAATATTCAGCTGTTCCTACCAGAGTTCATGTTGAAAACCATCCTTTGAACTTACATCACATTATGAGAGAGCTTTGTGAGCTCTCTCATAGCGTTTGAGATTTGGCTATTGCGTTTTTCAGCCAGGCCAACTGGAAATCTGTGGCTAAGAAAAGACAAAATATAACTGCTTTATAGCATTTCTTAGTTGCCAATTCAGCTGAATATTTTTTCATTGAAYATCGTTTCCTGTTCAAAGCAATAGTAGGGGTGAATATCCTGCATCTGTGTGCACACGTCTCATCCATGAAGGAAATAATTTGCTCCTGAAGCTTTAAACATCCCCAGTCACTTAGAAGTTATGACAGCAAAATGATTATTTTTTAATAAAATGAACAGCAATGACCATTCCTACTAAATAATTATTATAGGCACACGGTAGCCATGAGAGTAAGGAAGCATTCCAATTATCCTAGCTTGTCATAGGAGAAATAACAATCTCAAAAGTAATACAGAGTATGCTAGATTAAAAATTATGTTGTCTGCCTACCATTATTATCAAGAAATGCAAGATGCCCAGTATTCCCGATAGCCAGAGGTTATTACAAGAATGGTAAATGGCAAAAACTCTGTGGAATTCATACCTTCTCCCTCTGCCTTACAGAAAACTCATAGTGTGACTTATAGGGCAAGTGGTAAGGCTGTCCCCTCCCCCAACTAAAAGATGCTGAGAAGGACACTGAAGAGGTATCAGAGTGAACAGAGCAAAAGAAAGTTAGTTTTGCATGTATTCCTTGACTTCATAAAGCACAGCTGAGGGTCCCAAATACATGCTATTAGAAATATATATTACAAAACTACATGTGGGTCTGACATCACCAATGCTTTAAAGCACAGGAAAAGCAGGACCAAAGCAAGCCTGTAGCAATGGCCGGATGAAGCAAGAATCTGACATAAGGAGCCCAGAAAGTGAGGTACCCAGAGCTGACCGGACATGATGTGCCATCCTCAATTGCATGATCATCCTCAGCTAACACAATTCACAAAGCAGACTTTCTGTGTGAAGACAAGAACATACTCTGAGCTCATCAATCCACAAAAATAGGAACAAGGAACTTTCATTTTCCAACATGACCACAAATCATTGGTTTTGTCCAATGATGAGATTAAAAAAAAATCACTTGCCTGGAAAAGTACATGAAATGGAGGTCAGAGATTACACCTGGCCCAAGGTCGTGCCTCCTCCACCCCTCTTGCAGGGAAATTGTGATGTATTGACAGAAGAACAACACATTCAAGCATCTGGGGAAGTTCAATATTACCACTCCCAAGCATGTTTTTATAGTAGTTCCAGACCTCCCCCTTAGTAATCATCTAAACCATTTTATTTGTTTTATATCTTGCCATTTAAGACTAAACTCAGAAATAAACCTGTCAACCTTACCTCTGAAACATGTAAGCTTAGGTCATAGCTTCTTGTGCCCAGGGTTCTTCAACATATCCTCACATTCTTAGTGATCTTAGTTTTGTCCTTTGATATTATTCTTGCTAGAAGAAAAACAGGACTAAAGAAGAAATAAGTASTGGAATGAGACAGCAAGATATTCACTACTCTGCCTCATATTGCCTTCAGAATGAAATCTCTAATGATATATGTGAATATGCTATAATAAAAACTGTATTTTTTATGCAAGATTACCTAGTACAACACAGGTTTCAATATRTTCAAACCCTGCTGTCATAGAATGATGCTATTATTTGCAGTATAAATTGTTTACTTCTGAAATGCACAGCATGAAATATAGCAGAACCCTGGCTAGTTAACATTTTGGGATGACTCCTGCTAATATTTTCTAGTTTTGCCAGCAATCCTCCTTTATTTTAGTAATTTATGACACAATTATGGGTTTAAGATTTCTACCTTTCCCTCCCCAACCAGTTCAGCTATGAAGATTTTACTCTACTTCCCAAATGAAATGGAACCCATTTCATTCTAAAAAAGTATATAACCTCTCCTGGAGTGTCCAGCATTTCCAGTGGACTGTATTCTGAAAATAAAAATACACAACAATATTAAAACTGTGTGCTCCACAGATCAAAATTCAGTTTATGCAACCTGGTAAAAGGAAATTACAGTTGTAACACTCTCTTTGAATACCGGTTCCAATTAAAAAAGAAAAACAAATTGTCGGTTTAATTTTTAAATCCATGAATCTTTGATATTGATTTCATACACCCACCTAGCTGATAGCTGTAGTGTGGGCAAGTTTGTAGGCAGATAACATTTGAGAAAGCATATTTGTTGGAAAAAATATAAAGGMATAATACACTTCCTAGTTAGCTTCAAAATATCTATGTCTTCTAAGGACTAAAAAAGCATGGTATTGAGTGCAGAATCCTTATAACACGTTTTTCAGAAATCTGCAGATTAAGAATTATTAACAGAAATTATTGAACAGTTATTTGTTTGCAAACAGACTAAAATTACCTGCAAAGGGGAATTAAGTGGCTACAGCATTTAATAAGTATTTTCTCAAATCTACTCTAAACGTAACATTAAAGATGAAATGTAAATAATTAAAGTAAAAATACTTAGGACTTACAGTACTTCTCATCCACAGTTCGTAAAGTATTTGAAAAGATACTTTTAACAGCCTCAATTTACCAAACAACTTGCTAGAACCAAGACCTTGAATTTAATTTGCTTGAGTCTAAATAATGTCTACACAGATATGCTATCACATATTTGATATATACTCTATTGTTTATTATTGATCAGCAAAATTGAATATAGCAATTTTACCATGGAGGGAATATTATTGTTATTAATTATATGGATCACAATAGCACTGGACAAGCAAAGGGGAAGAGGAGACCGATTATATTTTCCTCCAAACTCTTGTCTCCTGTGATGCTGCATTTAAACAGTCTCCTCTGTCATTTTTCAAACACTACCAAAAATATTTTCTTTAGCATGAAGAAACTTCCTTTAATGCAAATGAAACTATAATAGTGACCCTATCTGCCTTTACTAAAGTGTTTTTAATACAGGGAAAGGACATTTTAATTTATTTTCAGGATGTTCATACAAATTTGGTTAAGCACATATGCCACGGATAATGAGATTTACTTCCAGCTAAAAAACAATCTCTCAAGAACAGAATTCTCATGTTTTCCCTTCTTTCTTAATATTTTTCTTTAATGCTTCTAGCTTTTAAAAAGCAAAACACTAGTTTTAAAGGCGTTCTGAAGAGGTTTCCCACCTCAGAAATGAATGAAGTGCACACACAAATAGCTAAGATCTGTCATACATCTAGTTACAATTTGTGGTTAAATCACAGGCCCAGGAGATGAAGGGCTTATTTATTCTGGTAGGTGCAGGCAGACTTTGTCCCTTGTCTGCCTGAACTCCAACCATATGCTAGCTCTGCTTCAGAACAGCAGCACCATGACCAGGTTAAAATGCCCTGTTTAAAGGCTGATATGTTAATGAAGGAACTGTGCCATGCCAGAATGATCAAAGTGCCCAAGCAAGGGAGTCTGGCCAGCCTGGAGGATGAGCTGCCCAGCTCACAACCTATCTGCAGCCACATGAGACCGCAAATGCTCACGTATATGACTGAGGTTGTCTTGCCCCTGGTGGCTACGCAGGCAATGAAATGGATCGGCAGGAGAAAGGAAAGTGAAGGTGGTACCTAGGTGTCATGCTCATATCCATCGAGTGGCAACAATATCTGGTTCTCATTTCTAGGAATTTCTATTAAAAATAAATAAATAAATAAATAAATAGGAGTAGATTATCTGTGCATGCCATCTTCTGTATTTTGCAGACAGGTATTTAAGTACCGAGGAAAAGCAAAGGACAGAAAAGGGAAATGCAACGCCATAGCAATTTCAAAATCCAAAATAATTCAAGAAGCAAAGATAATTAATCCCACACTATTGACTTCTTCAGACCAAGTCCACCTCCTATTCCTGCTAATGCTTATTGACATAACAATATGGATTGCCCCAACTCAGTCTGTTACCCAAAAAAGGATGTTCCTCTACAGTCTACCCCAGCCTAAATAATCATTACCCTGATGCTCAGAAAGAAGGCCGTGCCAGCAGATGTGTTCAAGGCTTCAAACCTTGATGCAACTGTCTTCATTTCAGTGCACTGTGCCTCATCTCACAGAAGTCCTGAAACAGTTTTCTTTTAGAAAGCGTGAAATGACCTACAAGATTCACATATGAATTGCATTAAAAAAAAACAGCTTTCTAGATAGAACCGTTCTTTTCCTTTCGAAACCATCTCTATCTTTCTTGCCCTTGTGTTCTTCACTCTAAGGCTCCAGGCTAAGTCTTGCTGATCAGGCAAGACTGAGTAAACTAGCCAGGTTATACAAGCTTTTCCCAACGTGTTTTTAATTGTCACAGCCCTCTTGAAACACAGCTACCTTTAACAGAAATGCTCCCAAATATTCCAAAACATGCATGCAAATCAAACTGCTCAGATCTCCTCACTCCAATATAAGTGCCAATACAGGGTCTAACCCATAAGAGACTATCGCTGTAGAGGTCTCGGGAGCAGAGGAAAGGCAGCTCTTCTCCTTTGTCAGGTTTTAGAGCAGGTGAATCATTTAATCTCTCCATGCAATTACATCTTCCTCTTGTCTACTTAACCTCTGGATCAACAACTGTTTTTGTGACACACAACATGCTCGTTGCACAGTGTGTCTGGACCTCAAGTATATCACAGAATCGCACAGAATTGCTGAGGTTGGAAGGGACCTCTGGAGATCATCTAGTCCAAACCCCCTGCTCAAGCAGGGTCACCTAGAGCACATTGCACAGGATTGCATCCAGGCGGGTTTTGAATATCTCCAGAGAAGGAGACTCCACCACCTCTCTGGGCAACCTGTTCCAGTGCGCTGTCACCCTCACAGTGAAAAAGTATTTCCTCATGTTCAGATGGAATTGTCTGTGTTTCAGTTTGTGCCCTTCCAGCAGGTCAACCCCCAACCTGTACTGGTGACTGGCGTTATTCCTCCCTAGGTGCAGGACCCTGCACTTCCCTTTGTTGAACTTCATGAGGTTCCTCTCTGCCCACCTCTCCAGACTGTCCACGTCTCTCTGAATGGCAGCACAGCCCTCTGGTGTATCCGCCACTCCTCCCAGTTTTGTATCATCAGCAAACTTGCTGAGGGTGCACTCTGTCCCTTCATCCAGGTC
>NW_020447353.1:1961133-1961597 GCF_003343035.1 Apteryx rowi
TTGCTCTCCTGAAGTCCAGGGTTGCTATCCTACTTAGTGCCCTGCCTCCTCCTCACATGATCGTGAACTCCACCATCTCATGGTCACTGTAGCCAAGGCTGCACCCAGCCATCACATCTCCAACCAGTCCTTCTTTGTTTGTTAGTATGAGGTCCAGCAGCACACCTCTCCTTGTTGGTTCCTCCACCACCTGTGTCAAGAAATTGTCACCAATGCTCTGCAGGAACCTCCAGGACTGTTTGTGCCTAGCTGTGTTGTCTCTCCAGCAGATATCAGGGTGGTTGAAGTCCCCCATGAGAACCAGGGCCTGGGATCGTGAGGCTACTTCCAGCTGTCTGTAGAAGGCCTCATCGACTTCCTCTTCCTGATCAGGTGGCCTGTAGTAAACACCCACAACAGTGTCACCCATGCTAGCCTGCCCTTTAATCCTTACCCATAGGCTCTCGACTCGCTCTTCCTCCACC
>NW_020447353.1:1962674-2043984 GCF_003343035.1 Apteryx rowi
AGCCTTGGCAGTCTTTGCATGACATCTCTCACACGAGCCCCCGGCAGGCCACAAACCTCTCTAGACAAGAGGTCAGGTCGGCAGATAGATGCCTCCATCCCCCAAAGCAGGGAGTCCCCCACAGCAATCACCTGCCGCTTCTTCCGGGCGTTCCGGCAAGGCACAGGGTCTGTTGTCCCAGGTACTTCCCTGGCGGCCATGTCCATCTCCTCCTCATCCTGGAGGGCACTAAACCTGTTCTGCAGCTGCAAGTCTTCGGGAGGAGTAGGAGCCTTTCTCCTCCCATGAGCAGTGACCACTTTCCAGCCTTCTTCTACGGTGTTATGATGTACCGTTTCACACAGCACAGAGCCCTCCGGCAACTCCACTGCTGAGGGGGGTTGGGACTCCCGAATATGAAAGGAATGGATCCAGGGCTTTCATTATTCCTCACTGCTCCCTTTCTTAAGGATGACACATGATGCTTACAACTCTGCTCCCCTGATACAGTGAGAGTTTTTCCTCCTGGATAGTCTTATTGGGTGACTGCAGGGTCACAGCTGGGAGCAACAAAACAGAATTCAGCCTCAAGGGACGAAACAGGCTTTCCTAAATAGCTCTGCAATACAGGGGGACTCCATGGCCAGGCATAATGGCGTTGGTATGAAGCTACAGGACAGCTTCAGTGTCAAAGAAAAAGGTTGTTTCTACTACATATTAACAAATGCATTTCTTGAAATTATGGGGTAATAGTTTTTTTCTGTGTCTTAGCTCACATTGCAAAATAAATCTTATATTCTGGGCATCTCGCAGTTATGAAAGTGTAATAATACAGCCTGATTTTAAAGAGCAATGAAACCCTCTAAATGGGAGCAAGTATGCAAATAAATCTCATGAGTACAGGTAATATAATCTGAAAGCAGGATAATTTTTATTTCATCTAATAAAATCATAGCAAGTAGACAGAATAATTTGAAAAATAGCTTTGAAAACTGTCCATATAAAGTAAGATAGAAGACGTATCGTATTTGAACAACGGACATCATCTACCTGACTTCATACGTGGGTAACAGTAAATGGTAGTGCAGAACGGAGACTACGAGCCTATATTTACACCCACACATGTTGAGACTGAGAAGTCATTTAGTTAGATTTAGGATCTAGAATAAAGAATTTTGGACATCAACTTGTGTGACAAGATGTTACCAGTTACTCTTGCATTTACTGCAGCAACTTTTATCTGGGTTTTGCTAAAGTTTTATTATCCAAGAGAGAGATAAGTCTTGATATAACAATATCAAAAGGTTAAACAAACCACATTTCTCTTAAATTTGTTCAAATGATTAATTCTGACATCTACATTTAAGAAATAAATCTGTGTGGCTAGCCAAACCCTTTCAAATATTGGTGTTTCTACCTTTCTCCATAAGACTAAACTTCTCCAGTATTCTCTTTAGAAGAGTCCTATCTTCAATAATCAAATTACCTCATAGTCTTCTTTTTCAGAGCTACATTCAGCTATTTAAGTCTCTCACCATAAGGCATCTTGTCTATCACTGTCTTAATCAGTTCTACTTTCTCCAAAATGTCCCTATACTCTTAAAAACTTAAAAATTACTCCACTGACTCAACAGTACCATATGCAAAGACAAAAATTGCCTCCTTAGCCTACTCACTACTTCCCTTATTCAGCACACAAGAATCAAGTTGATCTTTTCCACCAGCACATTGCATTGCAAGCTCCCGTCAATACAATAATGAACTGATGCCCCTTCACACTCTCAGTTTTCTAAGAACATCTTTTAGCATGACCTTATAAGTGGGATTCAGCTCTAGGTTATGATACCTAAACATTGCTCTCTATATAGAGATTTTTATATGCAAGGTAGAATCATGATTCAGTTCAAGATTAAGATACATGTATTTAGGTGCCAGAATGTAGATTTGTACAAGAGCTCTAGGAGGCCAGCTCAGCAAGATTATATTTACTGAGATAGGTGGATTTGATTTTCAAAAAAAATTTAAATATAGGTCAATGTTTTCAAAGATTTTCACCTGGAAAAAGAAATGCAACACTGGATTCACCAAAAAAGCCCTCCAAATTAAAAACTGATGATGGAGATGACTTCCTTCCTGCCCCCAACTTTTTTAAAGTTATTTTTCAAAGATGCTTATGGTAAAACATTTTTCGCAGCCTAACAAGAGAAAGGAATTTACACACCACTCCACTGGTGCAAGTACTGTAACCACACCATGGTTGGATAAAGGCTGGGGAGAAGCTCTGTTTTATGAATCAAACTTTTGATTTGAGTTGTTTTTCTGAGAAGTGCCTAAAGAGGAAACATTTCATCTAGTTAAAAAATTAATATTTCATGTAACAAAACAAGTTATTAAAAAACTTTGAAAATGGAAGACAGATATATTTCATATTATTTGGTATCTCCGCAGCAAGTATATGCTCTAACTACATAGACAAAAGAGCACTCTTTTGCTTTAAGTTATTGCATTTAATTAACTCTGGAACCCCAGATACAGGAACTTCCAGCCAAATGGTTGTTTGGTCAGCTAAGTTAAGTYTAAGTTTGTCTAACACTTACTTTGTCTCCTTTCATGCTGCTATTTTAAGCCACTGGTGGCTGTCCCAGCTAATTGCTAGCTGACAGGATTCGTCCCCTCAGGGAAAGATGAACAATGCCAATTTTACAACCACTTCTGTCTGAAGCACTAGACTGGGGCACTGCTTTCTTCAGAAACAAGACTTTTAGTCTAAATTATTCACATAGCCACTAACGGGCCTCCAGGATTTTTTTTCCTTCACTTTCTTTGATTTGTGGGACAGAATGGATTACCAAAAAGATCCCTTGGATATTCCTTTTGAAAGATCCCTGAAGTCATATAATTAATTCCAGCACAGAAAGTTTTCTTATTACAAATGGCACTTCACCTTACTAAGGTTCCTTGCACAATTTGAGTACTACACTTAAGACAAATGTGCAATACAACAGTAAATCAGATTCAAGCTGCATACTTTTCAACTGTGATCCCTTTATGGGCAATAGAATTTCTCTTGCTTTTCCAAGAGCATCTGTGTTTAGATGTGTCTGTGGCTGGTCCACCTCACAGAAATTTAAGGAAGCTTTTTCAGTCAGACACAAGTAATAAAAAGGTTGGAGTGGTTGCAGAGAGGTTTTTAATATATATGTAATGTGCATTCAAAATCTAAACAGTCCACAGTTTAGCATCTCATATAATATTTGTGGTAAATATAAAGTAATGCTGACCTATTGAAGAATCCTGTGAGTAGTGGCAAGTCGTTTCAAGTCTTGATGCCCAGATGAAATCAATGGACTTTATTATACTTTAAATGGGCCCATTACAACCTTGAATGTGTTGACAGAAGGGTGCATCCCTACTCCTTCTGACTTTGGTTAGCAGCCAAACACACCGGGTGCAATTGCTAGTAAATAAAAATAGACTAAAAGGAACATGTGCCCTACACATTTCCATTGGACTTTCACAGCTTCTGCAAAAGAATGATTGAGAATGACTTCCCTGCTCCTGCCTCTCTGTCTGGCTTGCCTACTTTGGATTAATTCCTCATGGCAAAGGCAGTAGCAGATTATGAATTTGTACATAAAGCCAGAGTAATGAACATTGAGGCTCAGTTGGGGCCTCCCACCATAATCACAGTCAGGTGATTAATAACGGTTAGTACCTGTAAGCTTGTCTGATGTGGTAGAACAAAAGATGAGCTTTTGGGCAGCTCAGTCCTGTTTACATGTAGCTTACATTTTAAAAGAAGAAAACTGACTCTCTTAAACCTTTCTGAAGTGGTGAATTTAAACTCCTGCTGACAGCAAAAGTAATTGCTGTATGCAGATTAAACCCAACTGTTTGGAAAGTTCAACTCCATTTCCCAGCTCCATTTTCCACAACGTAAGCATTCCTGTAGATCTACATTTCATTGCACAGATGGTCTTTGCAAAAACACAACAACAACAACTACTCATTGTTATACATTTCTGGTGCCAAAACATACAGAAGGTTTATATGCCGCTATGGAAAGGTAAGACTCTGAAGTAAGACTGTTCCTCAGGTATAAAATCATCTTTTATTTCATCTTCTCTTTCTCAATGGTGGCTGTTACCCTGAGTCTGACTAGGTGATCCATGAACAATGAAAGGAAACTTTCTGAAGCATCAGTACTTCTAAGTAGTTCACTAAACTAAACATGTTTCGCACAACCATTCTTGACATCCATAACAACCTGTCTGAATTCATGTAAATCAGGGCCACAGCAATCTGACGAGAAGCGTAGCTGCTAACGCTATGTTCAGAAGAGCGGAGACCTGCACAGGACTTAGCCCTGAGTGCCAGGACATGTAAGCATCCAAGTCTGAAATCAGGAAAAGCGTCTGCTGTTTAGTGCAGCATTCCTATCTACTGGGACAGACAAGTCCTCCCAATAAACCTGAAGAGCCATCATGAATGTGTGTAAACTTGCGTTTTAACCAGGTCTGGGGAGATCTTTAATTGACTCTGCTCTGTGTTCCAATGTTCAAAGCAGGCATATTTCTTTTTCCTACTGGGATAACCTCTGTGAGTGTGGGTATTCACTGCACAGCTATCCTACTCATTAATATTTGCACCCCTGTGCAAATGTACTTGCTTTTAAAGAGGTCCAAATTATGAACTTGCTGTTGTGCTGAGGTACCCAGATGACTGAGTAGAAAAGCTGGAAAGCAAGAAAGTGTCACTTCAAGGTGACAGAGAGCTTTGACTAGCTGAAGTCACCTCCACCTATGCACAGATTGCTACGAGCCACTCAGCACAATCTTCCACGCTACTCAGCATTTCCTTCCTATTTCACCAAACCAATTAACTTGTAACTGCTTTTGTTCCTCTCCCATCATACATATGGTTCTACAACTATTCAACAATGCTCAGTGAGTCCCTGGGGTTTTGTATTTTGTTTTCTTTAGTTTGGTTTGATGGTTCTGTCACAGCTTGTTTTTATCCTGTTTGTGACGAGGCCCATCAGCACATTGGCCAGGCAATCTCTCCATATTGCGTGAAGTGTGTGCGTTGCATACAGAGTGTAATTCCCTCCCCTTGCCAGACAAGCCCAATGCTCTGTACACACAGCAGGTGGCACTTATGTCAGCATAATAATAATAATAATTAAAAAAAAAAAAATAGTCACGGAAAAGTTTGTCGTGCCGGTGAGTTCAGAGTGCAGGCAGAGAGGTGATTGCATCAGGCAGTCAAAGATTCCTGAAGATGCCAGGGCCTGTTTTTAGCTGCTTTGATTTCAAACAATGTCAGAACCGAAGCCCTTCCTGCCCCTTTTTTCTGTTCTTCCATACATACATATTATTAAAAGTCCATAGGTATATAGCAGCAACTGACTATCGCAGAACCCCCTTTGTCACCTTAAAGCTCATCTCCAGCAGAAGGCACGGATTCTGCAAATGCCATCGGTAAGATTCCTTTCCATTTAACAATCAAAACTCACAGGTAAGAAGCCAAAAGCTGAACTGGGACTTTTTTGCCTCATTTTAATTGCTTCTTCTTAGAAGGTGTAATCCACTCCTGCCCCAACCGCAAGCTGCCCTTGTAGGGGGAGGCAGGGGAGAAGGTGACATTTGTACAGAGGGCTGATCCGCAGCAGTCTCCTCAAGGTGCTGTGACTCGAACTGAGGGCAGACAAAAAATTCCAATGGTATCTCCCCCTGCAATATCTGCTAGTCTAATACTTATGTTTTCTAAGGATGGAAAAGTGGATATTCAACAGATGCACCATTTTTTTCTCGCAGTTTATGTAAGAGGACCTAAAAGTAAGCTCCCTGGTAAGAATTACTTCCTACAGCTCAAGTGTGCAATTCTGAATCCCTTCTTTATCACAGTGTGCGGAGTTGCTCAGATAGATAATCCATCATACTCCACACAAACAATATATGTAGAGGTCACTGCTCTCCATAATTAGTAAAGGGTTCAGTCTAGCCTCAAAATGCTATACCAACATTAACTAAATGGTTTTCAATACACTCCAGCTATGCTGTTCTGCACTGGGGTACACTAAAACCTGCAGAATACCTCATTAGCAGAGCAAGGATTGGAATTAGAGGGACCTATGTCCAGGTCCTGGGCTCACTCTGCTGGACAATCCTTTAAGAAAAAAAGATCTTGCTAAAGCAAAGAATGTTCTAGCAGATTCAAATTGACACTGTTTAGCCATATTGCCAGAGGCGAAGCAAACACCACTACAGCTTTCTGAAAACAAAATTAATTTCAGTGAATAAATATTGACTCAAAGAGCAGCCAGATACAGCCAGCCAGTTAGAACAGCAAATAGCTACAACTTTCCACTCAGAATGGAGTTTACAGGAATACCAAGGAAGTCCCAAAAGAGATGGATACAGCCAGGCTCTCAGCCTTAAAAATCATGCTTTCTCTCCTCTGGTCTTTGTTCATTCCTCCTTGGGCTGCTGCCACCTGTCATCAGCTGCAGCGCTCTGTCCACTCTCTGAACTACGCTGTCCTCACAGCCTCAGCCTTGGCTACGGCCAYGTAACATGACTGATGTGTTCAGTCTTCAGCAAAAACTGCATCCTAAACCTTCTGAAACACTCACTTTTGCAGCAGACACCTCCCACCTGAAATCACTGACACACTTAGGGAAGACACTGCACTCCTAGAAAATGGAGAGTTGCAAAAAATTATGTTTATGAGCCTGCAATTCTATTTTAAGTGTGTGCACATATACAAAACACAATAAAGATTTCCCATAATTCATCAGTTGCATACCCAAAAGATGGAAAGCTACTATATTGGCCATATTTTCTAGGCAGTTTTGATGTTTGCCTTTTTAAACTTCTCTCCACAAAAGTGTTCACATGATACCTTTAGTAGGACTTGCTCAGAATGGTTGCTTTTCTGTTGTGTTGCACAGATACACCCAAGAGAATCCAGTTCGACTTGCAGATCCCAGGTTGGATTTTTTTTTTTATTAGAAAAGAGCAATAACATTATTACATTTGCATAGCGAAAATTTCTCAGTTGAAAACTGGAAAGAGATTTGTCCTCGCACACTCTTACAGAATCTGTAACAACTGAGTGATGGGGAAGCTGTTACCCCCACCCACATGTCAGCCAGTTCTGAGGGTTCCAGCTTTTTGTTTCAACATTTTCTGGAATACAGAAACATACATTTGCTATAAATAGTAATTGCCAACACATTGTATCTTCAGAAATGACAGAGCTTGTCTTCACAGAAGTCAGTGGAAGCAAAGGGTTGTTTCAACTGAAAGCCCAAGGTACAAGGAATATAAAATGATATGCAAAAGAACAACTTTTATGATTGTATCTGACATAATAAAGATCACTTTACTATGCTAAAAGCTATTAAGAAGCTTACTAACATGTGGAAGAAAACTGAACCCCAAATCATACCATCGTTGCAGTAGGTGGAGAAAAATAATCAGAAAATACCAAAATGTTTACCAAATCTTACCTTTGTATTAAAGCTGATGGAAATTAATCCTTCAGGCTTACTTGCTTTTTTTTTTTTTTTTTGAAGTGCACAGCATCTCATTTTTTCATGTAGAATACAAGTTAAATCAATCTATTTACAGTTTATAAGAAAAAAAATGTCTTCAAATTCACAAATGTATCCAAAAATAAGAGACTGGAGTACTGCTCTTTCTAAAATAAATTTGCGGAGCTGAGCAGGAAA
The DNA here is from genome assembly GCF_003343035.1 of Apteryx rowi. Taxonomy (NCBI): domain Eukaryota; kingdom Metazoa; phylum Chordata; class Aves; order Apterygiformes; family Apterygidae; genus Apteryx; species Apteryx rowi. The sequence goes on from NW_020447353.1 coordinate 1,970,389, forward strand.
AAATTTCTAAGCAACAACAAACTAAAACTATAATGAAGCTGTTTGTATCAATAATATAATCCCATCTGGAAAATTCTTACAATTTAAATTTGACATAAAGACCAATGAACATAATTCATTTGGTTAAGTCATTTTCAAATAAAAAACTTGGATTCATTTTTAAATTATTAAAAAATATATATTTGAAAGAGTCATCAAAACAACCCTTTTCAATTAAAAGTTCCTATTTCAATGAATTAGTATTTCATGCTAAAGTAAAAACTTGTCTTAGCTAGCTTTCTCTACCTGGCCTCTGTCCTTTACCTTCTTAAGCTTCTATTAGGCCATCTTAAAGTTTCCAGTTACCCAGAGAGTTCCTGATAACTTTTTCCTTGTCTTTTTCTGAAACAATCTCTTTTTTTCTTTTTTTGTCTTATTGTTTGACTGCCTAAAATGTTCCTCTTACATCTAACACCTACCTTTGATGTTACTGGTACTACAAATTGTGTGTGTACATGCTTTTTATGCACATAAAAAWTTTATATGTCATATTTTATGAGATCTACAAAATTATTTACAAATAAAACCTAAAATAAGTGGTTTATATTTTTAATAGTGTCAGCTTTTATTTTGCATTTTATTCTGTGGGAATAATAAAACAAAAAGCAATCACAGCCAAATTGAAACCCTTGTCCTTACAATACAGTGACTTTTATTGGAAATAATATAATGAGAGTTAATCCACCAGATTTTACCTCTAGAAACCAGCTAGGACCTAAGTAAAACAAGATTGATTTTCTCCTTGAATCCTCAGTGATCATTTCTCTTCATTAGACATTCAGATTCAGACTGTGATGAGGGCATAAAACTAAGATAGATTAGGCAGAAAGAAAGATCACTGTATTATTTCAGTACAATATCTGCTCAAAACCCCATCTTGAAGTAGTGAGGAGGGGACATGATAGAGGTGTTCTAGTGAAGGTATTTAAGAGGTTTAACAGTCCACCCTATATTTGTCTATAGTAAGTGGTTTAACCATTTTATTTAAAGGAATGCAGTTATTTATCAGGTTTCCTGAAAGACAGAGGAAGAACCAAAGAAATCTGAATTTGCTTAGATCTTGAGAAGTATTTGGATTGAGTATGAGCTAACAACTTAAGCATGTAGTTACAAAGATAACAGGAAAGCACAACTAATGAGATGAGATTACTAAATGGTCGTAGTGGACTTCTGCTCTCATCCCAGTCAAAGGGATTGGATTTGCAACCAGACAAGCAGTTTCAAAGTAATTAAAAGCTTGTGATATTGGCTGCAAGGTCACCTCTCCAAACCAACAGCATTTTTACCAGTGTCTAGCAAACCGCTAATAAGAATCAGGAATGAAACAGCTGGGGGCTGCAGAATCCCRTTGCTATGGAAACCACTGCAGGTGTGTGGTCCAAGGAATAATAAACCCCAGAATTTTAGAGTTTATAAAAAATAAGGAAGCAAGGAAAAGAAGACGGAGTGAAATAAATATCACAAACCAAGGGCAGTGCAAACACTTTTGAAAGGAGCACGGAATAGCATTGTTAAATGTGATCTGTCAGAAAGAACATTTCAGGGGACAAAGGGATTTAGGTGAAAGATATCTCAGAGTATAAGTATGCCAGAAAAAAAAGGAAGAAAACAGAACTAAACAAAAGAAGAATAAAAACACCAGAGAGCACTGAAACAGAAATAAAATCTATTACAGGTCCCTGAGTTCAGAAGAAACAACAGAAGAAAAAGAACAGTTCAGAAACTGATGTGGGAATCAGGACCTCTTGGACTTCCTAACATAGTTTTAGCTCTCTCGGGCCAAAAATCACTTGAACGTTAAGTCTCCCACACACAGCACATGGAACTGCCTTTCCCAGAAAAAGAGCTCATCCATCTCCATACAGCACATCATAAGCATGATGGGTCCAACTTTCAAAGACATTTAGAATCCTAAAACTGTAACTGGGGGGATTTCCTCAACTCCAGAGCAGTCTGAGCACTTAATTCACATTCATATCAGCAGAAATGGGATACCTCGTGTTCATCTTGCCTGTCTAAGGACTACTGGCACCCTAAATTTTCTCTGCCGTCTAATGAGGTGAATACATAGCTCCAAGGTTGACTCAGCCAACGAAGATATGAATTGCATTCTTTCTCTCCAGTGACTCTATAGCACGCATTATCAATGCCATTTTTATTAACACTACATTTATGTATGCAATTTCCTAATTGTGAATATTATGAGTAAAAGGAAGAAGGACATTCAGAGGTGTTCAGCAACTTTGTGGAGAAATCCCATTCCAGGTTCACAACACCCATGCTAAAGAGGAGGAGGAAAGTCTCAGAAAGTCATGAAGCTGGCAAAGGAGGAAGCAATCCCATAAATGGCAATGCTTCACCATACAGCATCCTTGCAATACATGTACATTTGCAGAGCAGGGATTTTGGAAAATTAAAAGAGGTAGGATATAGAGGTGGAAAATTCAAGTATCAAGAACACAGATGACAAGCTTGGTGATACTAGAGAGAATCATATGGTGACTTTTCTAACTGGTGAAAAAAGAAGCAGTTTTATAAAACACCTTGACAAGAAACCCAGGGAGGAGACAATGGTTATGATACATTGAAATGCCAATGATTTGGAGGATGCTAAAAGAGAGGTTCTAGAGTCAACATGCAAATTACTACATAGGAGACGAAAGACAAGGAACTCCATGACGGCATTCTAACTTCCTGTTACTGAATAAACAGCCAGAAGGCAAAATATTAATACAAAGTTGAAAAATGAGGCGAAGTATGTACCTTCTGTACCTCTGAAAGTACCTCTGTACCTTCAAATAAAGAATAGAATAGAACATGGCACAACTCGAACAGGAAAAAAAATCAGCAAAATTTGAACAAAGAGTATCGCCTTTAAAAAGCATAAGAAAATTTGAGAAACTGGTTTAAATATACACACGCATGTACACAATGGTTAAAAGACTAAAATAAAAAAATCAAATATTTTAACTACAATGTTTGGTTTTCATATGTCTGTTCCCTAATCATCATAAATGAAAAAAGGAAACAAAACAAAACAAAACAAAACCCATTATAATAGTGGTTAGTTTCAAAAGAGACACTGCATAAAAATTAGGAAATTTGTTAATATCAGATTAAAAATGATTGATAGATAAAATATTTAAAAGTTTGCAGTTACCACAGAGATTGCTAAGATTCAGCATATTGAAGGCTGAAAAAATATTCATTCATAAAAAAAAAAAAAGAAAAAGAAAAAGAAACTAAGACCAAAGAATGGACAAGGATGAAGGATAAAGTTAGGGAGGCTGCTAGAAATAAGATGGTATTTTGAGTCACATCCAAATACGGAAATAGAAAAGAACAAACGCTGGTAGAAAAAATTAAGACAAACAAACAAAGCTGAGGAAAATATTGCTAAAGCCATTAAAGAAAATAATAACTACTCTTTGACATGAATCAGAAGTAGAAAGCCTGCCAAAAGCATCCCTAGGGCTACTAGATGATCAAGGCGTAAAGGAAGTATTCATAAAGAGTCAAACATAACAGAAAAGCTAAGCAAGTTCCTTGTGACTATGTTCACCAGGAAAAAACTCAGGGAGGACAGGAAGAGGTTTCAAGGAATGACAGATCAGCAAGACTAGGATTTGTATGAAACAAAGGACACCAAAACTATCAAAAATAATGTAATTAATAGACAAACAGATACATATCAAGTATTAAGATTATGATATCTAAATAAATACCAGAGTTTTATCTATGTCACTAAATTTCATTACACCTCAAAATTGTTTCTTTTTCTCTATAGAAGGAGAACAGAATGATTTCTTCACACATAGACAACTATACAATGGATGTCTAATGTTGGATGCCATGAATATGCCTTGAAGAGAAGTCATACCTCACAAGTCTGTTAAAGGGCTTTGAAAGAGTCAAAAAGTGTGTGGACACAGAGATCTGTTTGATGCAGTAAATTCAGATTTCGTAATGGCGTTTAGCATGATACTCCAGAAACAATTCTTGATAAAAAAATAACTTATAAGAAAGGAAACTGTCTTGCTGACTAACTAGGAAAAAGATAGAAAACAAAGAATATGAATAAATGGTCAGTTATCTCAACATAAGGATTCACCTTTGCAATCTAGGAGTTTATGCTAGTATCTTTACCAAGCCCTGAATGACCTAGACAAGACCATAACAATATGGCAGAATGTTCTGATTCAGAACACTAAAAATTCTGAATGTGAAGAGCTGCAGAAAAATCTAATAATATCGAGCAATTGGTGTTATAATGGCAAGTGAAATTGTTTTGATAAACATAAAGCAGTGCATCCCCTCATAGCGATGGGCTTTGAATTAGGTATTACTAGTCAGGAAGAAGGTTCAGTGAAGGAACAAAGGAAATGGCAGTTTGCTTCAACAGAGCTAACAATGAGAGGCATCACCTAAAAAAAAATCAGAGATAACCCAAACGCAGAGCTGTGGACTATTATGTGTGACAGAGGCAAAAAAAGATGGTAGGGAAAGTGGAAAGGAAAGAGGAGAGTAGACATGAAAAGCATGCTCCAAGAAATAACCCCAAGAAAGTCTGGTGATTGTGGGTTGGCTAGAAAAAATAGCAGAAGAATTCAGGGACAAAAATCAGTGAGGCATAAAATTAATTACAACAACCAAGAGACATAAGAGAAAATAAAAAAGATATATTATTGGAAAGCAAAGGAAAATAAATAACTGGTGATAACAAAAATTGAAATATTCATTGCTTTTTTTACTCCAGGTTTCCTAATAAAGATTAAATGTAATTAGTTATTCAACAGAATTAGCATTCATAACTGGCAACAGTGAAACAGGCTAAAATGGTAAAAGGCTTTGTCAAAGATAAGTTATATACATTCAAGGCAGCTGAGACTCATGAGAATTTACATTAGGTATTTATGAAACAAGTCAAAGCCACCTCCAAATCATTAGTGATTATCTTCAAGAGCTCCAGGAAGATGAGAGATGTTCTGGAGAAAAAAGTTATCATAGCACGTAGCTCTAAAAGAAAAGAAGGAAAGTCCAGCAATTACAAGGCCTGTGATACCTGAAAGAAAATGGAAAAAATATTCTTATTGTCTGAAATATATGATGTCAAACTAATAAAATTTATTTCCTTGACAGGGCTTTTGGACTAGTGGGAAGTATTTTAACATATACATTCTGACTTTAGTAATGCTTCTAACGTTTGACATTTACATAGGCAAGCTAGGGAAATATGGTCTAGGTGAAGTTAATATTAGATGCCTGCACAACTGACTGAAAATAATATGAAAACAACATGCTCATAGAATAGTTATTAATAGCTTACTTTTAACCTGGAAAACGGGTGTTGAGATTGAAGAACTGTCGTAGGTCTTGAATTACGTTCTGTATTTCAGCAGTGATCTAGCTGATAGACCAGAAACAATTAATGGATGCTACAAATGCTTTAAAGATTTTGAAGGACGTAGTTAAAGCACCTTATCAGAAAAATGCCATGAAATTTAATAAAAATGGTTGCACTTAAGAAGAAAAAGTTAAAAGTACAAATAAAAAAGTGAGAATAACCATTTACACAACAGTACTACAGAAAAGTAGCTAGGATTGCAGCAAACCACAAAGAAAATTAGTTGAGAATATGAGATGGCTGTCAAAAAAAACAAGAATAATTCTGGAATGAAAATGGAGAAGCATTGCATGAAGGCTCTGAAAAGTAACTATTCCATTCTACAAAGTAATGCCAAGGACAACTGTGGTACAATATTTTAAGTAAAATTAGACAAAAAAAGGAGGAGAATCCAAAGGAGGCATTTTAAAAAGTAAGAAAACAAAGACATATGAACAAAGAGAGAAAGAATTAAATTTGTTTAACCCAGAAAAGGGGGAAAAAAAGAAAGAAAAATAGAAAAATCAAAATATACAAGGTCATAATAAAGGAGACAATACTGAGATATTCTTCAAGATGTTATTGGGTTAATTTGAGGAAGGGGCATTTTTCTATTACATTTTAAAGAAAATTAAATAAAAGAAAGCTTTTCAATATGGTGATAGTCAAGTACTAGAACTGATTATCTATGGAGGGTGTAGAATCTCATTACAGGAGATTTTTAAGAACAGAATAGAAACTCATCCCTGAAGGATAGCCTAGGTAGAAATATTACTGCTTCAACTCTGGAGGTAAAGAAATGATGATTTTTGCCTGTATTTTGTGCTTTATCTGTTCTCAAAATATGTAGAGAATTCCATGGATGCTCAAACGCTGAAAAATTCCACAAAATAAATAGGAAATAAGTGAACAAATACTGTGGAACTGTAATTGCTCCATATGCAATAAGATACTTCTAAAAACAAACAAAACCCCACTCACTCCCTAATGCTTGGGGGTCAAAACTTTTGGAAAACCATTTGCTACCAGCAAGCTACGCTTGTTGTCCATTGCTGGTGTCATTGGAAAGTGACTACAGAGCTTTGTACAGAAGATATGACTGTCACAGTCTGAAGACATTATTTAGTTTTTGGCATAAAACTCTGAAGGCTGTGTCTTGGACCCTGGCATAGCTTCTAATTTGGCCTCTACTGTTAATTGTCAAATCACTGCTTAAAAACAGATTGGCAGAGGAACTATCCAATAACGCAGAGTCCAGTTTATTGTGTCCATTGCCACAAATTTCCTGGTGTTCAAGATGTTTGATCTGGTTTCTGTGAGGGGTAATGATTGTGATGAACAAGGATTGGTGTCTCCTGGGAATCTCTTTGTTCTATATATTTGCAATTGTTTACTGACAAAAGACTGTGACAGATATTTTTAAAATAATGATCTTTAAGAGCTGAATTTGACTTTTTTCTAAATGCATCAGATTTTAAGTTTCTCCTACAGTAACTTTGAAAATAGTATGGCAGCAGAGAGTTAGTAGATACACTGTGTCTCTTCCACTACTCTGGAGTTAAAAAAGGTATTGTACATTCTGTGTTGTTATGGCAAACAAGCATACCAAAATATCCTGGACAACTTGGTCTTGAAGCCAGAGAAGGTAACGCTCTCAAAGTCCAGGAGCAGCTATGAGTAAAAGGCTCAATTAACAGAGACAGACACACCTCAGAGCTCAGGATGCATAAGGATGAAGTGATACTTGACAAAACTCAAACCGAGTCAGAATTTCTAAAAGGTATCAAAATAAATAGCATTTTTTCCCCCATATTTTGCAAAAGTGAACAAGGCAAATTACTTTGCACTGGAAATGGGGTTGCAGAGTTTCTAGCAAGGATGATGATGACGAATATGGGGGAAAAGGAGGATAACTAATGTGATTATGGAAACAGAAATAGATATATATGAAGTGGGGTAAAAACCCAGGGAACTCTCTTCACCAAGTCAAGGGAATTTATATGCTAAATTGCAGAAATCTGACAGGACTAGAACATGGAATCATATGATCAGTACCAAGTTTTTTGAATAAATCTCTCYAGAGTAAATTTACTCTCCGTTAGCGGTCTTTATACTAATGCCTACAAAAAGACACATGCATAGGAAGAGCCAGATAGGGTGCCCATTCTCCGAGTAGGTAATTTGGGTTCCCTGCCTGTCACTGTGCCTCTGCACTCTTCTGTGCTTGTGGAGATGAGCCCTTGGGGGGCTGAGCCCTCTACGGTGACAGGTCTGGGTATAGTTGGGGCAGTGTTTTTCGGGTTCCCCCACCCGCTATTGTCTCTCTGTGCTCCTTTGTGCTCGTGGAGACAAGCTTTTTATCGCATAACCTAACAGACTAGAGACCTGTGCTGCGAAAGGAAGAAACGAGTGTGAGCAGTCCAGTGATGTATTTAAGCTAGAAAGTCGAATGTTCATAAATTTGGTAAAGGTTTGTTCCGAAACAAACATTGGATAAATACAGTGCATGGAGCTCAAGCACTTTTGGAAGTGATTATACGACAGGCTTGGCTCTACAGTAAGATTCTGAACTTGAAGACCACGATGTTTGTTCTGATGCCAGGAATACATGATGCAAATTGCCTTCCAATGCACAAGGCATAGAATTACACAGAATTACAGAATTACACAGAATATATGGATTAAAATCCAGATATGAAACCTAAGGGAAGGTTATTAGGAGTCCTGGTGTTGTAGGTAGGTCATGGGAAATGGTACTAAAAAGACATATCTACATGGCACAGGCAGACAATCACATGTCCTTTCTGCCTGCACGTTGGGAAACCAGCCAGGCCAGGAGCTGTCTAATCATGATAGTGTGGAATTAAGTTTGAACTGACATTAACCGAGGAGCAACAACAGTGGCCCAAAAGAAGCTCTAGGGGAGAATTCTTTTTACAGCCTACGCCTTCCTTGGGCAACCCATTCTCAAACCCTCTCCATCTGAAGTGCTAGACTTTGTCTTTCTCCTGACCCCAGGCCCTTACCAGAGCCCGAGGCACAGGCTGAGCCTTATCCAGGGACCTCCATCTCAAGCTCAGATGAAAATGTTCTCAGGGGAGAATTCATTTGTAGATGAATTGCACCTTCTTTTGGCAGCCTCTTGGACCCCAACATAACTGGAGCTCTAGGCTTTATCTCTCCCCCAACCCTAGCACAAAACCTACGCTAGGGCTGGCCTGAGACGTAGCGAAGGACCTCCATCAGTAGTCCAAATAAACAGGTTGTCAGAGGGAACACTTTTTATTGCCTAAATCTTTTTTTGGGAGCACCTCCCACCCCTACTCCAGCTACAGCTCTAGGCTTTGTCTCTCTCCTAGCCCAAACCTATCCCCCAAMCCAAGCATGGACTGATCCCCTGCCCAAGGACCCCCAACTTTGGTCCAGCTGAAACAACATTTTGCCTTGGAAGCCCCTTTGAGCCCCACTATAACTGGACATGTAGGCTTTGTCTATCTCCTAACCCTGACCTCCTCTTAACCATTAGCCTACCTGAGGGCTGAGCCTTAATTGAGGATCCCTCAGGTTGGAAACTTTCTCCTGAAAAGGTCTGCCTGCAGCCTGGCCCTTTGTTGGGCAGTCCCTGCTCAACACTTCTTCAGCTGCTGCTCAAGGCTTCAGGGAGAGGGAGGATCTCGGTGCTGCACCATAGGGCTACGCACCTGGGGACGAGAACCTCCCTCATTCTTCGTGATGATGAGCTCTCTGCACGTGATCATTTAGATCTGTGAAGAGACATTTACAGAAGTCACCCGATCTAGATGGAAAATGAGAAGTCAAGACAGCGTTTTGTTAACTTGTACTTACCCATAGGAACAGCAGACACTATGCTCACCCTTTTAAGAGAATGAGGTTTAACTCAGCTTTTCTAACACTGACAACTTGCATACAGAGGGCTGGGCAAGCCCCATCACTTCAAAAAGGTTAAGAAAAAGTACCATATGGACTTAGTTCCAGGCCAGAAAGAGATCACTGCCAAATCAAAGCACAGAGCTAATGCAACTGTGTAGCATCATTTAGTTATTGGCAGATAGATTATTTCACAGTATTCTCACAGGTCCAGTCATAAAGGATTCACAAACATACTTTAGAACACAATTCATGGCAGTGTAGTTTGAAACACATTTCCGTCATTTTATTCTAAACATCTCTACAAGAGATTATTGTTGCTGTTCACAGGGATATCTGTGGAATTTACATATCCCAGATTCTGATGCACTTGTATCACCACTGTCTCTTTTGCTTGCAAAGAGGAGCCAAAGGGCCTGTTCCTTCTTCTGGCATAGCTGGAGAGAGCGGCCACAATGTGGTTCAGAGTACATTTCCTAATGGCTGTTCTAAAAGAGAATAGCTGGTTGGCCAAGCATCAAGTCGCTCTTCAGGGAATGTTTCAAAAAGTGACTACCAAAAGTACATTAATAAACTTACAGTTGTATTTTTGATATAAAGGCTCTAGTTTACTTCCAATTGCTTAATTTTTGGTAATAACACAAGCTATGACAATATAGCCCTGAGGGATGCTAAGAAGTGTTACAGTTCTCCAGGCCAGTAAGGATAAATCTTGACAGGCTGCAAAAGCACAAGCAACCATAAACTTCTTCATCTGCCCCACGGTTCACTTTTTATAGTTCACGACACAAACCATTAACTGTTCTTTATGGCTGCCTACCCCAGCTGTTCTGCTTTGCAAAAACAAGCAAGGGACATTTCATCCTGTAATGTCAACGTTTCAAAGTTACAAATGTATTAAACAATGCAAACTGATCTGTAGCTCTTAAGAGCAGGAAAGACTGCCAGCTCCATGAATGCAAAGCTAGCATTCTTGGCATCAAAACCCCACAAAACATTCTTTTCCACAGCAAAGCTAAATATTAGTCTCTACTAGAGGGAAAAGCTCTCAGGTCTAGGGTTAAGCCAATCTCATCGGTAGAGAAGTTTGAGATGTTGGCTGTCAACCACCACCTTCCACACACTGTTATGCAACTCCTCTCAGTAATCTCCAGTGGCAGCTCTGTAAACACTGGAGGCTATAGCTATTCAAACTTATCTTAAAGGTTACACCTTTAATTACACCTCTTTCCCTCATCATTCTCATACTGCTTTACTGATAAATACTTGTCTGGTTAAGCCTTTATAGATTTGAATTTGGGAAGAGCAAAAGAGATTGTGCTGAGGTGATTTTAGGATTACAAAATCCAGTTTGTTGACTTCTACTCACCTGCAGATTTAATCTGCAATTTTTGAAGTTAGTTAAAACCAGAAGCTGAAACTAGCTGTTGCAATAACTAAAATGGTGATGAAAGAAAGTCTTCCCAAGTAAATTAATTGTTGAAACAAATTGGTGGGACCATTTCCTTTTGGACATGTTTCCTACATAGGACAATAGAGTGGACTGGTATTGCAAGCCAGGAAAAATCTTTACTCTATGCCATCAGAGGCAATGTATTTCCCAACAGCATGCAACAGTCTTTAGACCTTTGGTAAAAGTCTCAAATGATAAAATCCCCTCAAAAACAAAAGACAGATCCAGAACATTACCAGTGTCTTAGGTCACAGCAATAGCAGAGAATTAGACATTCAGAGCTGATCCTGCTTCCCCTGTATTTTCTCTATTAATAAACCCAGAAACCACGAGCCTTTTCCAGAAGGTGCTGGATACACCGATATCAGTTAGAACCTGAGCGAGCTGGGAAACACATTTTAAAAGGTGTTCTCTGCATTTCAGATCTGAAGTTTAACAGATTGAGCTGCTGCTGGTTGTACTCTTCTGTGGATATAAAAGTCTTTCGGTCTTCAGGGGCCTCTGTCTACAATAAAGCTGAAACTAAGGTTTCGGTGTAAGCAGGACCTGTGCTCTCTTTCCTCACTCCTCTAACTTTTCAGCTTAGATTATGGAAACACAACTTTCTTTAAGTAAATAGTAACTCACCACATTCAAAGCAGGATTTTGCAGTACAGAAAGTTTATCAGAAGTATCAACTATTTTTAGAGGCCTCATGGGGGCAACTGAAAAGTTTTTTATTGGCATTTCATGGAATTAGATGTAAACTCATTGTGTTAGAAAGCTCCTGCAGTTAGTAAAGTGCCAAGTGCAAAAGTTGTTTCTCTTCCTACTTCCTTTATTCAATAGTGCCAAATTTATACATGAATATGATTATGGAATGATAAGAAGAAAAGGAATTAGTCTTTCTCGCTTCAGAAAGGACTGATGGCCTCAATAAGACTTCTACAAACTGATGCCATGAGTTAAAAACAACCCTTTCCCTCCATCTCCCTCTTCTTTAAGCCAGACAAGGAGCAATACATAGTATAATAAAATATCAAAGGTAAAAATAAGTACCAGATAAAACGTTGTTTGACATTTACTGAAATCTCAGAAACACTAAAGGAGCTTATTTTCCTCATTCCCTCCAGAAAGTCAGTGAAAACAGAACTTCTGAAAGAACTTCCTGTTCTTTTCTAAGATGATGTACATTTAAAACAATCACAGATATTTCTTCACTTTCTTTGAAATAGAGGAGAGTCAGATTGCCCAGATCCAGGGCATAAGCACAGCACTCGCATTTAACGAGGTGCAGTCTATCCTCCCTAGTCTGTGGGATTTTTCCCTGCTAATTGGCACATAAAGCCAAACTTTTGTTTGAGCTACAAACCATTAAATAAAGGTAGCGAAAGAAACAAATCCATTTGGGACGGGGGAGAAATGTAAAAGACATCTCCAACTTGGTATGATACTTGTTGGTTAGGCCAAGCAGATGCTGAGCAGAATCTATACAGATAAGATGCACAGGTATCACACTGTTCAGTCCTTTATTTTCTCTAAGCACTTTTCCTTTAGTGCATAACGTAAATATTTTATGCCAGGGATCATATATGTCCATAGGATTTCCACATCAAGCAGGTCACAGTTCACAGTTAAGGTATGCTAGTCGCTAATCACCAGCCCTTCAGAAGGAATGCAAATCTGAAAACCCAAAGGATTTTGTATCGCTGGTGTACCACTAAGAATAGGTGCTATGGAAAATCCCACAACCAAAGTCTAATCTGTTTCATGTGATCATATCGGTTGTTTTTCTGTCATTAGAACAAGAGGAAACTAACCACCCCACTTAAATATATATATCTTAGAGTTTCCTTCCTCTGGAGATCTATCGAGTCAATGAAGAGATACAGATTATACCTGAATTTGAAGCTAAAAACAACCCAGGACTTAAATTTTGAATCCTCTTGACTCTTCACAAACTGGACACTATTCAATATGGGAAGCCACAACTCACAATCACTCAGTTTTTCATGCAATTATGTACAGCAATCTTTAACAGTGTAAGAAAGTGTCAAAAACTGAAAAGTTACATTTTAGGGAGGAACAGGGTTCATCTTTTGTTAAGGAACAGCTGTAATGCTTATACCTCCAAAGTCCAAACTTGCCCTGGTTAGCTTTTGCTACGTTTTTCCTGAAATGTCTTTACTATAAATAATATTTAAAGCAACACTATGGCAAACATTCATTAAATGCTTAAGTGAATGGAACAAGTCACAGAAGATGCACTTGCAGGATTGGACCTTAAATTATACTACCATTCCCTTTCTGAGATTATACGGAATACTGCCTATATGTCACCTACATACTACTGAAAGTTGCACACTGTTGTGTCTTTTTTTCCTTTACTGCCAGAACCAGCGCAGATGGTACTACCAGATTAATTAAAATCACCCCCCGGTTTCATTTGTAGTTTGTGTTCTGTATTGTTCTCCCATTTAGACTAAACTCCTTCTGTTTATTTGTTTTCAAGCATTACTTTTTATTTTTAAACAGCATACATCTGCTTTGTTCATTACAATAAATATTTTACATGCACATTATGTAGATAAAGATTCTTGCAGAAAAAGGCTGCCATGCAATTTTCTGTATCTGTTGCAAAGGACATTGTACTATAAATCAGAGCTCTGTGTGAAGCTAGTTTCACTGTTATTTTGCCTTGTAAGCAAGGGAAGCCTGTGAGATTAGGCTAAGGGGACACTCATTGACAGGGTGTCAGCAGAGCTCGACAGAAGATATTGATTCCAAAGAGAAGGGAATACAAGTTAAATAAGACAATTCAATTTTAATGGTAATTACGTATTTATGTTAGGGTTTTTAATATACTGACTTCCACCATTAAATCTTACTTCCTCAGAAATTACCACTAATTGTTTCTCTCTTTTTCTTTATAAATAGTGCACCAGGTCTAATTTATTACTGCCTTTGTGCTTTGAGCAAAGAGGATGGCTTGCACCAACTGCTGTCAGGAATCATTTTAGCATTTCATATCTTCAGAAGAATGAATCTGAATATTCAGCTTTGCTGGAGCTAGCCATGCTGACCAGTGAATAAAAATTGGACATAACAATTCCTAAAGGCTTCTTCAATTAATACTACATATAAATTGATTATACATAAAAAAAATAAAATTAAAAATAAAAATAAAAATACTAGCCTCCATGTATCATGTACTGATAAGTGATACAAGAAGCTGGGTATGGTAATGAAGTAGACGTGCAACAGAGCGGCTGTTATGTCTCTGCCAACAACTCCCAGGCAGCTTCAGAAAGTACTGCCTCTATTTTTAGGTAGAAACATTGACCAGGCCGTTAGGTTTAACCATCCCTCAGCTGGACATAACCTCAGACTTTATTGTGTGTTTGCACAGCTTAGTGCATGCTATGCGGGTTGAGTCAATAAGGAATAATACTCTCCTCTGTTCAGACAGCATAGTCATTAGCTCTAGCCATCCCCGTAGTTATCCAGTCCCAGAGCAAGTGAGGAAAAGTGACAGACAAAATTTATAACCATGAGAAGAAAACAACTTAAATAAGATTTTCAGGTTTCTGAATGTCACAGTGATCAAAGAGGTTTCCAAGGGGGATTTTTTCTGTAAATTTTTAGCTCTGTTAGAATTGCCTTAAAAAAAAAAAAACAAAACCAAAACCACCACCACTCAGTACTCCATCCCCACCCAGTGCAACTGGGCATCGCTGAGGAACAACACGTGGAAGTTGAAGGCATTGAGCTCTTGTGGAGAAGGGAGCCATGTTAACAGCTACAATAACCAAGCCAATAGGAAGAGCTTGTTTCTGGCCAGCTGTAGGAACTTTACCTGCTCTTCTGCTTTTAGACTTACAAATGCCTTACCTTAGGCAAAACGAGCTAGCTGTTTCCACCTGCAGGCAGTTTCTGAAGAGACAAGTTTACTGTTTTCTGTACTTACAAGAGGGCATTAAAGGCATCGAAGTGTGCTGATAAAGACAAGCTTTTGAGTAAGGATGAGGACTGGATGAACAACAGTAGAAGGTCTTTATGAAACCAATTGGCTGGGTGATAAACAGGCAAACAGACTCCAAACTAACTCTAAGATGATATACATAAGAAAATTAATCTTTTTACATATGCAGCAAAGGGTTCTCAGCTGACTGAAACCAATGTGCAATGAGAGCTCAGGATGATACCGAGTAATCCTATCTAAACACTACCTCAGTGCTCAGTAACAATCAAAAAAAATCAAACTGAAAAACATTTTTATGCTATTACATGAATCTTTGGTGTGTCTGCAATATTCAGTACAAGGCATGGTTCTGCTCCTCCCTTCCATGTCTCAAAAATATATATATAAACACTGGAAAAGGTACAGACAAAAATAAAGAGGATGACTGAAGAGCATGAAGTAATGACAAAGTAAACTAAGACTTTTCAGGATAGAAAAGAAGCAATTAAGATTGAATATGATAGAAGTTGATAAAAACAGAGAGAGGGTGAACAGTGATTTATTTTACACTGTCTCTTATGATATAGGAACTAGGGGCATCAGCTGAAATGAAGGAGGCACGACGAAAATGTGTAAGAGGAGGTGGTTCTTCAGATGGAAAAGTTTATGACAAGTTGGGCATGTATGTCACAAGTTTCCTTAGAAAGTCATACAACCATGGAAGTGAGACAGGTCTCAGAGCTTTACCAAAAATTTATAGATTCTCTTAAAAAAAAAAGTAGAATTTTGGATCCTGAGAATTATTACTGTAGGAAACATGGCACACAATGCTATGGTAATAAATACGTTCTTAAAGATGAAACACTTCTAGGTTTGTGTTCACTCCCTTCCCTCAGAATCTATCAGTCTATCATCCACCAGCATGATAAACCAGCAAGGTGTTAGATGTTACGTGTTGTGTGTTTTGCAGTGAAATATAATACAACCCTGGCAAAATACTTGCCCTTTTCCACTGTTGATTGTTGTGGCAATTTTGATGATGCCCTGTTGATTTGCTCTCCACCAGGCCTTTCTTGTTCAGTACTCACCTGCTGCCAGATAAAAGAAGGTAAAAATCTTCAGTTCCTGTCATCCTGCACTTCTGCATACACAACATATTCTTTGGGAGAACAGTCGGCTGGGTAGCAACTCACCATCACTCTCTTTCTCAGGAGCAAATGGCCCATGGCATCACCTGGCACTCTGTTTGTGGTAACAGAGGCACAGTTACTATTTATTTATGGTTTAACAAAATTTGACCTTGCACAGAATACCAGGCCAGGTTGCTCTATTTGGAAGGGATAAGAATAGTTGAGGTAAATAAATGGAAAACAAGTTTGAGAAATGATTGTGTTTTTGCGAGCACAGGAGTTTTTACCCCTGTGATGAAGGCATCCATATTCTATGGCCATCCTCTCAGTGTCTTTTGGCAGCGCAAAATGCTAGAAACGATAAATCACAGAAAGAATCATGAATCATTATACAGGAAAAAATTCAGAATCATACATAGTTACCACACTCATTGAATTGCATTGTTTTTGTGTATAAATACAAAAGTGTCTACTCTGCATCCGTTTGCAGCAACGTACTCTCCCCACTCATGATTTCCAGCAGAGAAAGGAATTGTGAGTTATGATCTTTCTTCCCTAATCTCTAGTTCTACTTGTCCAAAAGAAAGGTGATATGTTTTGCTGTTTTGGTGCATTTACAAGGCAACAAAAAGTTCTTCAAAGATGCAGTGTCAGTCTTTCTCAGACAAAAAATGATTAATTACCGTGATCATTGCTCCTGGAGGCAAAACCAAACTCTTTATCCACCTACATTTGGGAGTGCAAGCATCTCCAGAACCTGCACTTGTTTTGCGTAAAAAACAAACAGGTCACATCATGCTGTATTCTGAACAGATCGTGACTGCAAATCAAATGAATTGATAAAACTGAACCATCTCAAGTGCCAGTTCAGCTCTTCTGTATTACTGCTTTTTTTTGGCTTAGTAGTAGTACTAATACTCAAGGTGAGTTTCTTGACCTTTAAAAACACCACCACCATCACCACTACCACAGTGGAATTTGCTACTGTATCTTAACCACTCCCAGAGTCTCAAACCTAAACCAGTATATTCTATCATACAGAAGATACTAAAAAGCTGGGATACACATACACTTGCTATGTGCCTCTTCTTTCCTCATTACAAGCAGAAGCTCACACCTAAATAAAAGTTCTCATTCTGTGGAAGATACACTAATATAAGTTAATCATTTTGGATGTATAAAACTTCTAAACTAAAAAAACGTTCCTCACTGATGAAAAGTCGTGAATACAGAATGAATCAGGAATCGGCCTGGCTGGAAGGAAAACATTTATCTTGGATTTGTAATGCCAGCAAAACAGAACATGGACAGAAGATCAATAACACTCATTAGAGCTTTATCTACAGCTCAGCTCTAAAGTGACACTAAACACAAACTTTACATGATCTTGGATGAGACCGGTCAGAAAATCTAGCAAAGAACATACTGACTCATCTGACAACAAGACATGCAGACAGACCAAAAAAGAAAAGCCTCATAAAGGATAGAAATATCCTCTACATAATAATCAAAGATTTTCTTGCTGGAGGTATGTTTTACAGCTTGCTTGCATCTACTGATTTCCTGTTATCTTTCATTTTGTAAGTGCTTCCTTTGTTTTCTCTGCAATTCTGATATACTTTGCTTTTCCTTCAGATAGTAATTTAAACCTGATGGAGAAATTAGTCTGGGACTCTTGGGACTGTTAGCATAAGAGAACAGAATTAAAGCCACATACCTGGATGACATAAATTTGAATGTGATATGTATATCATACAAGGATGATGCTTTCCTTAAAACACTGAAGGACAGGTGACCAACAAGTACAAACAAACAAGTTAACAATCTGAAGAATTAAAGCATTACTAAAAATCATATAAGAATCCCAAGTAAGTGGGAAGTAAGGTTAATATATGAACAACTTTCACAATCAGCAAAAGACTCCAAGTCAAAGACGACATAAATAAGAGCCAGTTTTGGTTCTACAAATCTTGTCTCCCATTTCTATATCCTGAAGCCTAAGAAAGAACTCAATAACACAAATTTGCCATAAAATAGCTACTTTAAGCTCTTAAACCACTCTTCTCCCTTCTTTATAAATCAAGCTGACATTTATAAAGAAATGTAGGATTTAAAGAAGGTAAGATGTAGAAACTACTGCCTCAGTAAAGTGATCTTGTTATTATCTTGCATAAGGAAGTGCCTGGCTATCCCAAATAACAGAACGCTCAGACAAGAGTGTTACTGCTGAAGCACAGAGCAAGGACACCTGCACTGGATCCCTATAATGCCACTAGGATCTCCTGTACAGTGTTCTGGGATCCAAGAGAGTTTGGTTATTAGTGGGGAGGCAGGCCAAACCTGAGCTGCCATTGCAGGTTTATACAGTCCTATTTGCCAGGGTATAAATGCTTCCACAGCACTGAGTATGGAGACACTCAAGTTATTAAAGCTGAATGTCAGATCAGGCCAGCATCGAAGGAGACCAGGCAAGCTTTAGGCAGCTGGGTACTGGCCATGATGCTGGAAGTCTAGTCCTGAGACCTCTCTGCTGGCTTCAATTCACGGCATCTGAATACCTCCATGCCATATGAAGGCTTGGACCCGAGCTAGGCCTAGAAACAGTAAAATACACTGGTATAGTATTGCATCCACACCAAATTTTGATCGAATATTAGTGTTAGCAGAACCAATCACCAATGTCTGTACTGGAGGCATAGCATATCCATCTAAGCCACCTATGAACTGCAGTCACTGCACTGGAAGTTTTTTTGTTTGTTTGTTTGTTTGTTTTTGAGGAGAAAAGGCTTCCAGGGTGCGTGGGTGGTAATAGCAGCATTCTGATACCTACAAGAAGGTTATCAGGAAGGTTCAAGTTGGATATAAGGAAAAAGTTCTGCATCATGAGGACAGTCAAGCAGTGGGACAGGTTGCCCAGAGAAGTTGTGTAGTCTCCCTAGTTGTCTCCAAGGCCTGACTGGAAAAACTGAGCAACCTGTCCTGTCCTTATAGCTGACCCTGCTCCGAGCAAGAGGTTGGGCTATGTGACCCCCAGGGATCCCTTCTGACCTGAATTATCCTATGATCCTATGTTGCTTAATGTTTCTGTGCATTATTGCAAAATTGCATCAAAATTAGGTTGTAACACAAAATTAGGCAAAAGATTTACAGATTAATTTTAACAGCAAAGTCCTACAAACACATGGAAACATCAAAACCTTCTGGTAAAACAGGCAGTGGGTAATGAATAGACATTCCCCTTGTTAAGAAACTCAGAAAATAAACTGAAATAAATACTTTGCCATATTAAAAAAAAAAAAAGGAGTAATTTGGAAATAAAAATGCATCTACATAATTTTTCAGATCTCAGGAAAAATATATGTGAAATACTTTGAAAGTGTATACACAAGAGGTGTCAGCAAATGTTGAGGATCTGAGATGAGGTTTCCCAAATTGTAGAGAAAAATATCTCAAAGACTAGAACACTTTCAAAGCACAGACAAGTCCAGCTTGTCCTTATGAATAAACATCACTGAGGAGAGACAGGAATTTCAGAAAAAGTGGTTAGAGTAAGAAAATATGCATCTGTCTAGAAGAGGGAAAAAAAGAGAGGCTACAATAAATGCAAAATATTTTACTTATTGCAAACAAAAGCTGTGATAACAATATTGCGCAATACCAAATTTTAAGATGTTGAAATTCTCAGAAATTACTTTTCATTGTGATTTCTTGCTCCATATATTTCTGAATTATAATGCATATTTTACATTATGACAAGAGTAAATTAGTTACAGAAATTGAGACAAATTGGATATAACCTGCCAGATCAGTGATGCTTCATTTCCATGTCACAGAGGGTAATCACTTAACAGTTTTCCCCAGTTTGAAAGCTTTTATCAGATTCAGTGATTGGCTAGCCATGTAACATAATGATAACTGTCTGAACCAATACATTTTTTCTAAACAGTCAGAAGTACGTGGGAATCCACTGTAAATGTGCTGTTGGCATATTCCACAAAATGTAGGTAGGGATAACAAATTTCATTACTTCACTAGAACAACAATTTCTCTCTTCTGTAGAAGGCCTCCAGGTAAAAGGCAGACAAATTAATAATTCCAGCATTTTTAGATCCAATGCTGAATAGCCTGGAGGGCGGTAGTAAAAGTCCTGAGTGCAGGATGAGTCCCTCTGTGAGACATCAGGAGGGACCCTGCCTCCACATTGAACCCTGCTTCTTTCAGCTGCTTTGCTATTTCCTCGACATCCCAGCCTCCTTCGTCCTGTTTAGCTAGTAAGTGGTCAATAAGGTGAGGATAGAAAGCCGTAGATATGCATTTCACCACTAACTTGGCATCGAGGAGCAAGGAAAGTATTTCAGCGTCACAGTTGGAATCATCAACCTACGAAGAAAGAAAAATCCAGAGTAATTAAAAATGAATACCCAATACATCCATCAATGAGAACATATCATGACTGYTGTAACTGCACAGCCTAACCTTGAAAGCAAGACGACACAGTGTTCTGCGTGGATTAACGACAATGATGCACACCTTGCATATTTCAAAACATTTAAAGGTATACCTTAACAGTCTCTTACATTAATATAAATAGTTGACTTGCATAAGTTACTTCATACTACAGAAGAAGGATGCTTAACAGCCTAAGATTACATGACAAGTTTTACAGATTTTTGACAGGTTCTCAGCCCTCAGTGCAGAACGGGCAACACCTTTATCTCCATAAGAAGAAAGAGACCTGAGCTTCCTCATCTCTGTTTTAGTTCATGCTACAACAGCACAAAGCTTAGCTTCTTCATGTTCTTGGTACCATCCACCCCCAGGACATTACAATGAGCACGTTGTAACAGGCACTTCTCGCTTATAACTCAATTCTTTATTCCATGAAATTTCCACCACTATTTTTCAGAGTGAGATGTAATTAACAATACCAATTTTTTCTATCATTATTTATTCTTCCAGGAAGATTAAACTTAACTATGATCTATTAGTCCAGACAACCAAACTTGCTGGCAAAAATCTCAGACACATACACTGTGAGAGACCATGCACACCATTTAACTTTGGTCACCAAAGTATAAAGCAGAACAAGTACATAACTTTCTCTTGAATGCACGTCATGACAAGACTCTGAATTTTGGCACCTAACTTGGAAGAATCAATACTCCGTTTGTATGTAGAGGAACACAGAGAGTTCGTAAGAAACTATTAGCTAGCTCCATTGAAATCAATGAGAAATCTGCCACTAACTTTAGAAGAAAGCACTTCCTTTGAAGCAACCATAAATTCTTTTAGAAGAAAAGTATTTATTGTATCTAAGTACTTTAGACTAAGGAATGATAATGAAGTTTCTCTTCTGTTAAAGAGTTGAAAAGTCAGCATGATGCCTGAAAGGATGCATGTGATAAGCAAAGGAAATTGAACAGTTTGTTGATCTATATTTTGGAAGAGATGCACTCTTTACAATATTAAATATAATTAAAACAGGAAAGAGATTGAACATGAAATATTGTATCACGAAAAGCTACTATGCTTCATCAAGCACAAATCCTTATATAAAAGATTCCAGGTGTAGTTATTCTCCAAATAACCCTTCTTCCTACAGGTTAACCCAAATTTACCATCAATAACACATGATTATTACTTTCCATTTACTATTTTCACTTCCTTTGGAATTTCAGGATTCCTTCAGAAAAAAAAGGATTGATTTATCCCGTTAATCAGGAAAAGAGATTGCAGTTTCACCCTAATGCTAATTCTCCCATTATTTCATTTAGGTATTTGTTTTTCTCTTCTTTCCACTGAAATCTTAGTAATAATCTTGATTTCTCCAAGTCTTCAGCATTTTTGCAATTAGCTACACAAAAGACTCTTATGCTAATGCAATAACACATAGCAGCTCTAGCCCCAGTTTACAGAACAGTTCCCAGAAGGGTAGGGATACCCACTTTAAGTTGCCTACTCTTTAAACCCTTAGTTATTAAATAATACTCTAAATTTCCATATGTCAATTATTGACATATTTTCCTGCTGAAGATAAACTGATTAAATAAAACTCCTAATGTTGGCATTGTATAGCATACCACCCAGCACCCTAAACTGTTATGCAGCCAGCTCTCCTCTTTTCTGAGGTGGGAGGCTGGAGGGATATTCTGTCCCACCTCTGAGCTCCACATGCTCTATTCTTGACCTGCAGGGAGGACTCAAGCTTACGCAGCACTTCAGTGCTTGATTTTATGGAAATAAAAAAAAAATCAGTAATGACAAAAATTAAACCTCACATCCTGTTGTTAATCTCATTAAAATTAGATTTTTAGGCTATAATTCAGTCAATAAAAAGTACTATAGATTAGTGAAATTTCATACACTGAAAATCTAGAAACTGGAGACAGACAAGTCTGAAGGTAAAATATCTTTTAGCACAAGACAAAATACAAGATAACTAACCATTCATAATCACTAAGACGTATGAGCTACACTTATGGATATGAAGATGCCAGCATATAACACAAAAGCATAGCAATCTATATACATGCACAAACAAGATCATTGTGTCATTATACATATACACAAGAGCATACAAAAGGATCTTGGCTGTGGCTGACAACTCATACTTAAGCTCGAATAGTACAGTAGATTAAACTGATTAACAATGGTTTCCATTTTCTGACTTCAAGGTTGTCAGAAGATCTAGTCAGAAAGATGACACCTTTGTAAAGTTTTTTTCTCTAGGCAACTGGATGGAGACACAAGATGGCAACCAGATCTTGTGAACACATTTCACGTGGCAAAGAGCACTGTCTACTGCAACGCTTCGATAAGTCTGAGTGGAGTCTGAGAGATGTGGGAGGAACACAGAAAAGTCAGTGTTTGATGAGAAATTTGTATAAAAATAGTCAGGTGAGGAAGCTAGAATATCTATTTGTTTGTACCAATTTTGCAACTCCGCATCATGCCAGTATGTTGTGTATCAGGTGTATATGAAACATAGTTAACCAATCTAAATAAAAAAATGCACATGCACAAATTACTTAGCAACACCTATGCAAATCATACTAACATTATATATCTATATAGAAACTTAAAGATACCTTATATACTGAGCAGCAAAGCTTGGATAAAATTATAAAAATAAGATTTAAAAAAATTATATCAATTTAGATGTATTTTAAGACTACATAAATTTAAAATTAATTTTAAATTAGAACAATCAACATTAAAGCAAACATTTAATAGAACAATTTAATATAGCATAGGGAGTGTTAATATGTGTAAATGGCATTTGTGCAAGAAATAACTCAGCAAGCTAGGACTCTAGGATTCTCCAATCTAGAAAAGAGGCAGTTTAGGGAGTATATGACAGATATCAGAGTGAGAGTATGCAGGGATGGATTAAGCTTCCCCCCCCCCCCCCCCCATAAAAGAAGAACTACGAAGCATCAAATGAAACTATTAGAATTAGATCAAAGCAGAATCAGAGTAAATAAAAGGAAACAGGTTTGGGGAAACTGGACAAGGTGGAGAAAGAAAACCACAGAGAGTTACTTAGTACACAAAGACACACAGCTAAAAATAACTGGAAGTTGGGAGAGTAACTCAGGAAGAGAGCCCATATATTTGCCCTGTTCTTACTCTTCCACAGGCTTGTAATTATTGCCTCTGTTGGAGACAGGATACTGGTCTAGATGGACTTTTGATCCTCAGTGATTACGCTTAGGATATGTTGCTTGCATAAGAATAGCCATACTGCAAAGTTTTATAATTTTTAAATATAAATTCAAAACAACCTTAAAGGTTGTTTTTGCTTGCTAATGATTTCAATCATATTTGAAATGTTATTTAAATTAGTACACACAGGTTGCAAATATATACTCCCAGCATAAACATACCAAATATTAGCCTACAGTAAACAAAGACTCTCTAAATGCATTATATTTTCTTTTTCAAAATCCCTCCCTTGACAAGACTTGTAAAAAGAGAGTAAAACCCAATTAAGATAATTACTGAAAAGCAACCTTACCATCCCACTATTAAAAAGTCACTTCTTTTGGGCAGAGAGTAAAGGCATGTTCTTATTAATGAGTCATTTTGATCTGCCTGCGTATGTAATGCCTCTACTATCCCAAGATCCTAACTGAGTCTTAAAGCACTGGTTCCAGCAAAGCGACTATAGCTGATCCCCAGAAGCAGTTTCCCAGTGATACGGCATGCAGCTGACTGCAGTTTAAGCAGCTCTCAGAGATGCAGATATCTTCTACGCAAATGAATACACAGCCACTTTCTCTATCACGTGAGCATGTGAATAAATCATAGACCACAATAATGATGAACTCAGAGTATACACTACAGAGAAAAATTGTCATGTCTATCTGGACTTTTATGCTGAGGATACTGAATCTTTCATTAATGTAAAACCTGCTGCTTCTGGAAGGCTTGAATGGGAGAAGCTTTAGCCATCTTTCCTCCAGTAGAATTTAACAGCACAGATTTAGTGTGGTGCCCATACACCCAGTGCGTATGGGAACAAAGGGAAGAACTAATGGAGATACTTACGCTAAGAAGAGGAAATCTTGCCTTTTTTAATTTACATACCTGTTTAGGTAATAGTTGAAATTTACTACTGAAATCATTCAAAACGTGGGCATTCATATCGTATCTCTGACAACTAGCTCACTCTTTAAATTTAGATGGTGATGACCGATACCTTTTTATGGTAAACACGTGCATATTCATCTAAACACATGCATATTCATCTAGAAAGTGAGAGATGCAGCATAAAAACAGAATTGCAACAGGCGCCCTCACCATTTTTGTTGAAGCAGTGCCACAGCACTCAACTTCAACAGGGTTTGTACATTTTATCAAATGTCTCTTTAATGCAAAATTTATAAATGGTTCTGCAACTACAGATGAAAAAACATGTCTTGCCAAGGTTCCCTTCAACAAGTACAGAAGTAGAGATCTACTTGCACTCTATGTCCATGAGCCTTAAATCCTTTCTGCATACGTTCAACAGGAAGGGGACAGAGCCCTCATCCCAGACTCCTGCGTGCTGCTCCTGGAGAAGACACAGCCTTCAACCTCTTTCCATATTGCACCAGGCAAATGTTCAGAACAAGCAGTTGTACAACTGGTACCTACCCCTACCACCGACTGCTCTGTTTCCAGATCAGAATGTTGGTTTGTGTCTTATGCTGAACCCAGTGTTGGCAGTATACAATTACTAAGGTTTAAGTATGCCTGCCTGGGGCTTTGTCATCAGCACACAGATGTTATGAACTGTAAATGGGCTTAGACTTGAGGTACTCAGCTCTACCAAGGCAGCAGCTCCCCTGAGCAAGCAGCGACAGTGAGTCTGCAAGTTTTTAAAAAAATTTAGATGTAAAACAGGTGAGTAAAGGTCAGCTCTGCCAAAGCCAGCAGCTCTTCTAACGTACTCAGAAGAGGAGCTTTAGGCATCTAGGAAGCTTTATGGTTTAACGGCTGAGGCCTCCAAAGTTTCACGTGACCATGAAGGCAAGAACTTTGTGCATCCAACTTTCCAGAAAAAAAAAAAAGACGATAGGACTAAGTCCACATCTTATATCAGTACCCAGTATTTTTATTGATCGCTAATATAGCCTGCATGGACATTATACCTATACTTGATAGGACGCAGGCTATCCCAAAACATCCCTCCTATTGTGAGAATTTTGGACAAGCAGGAGCAGATTAGAAGGTTCCTTTTGCCTTACAGAGTAAGGGACAAGACAGGGTCTGGATAATTCCCCGTCAGCACGTTTTGTGCAGGTGTCTAGAGGTTCCAGCGTTATCAAAGGACAATATTTCTTCCTGCTCTATGACTCCATAACTTATGCATTATGAAATCCGTGCATTATGAAATATGGATACTAATGGAAAGATAAGAGCTGCTGATGATAACAGCAGAAAAGAACTGAGCTCGCACTTTCCCAGAGTATTAGTTCTACACCACTAGCAGAGGTAAAAATGGTTTTCATTTTTTTCCTGAATGGAGTCTGTACAGCTAAAGGACAAATAAAATAAGAGGACAGGAAAAGGGAGAGTTAGATCCTACCAACTAGGGAAGAGATACTTAACCACTGTAAGGTTATATACACACAATTTTACATGATTTTTTTTTTTTTTTTTTAAAGAGAAGCCACACGAAGTGAATTGTCATAAATAGCAGAACAGACTGTCTAGATATAACTGGACATATTCATATATTCTTCATAATTTTTCATATTACATTTTTCAGCAATGATTTTGTATAGGTAGTCTCATTACTTCAACATTGAAAGTACAGTATATAAACTGGGAAAAGTTATTATTTTAGATTAATTAAAAATAATCTCTAGTTCTGCTTTCTATTAAAGCCTTGGCTGAAGGCTTGAACTGCACTGATTATATTGACTCTCATTTGTAAGCAAGCTGTTTTAACAATATACCTACCAACAGGTAACAGAATATTTACTTGTTTTAGGAGTACAAAAAATCCTTCCCGATGTTTCCAATATCAAGCAAACAGACAACACTAAAACCCTTCTCCAAAACAATCTGACTCTTAAAAGACTAAGTCCTATTGGCAGTAACAACCCACTTTAAATAAATTAAAATGATTTTTTTTTAATTATTCACCCACTAAATATAGAGACAGACTAGGTATTTCTGTTACCCAAAAATGGCAATTGGCAGTTTATAAAAGGATACACAATAAAAAGAAAGGTCTGCAATTTCAAAAAAAGCTTACACAAAATCCTGGCTGTTTTATTATAGGCAAAAGCTATACAATTCCTAGTATCAGCACTTCAACATCATCCTTTTAACTGTAAACATCCATAAAGCTGTCAGCAACATACAACAAATGGCTAACTAATACATCGTATCAGCAAGCAAGTGCTGTATTTTTCTCACAGCCGTGTTTCTGAGCTGTGCTAGCACTATGTCAGGGAATCAATAGCTATGATTTCACTTTGCCAGATGTTATTTGTCCTTTTCCTGTTTAATGTAAACAGGAATGGGCTTCCTATGAAAAATTCATTACAAACTCTTAAAAAAAAAAAAAAAGTGTTAACAGTCCTATTGCTGCATTTTTGGTAAGCACAAAGTACATACAAAATTATACTGAATAAACAACATTGACATAGCTAAGCAACATTTTTAGTAAAATACCAACTAACATAAACATAAAAGATGTATACAAAACAAGGAGAAAGACCTGTTTTCTAAACAATACAATAAAAGCTTTTAAATTTATCATGGCACTCTTCTGTGCTAGTTGCTTTTCTAATACTGGTAGTGAATCTCACATACTGGCTAAGCTCCATGCCTGATGTAATCAAGTCAATATTTAAATTTTCATTGAGTTAAGAGGAAACATTAGAGCAAGGCTAAATGCTGTGAAAATTCTAGGTTATGCACCACTGTCACAGAATTGTATGCACAAATTAACATTGAATTTAGAAGAAAAAAATAGAAAATAGTTTATCAAGGTGCCTCCTGCGTTAGAAGGCCAAAAATATAATTATTTCAGGCATGCATAGGTATACGAAGTGCTTTGTATTAGTAAGAAGATAATATGTTTCCTAGACCTAAAAGCTTTACTATCATGCAATCAACCAGGAATGCAGAGACTGGAGAGAGAAGGTCAGTTAAGAGAGCAACACAATTAGCAGCTGTTCAGAGAACACTATTGTATGGCACTGAACTTTAAAAATAGTTAAATAAAATGTATTCAGACATAAATTTCTGATAGCTAGCTTAAGAGCTAGTCACTAACAGAGCAGCTTTCACCTGTCAACAAAAAAGTTCATTGTAAAAGGTTAACAAGAGCATACAGATGAGAAAGTGCAGGCATACATCAAATCCACAATTTTTTTTTGTAAGATCACCTTATTTAAAAACAGTTATAAATGACTTGCTTTGAAGATGCAAAATCTCAAATTGCATGTGTTATAAAGAAAAGTACCAATACAATGAAGAGAATCTATTGTTTTGGTGGTTAATATTTATAATTTACTTTTTGGAGAAAATTCAGAGAATTTGCATTTTATTTGAATTAAAAAACTGAACAGAAACACCTTCATAAAACCTCTGGTTCTTTGCTTAGAACAAACTCAGCTAGGAAATACTCCAAATTCATACCAGATGCTAATTTTGATATTGGAATTTTGATACAAACAGATGTATATTACACATAATATACACTGTCACCTTCCACACAACCATTTTAAATGTCCACAGAAAACAAGTTAAAGCAGCTTGTGGTTCATTCGTTACAGTAAGTACTAAGTAACTCTGAAGGAAAATTAGCAACGTATGAAACAGAGTCTCTGATTCCAGATTTCTTGCTTCTCTGACTGGTCTTTACTGCTGTGTTCTGGAGCCCTCCAGAAGGAGAAGGGGAAGGAGGTAAAACCCTACTTCTGCAGCCAAGCACATGCAAAAGGAGAAAGCTCCTGCAATACAATGTGCAGCAGACAAAAAAAAGATGGAGCAAATAGGGAGGAACGAGTGAGCAGGACAGACACTCCAGGAGAAGCCTGAGAAGAGCAGGAAGCCAAGGATCTTTTCCAGGGAAGAGAGGATGGTGTGCAAGTAGGGAATGAGATTGCATTAAGTTTGTTGTAACTCAGGAATATGAAAAACTTGCTGGAATGACTATAGCTGGAGTGCAAGGCAAGCCTAGAAGGACCTTTCAGAAAAGGGTGACCATTTGCCTACTTTGTCTATCATAGGTGAGGTGCGTTTTTTGTACTTAAAAAAAGAAAAAAAAAAGTTACTTTTTCAATCTGTATTCCAACAAATCACATTATAAAAGATTTTGTTCTGGGGATGCTTATTTTAAAAACATACAGGCAGATCCATTTCAGACATCTCAGGTCCTTTCATAGTATTTTCCAGCTCAAAGTAGATTTCACTTCTGTAGTAGCATACTGGAAATTTGTCTTCAATTATTGTTTTATATTGTCATCTGCAACTAAGAACTCCCTAAGAGACAGTGCAGAATTTGGAGATAATATAGATAAGGTTTTTCAGTGGGCGTGCCTAAATATTATACATCTGGAAACCTTCAGTGTAGTTATCCAGCCAAAAAGGAAAGCCATTCTCCTTCATACAACAGTCTGTGAAAATAACTTCCTTTCTTCGTGGCAGATTGCTAGACTGTAGGTCATAGCTAACAAGAATTCTTTCAGGTTGTACTTGCACTAGTTAGATTAAGGGCCTGAAGAAGTTTTAAACCCAGCTCCGTTTTCAGAAAAAATAAAAGAAAATATGAACAATGCTTTTGGCTAGTAGACTAGGTTTCATCATTTTAGGTGTTTTTACTTTTTTACTTAACTGAAAACTAAATATACAGGCAATAATGAGTAGTGTTACTATATACTTTTCAACTGTTGTATAAAGTTATGTCTTTCACTTCCTGTCCAAAGAAAACACAAGACAGTATTTACTTTTTTTCCTCTAGAAACTTTGCTACAGTATCCAATAAAACCTGTTTGGAAATGGATAAAAGTGCTAAAACATACTATCTTACATTTTAACCATTCTACAATAAAAACAGTGATACAACATCTCATCACATGTACATGAGCAAAGTGCCAAGTCTATCAGAAACAAGTTATCTCATTTGATGTACTATTATCACGCACACACACACACAAAAACCTACAAGGCCCTAGAATATGAATACAGAGATAACAATCTACTTATTATAACACAATAATTTCTGTTCCAGCACATCGACTTACAATAGAGTACTAGATAATTTAAAGAAAATACTATGAGTTTTAATCACCTCAAGTACATAAAAGATCTTACTAGCCCGTGTTACTGCTCACTGTGGACACAATAGCTGTGGAAAATCGTAATAATGATAACGGGCCCAACAGTCTCTGCTTACTATATGAAGATTAAAAAAGTGAATATATTACCTCAAGCTCTGAAAGATGGTTAATTCAACTGCTCATACCTTAGCTACAGCTGTTATCTGCTCCAATGCCACAGCATGAAGATCTTGATCTTTGCTTTCTACCAGCAGTTTCAGAGATGGCAGCAGGAGGGACTGGTTAAGCAGCAGCAAACATAATTCTTTTATACACTGAAAATAAAAGTAAACTCATTCAGTGAGATCTCAAGAGATGCTAACATCATCATTCATACTAAAATTTATGAAAATTCTGTGTGAAATGCAAAATGAAAGCCAAACATCTAAAACAAATGAACTCCCTGACGGAAATAACTCTCTCTGGGAACTTGAAAATACAAGTTTAAAAGACTGGAATACAGAGTTATAAGTGAAATGCTTGTTATATTAGAGACAAGGCAGGTACTGAATCACCATTACAGTCCCAGAGTTTTACTGAAAGAACAACAGAGCAATCACAGCTCTGTGTGGGACTAACATATTTGTGCTCACTGATATATTGCAAAGCACAGGAAGAAATTTAACAGACACCTGTGATATTTCTGTAACTCAATTAGGCAATCACAAAAGTGGAATAAAAAAAGAAAAAGAGGGAGTATTGCCTCATATCAGAGTTCAACATCATAAACCTCTAAAATCTTTTCAAATATTTCATACAAGATTAAATCTTAGCAAATTACCTTTCCCTCATTCATACAACTTTTCATATTTTGTAACATAGCACAAATTATTTAGCATTATAAATCTGATGCAAAAAGAAACTGGCAAAAGAAAAAGCTCAAAAAAAATCCAATTTCCAAACCTTTACCTTGGCCTTCAGTACAATAATCTCCTACATTTAACTTGCATTTTGTTTTTCCTTAGTATTGCAATGAATTACTCATTTATACATCAAAAACCTATTTAGACTAACAAATTATAACTTTCCTTTCCCTTTTTTTCATTTGCAATAATTTTGTTCACTTGCCATAACCACTTTCCAATGAGAGTGTAAGTTGTCCTGGAACATGCGACTTAAGTGTTTTGTGTATTATATAACACTGACACCTGGAAAACGGTATCCAAATCTTAGAGGTGATATCTTTCACCACAACATTTAGAGAGACAGCACTTATCCAAGGAGTTCATCAGCTGATTATTACTATGAGAGAAAGCAAGTGATTTTTTTAAAATCTTTTTGATGTCCAATGACAAGCATACTGACTTGATGACCAAAATGCAACTACACTGCTTAGTAGCAAAGTTATAGTCACTGTGAACCTAAGAGCCTAAAAATTATTTGAAAATAAAAATGTTAAATGCTAAAACTGTACGGTACTGCACAGACACCTGGCTTTGCCTGGCACAGGAAGCTATCTAGCTGCATGTTCTCAGTCTTTTCCAGATTTATACTCTCAAGAAACAACAGGATAAATTACATTATACTGAGCTCTGCCTCACTCAGGCAAGGCTTATGCTGTTCCCAGGCTCGTTCCTGTAAACTTGTATCCTGTACTGCTTTCAGTAGCTATTGTTGATGCTTTCAGTAAAGGATAAGATATAGGACCAAGGAATAAGAAGATTAAATAAAAATGTTGAGCTTTGTCTGATTAGTCGTACACTCATTTTGATAATTTGATATTCCATGGTATTTCTTTTGAGCAGTATGCTACACAAAGAAACTCAAAGAATGCAAAGTTAGAGATTCATAAGTCCTCTTTATTTTTATTTTTTATTTTTAAAGGCATACCCATGGTAATACAGCTTCTGTTCAGAAAAATAAATTTTGAGGGTCACAAGACACACAACCTAAACGAAACAGCCATTTTACGACAGTTGGTAACTTTTTCTGTCTGAAAGCCTATTAAAACCTTAAGTGGAGAAGCAGTGCTGTTAGAAATAACCCATAACCATAAAAAGGCTCTCAAAAAGAGTCCAAAATCATATTTGGGGTTGTGGGAGAAAGAAAAATGAAACTAAGCAAATTGTAAAATGATATTAGGAACTTCAGGCCTTTTTAAAGCAACAGGGCAGGGAGACAAAAGATGCAGATGTTTAATTAGAGTTTGCTGCCTCACTGAACTGCCTTAAAATAAAGAAAAAGGAAATTCATCCCTCAGCAAGCAAATGCAATAACACAGACATTAACATTGCTATTTCAAAGCAACAAAATTTAGGTCGGATGATATGCCATTATTATTATTATTAAGATGCTTGGAAATTATATTCTAGTACTGGCTAGACATTTTGACTAGATATGTTCTAGCACAATCTACTTTGTTCAGAGAAGCATAAAGGCTTCAACTTAAGAAAACACATGCTTAACTACCTAACTGACTAATGCTTATCTGACACTAGCAGATTTTGGAACCAAAGGTCATTACATTTCAGGTAGTTACCAGCCAGATGACTTGAGTAACTTGTTCCCAACTACAGTATACCTAGCAGATAGCTACCCAGCCTTACTACAAAAATACTTAAGCACACAGAATCCATCATCTCCCTTGAAGGGGAAGCATACGTTCTAATAATGAATTCTTGTCGAAGTACTTCTTTGCCTTATTAAAATCCAAAATAGTTTAAATTAAATTCAACTGGTTCTTGCTACTTCTTTCTTTGTAAATCAGAAGAGCTTTTTATTAGCTTCTGTTCCCTCTAAAAATGTCTGCAGAATACAATCAAGTCACCTTGCCGTTTCTGATATGCTAATATACTGCACTCCTTTTGTCTTCCACTCTAGGGCATTTTCATTTGCGCGTTAACTTTGGCAGGCCTTTTCTTCTGCCCCTCATTTTCAGTATCCTACCCAAACGCAGCCATACTAAGAGGGTGTTATATTCTAGTGTCAGACTCACCTGATGTTTACAGAGAGGGGCACTTTTTGCTCACTCTTCTTCACTTAATATTTCTTATAAGAAAAGACTGCACTGTGCCTGTTTTTGTGTTATGTTATGACACATGACTTTATGATTCATGACACAATAAGAAGCCAATAACAAAAAGCCAAAAAACCTAAAGTGCTTAATGTCTTTTTGCTTTTATTCTCATTAAAGAAGTCTCAGCCAAATAAACAATTAACAATAATAACAGGTGAGACTTCAATGTCAAAATTCAGTCTAGGAAAAAAAAAAGTTTCTGGGCCTGAAAAATTCACCTTAAAGCACCTACAGAAATAACAAAAGCAAATTAAGAGACATTATACTTGAGAACAAGACAGGTTCTAGAAGACTGGAAAAGAGAAATAACAGTCTCTGTCATTTAGACATGGAAGAAAGTAGATATGCAAAGGGAAAAGGAATTGTAAACCTATCAGACACTCTCAATCCCATGAAAGATATCAAAACATAAAATGAAAAAAACCCTAAAAGAATAAATGGTATGAAAATTTGTTCCTATAGGCTCCTGTATCAGACATAGCGGTTAGGAACAAGGCCGTTACTATGGTATGTTTGGGGGTTAGAAAGACTTTGACAGTGTTTCACAATACATTTCCAGAGACACTGGGAAAGAAGGTCTAGGATAGCCTGGTCCAACTTGCAAACACTTGGAGTGGCTTCCGTCCACTTTTCCGCAGGAAGTGGCAGGAAAAAAGCACATAAAGCTATCCAAATAGTAAGAAAACAAACAAACAAAACCACACTTGTACATCTGTCACGAATGCCTAGACTGCTGCTTTGGGCAGGAAGGAGCATCTTAAGCAGCCAGCTACTTCCCATAGCAACACAAGCGGCTTTAACCTTTGCAATGAGCACTGAAGGACATTAAGGTGTCTGCTCGTGAGAGGGGGTGTGATGTTACCTGTGAGAAGGACAAGCAAGGTCCTAATCCGAAATCTGGATTACCATGATCTAGCCAAAACTTTAGTAAAAACTTTTATATCTAGTTACGCAGCTATCTGTGGCTTGCTATAGCACCGGAAAAGCACAGAAGAGGATTGCACAGAAGTCTCTTCTAGGTCTAGTACCATTCAATATTTTCATGGATGGCTAGATAATGAGTACACTTGTGCATTTATACACAACAGTATCATGCTGGGAGAGGCTGAAAGCACACTGAAGGGACCCCATTTAAATTCAAAATTATTTGAACAAAAGAAATTGATCACACAGTGAATGAAGAAGAACATACAATGTAAACTCATGTATAAAAATCAAGAATAACCAGCTACAAAAATAGAAGAAAATGGAGACCGAATGGCTGCTATATTATTCTAGGAGACAATCATCTTACAGCCACTAGGACCTCAAAGTAAATACAGATAAGGGACCAGATGCATTTGCTCATTTAGCTGTTTATGTTAACTGACGTAAGACCATCGGTTGATGCAGATATTCGGAGGAGTTGCACTTTAATACTTACTGGAAGGAGAAGGATTTGCCACTTTCTAAAGCAATTAATCAGGCAATGCAGGAGATGTCAGGTAGTCCAACACACACGTGCATTCCAAGCAAGTAAAACAATGCTTATTTAATCTAAGAGAAATGGAAAAATCTGTCTACTGAATAATGTGCTCCCCCCAAAAAAAATGTATATATATATATATATATCAGGTACTAAAGCCATGCAACTCCTCAGAAAGAGCTTGGCTGTAAAAAAACAAACAAGACTAGGAAGTCCAGCATTAGGAGGAATAAAGGAAGAAACTTTTCTGATTATATGTAGATCTAAAACAGTTCTTCTAACTTTTAGACCATCATGCCCTGAGGTTAAATGTTTTCTCCATTACAAGCTTTGGACTTCAGAATGGCAAATGTTATTCATGGTCATAAATTGATCTCCTCTCAATCAGTGTATTTATTGAAATGTGAAGTCATCTAAATGCGTTAATTGTCAGCAATCAGATTTTCATCTAATTTAGCCACATAATCTCAACTCTCTAATTTGTGCATTTACGTATTGTAGGGGTGCATACAAATCAGCTAGTTAAATTCACACACATCATTCTCACACGCACCCAGCACAGACATGCTGGCTGTATTGCTTTAGCTGTACAATTTAGCATTTTTCATAGTTCCTGTTATTGCACAGCATTCTAGTCATAAAAAAGGAACTGTACACTGGTCAAGCTACTTGAGGACCAGAGTACGTTTCACTAGTAATGTATCTCTGTACTGTATCTGTATATTCACAGCCACATGAAGTGGTCTTCCAGCATACTGTATCATTAAAAAAGATGACACCTCGAAACAGAGCAGCCAACCAATAGCAAAACTGTAAATAAGGACTTGTTATATAATTCAAGAAAAAAAAAAAAACTAAATTAAAAAAAAAAAGGAGCAGAGCACAACTCATTCTTGTGCAGATCTCTTGGTACTGGGAAACTGACTGCTTTAAAAAATGCCCATAAATGAGATTTGTCTTCCTAACTCAGTATGGTGAATTAGAAAATTCTACTCTTTGTCAGAGTTTGACTACTCCTATGCACTGGTAAGATCTAGAGGGCTTTAAGAGCTACGATGCACAAGTGAACGACTGTTAAAGAAAGACTGTATACAATTATGCCAAACCCAAGGATACAGAAACTTATCTTCCACCAAAATCTGAATTTATCAATTCAGCTTACTGACACCTTCTGGAATTACGTTTTACACAGACTTTGAACTTGATCAAAATCAGTCAAAAAAAAAAAAAAAAAAAAAAAAAAAAAAAAAAAAAAAAAGGAAAGAAAAAGAGAGAGAGAGAGAGGGAGAAAGAAAAAAGACCCCCCCCACCTGTCTACATTTTAAATGGATTGTGCTGTTTCTATTCTGCTTCAAGTCTTAATATCAGCTATTTTCTGTAATGAAGACGGTGATTGTGTGAAAGTGATTATAAGGGATTAATCAGCATAGTAATATGCACAGAACTACTCTAAAGTTGTGTGAAATTTATTAAGCATTTCTCAAACCTGTCCTCATGAGTATACAATGTTTATGTACAACATGCTTCATTAATCTTCTACTTAAGAGGTGCTTGTATGGAAGTAAGCATACATGGTTAAGGAAGACACAATACGACATTTCTTTCAAAGAAGTAAAGCTTGTATATAAATTTAATCACAAACAAGATTTTTAGGGATTCCTTACTAAATCTTATGCATATATTAGTGGAAAAATTATTGATTATTTAATAACTTTTGCCACATTGACGGCAACCAGTAATGCATTATTAGAACCTTTCTTCAAAGACTAATTCAGGCTGGAATAGACCTCTAGGAAATACCTAATCAAACCACCCCCCACTCAAAGCAGGTCCAACAGTATCAAGCTGCCCATAGCCTCATCCAGTCGTTTTGAATATCTCCAAGCATTGAGATTCCACATGCTCTCTGCGCAAGTTGTTCCAGTGTTCTACCACTTTCATAGTGAAAAACTTTTTCCTTAAATGTAATCAGCATTTTTTAGGTTGTAACTTATCTCCACTACCTTTTCTTCTATCACTGAGCACCTCTGAGAAGAGGCTGGCTCTGTTTCCTCCATACATTTCCCATTAAGTATTGGAAGACAGCGATAAGAGCTCCCTCAGCCATCTCTTCTTAAGTCCTAATGAACCCAATTATCTCACCCTTTATTGGATTGGATTCAGTATGTCAATATCTTTCTTGTACTTAGGACTCAAAACCGTCTCAAAGCCACGACACCTTAAATTAAAACTTACCTCAACAGGGAGCATGTGCTTTGTCTCATACAAAGAACGACAGATTTTCAAAATTTCATTTCCTGTCTTCTCTTTTTCCTCAGGTGGGCATCTCTGTAGCATAACAGTCCCCAATTTCACCCAAGGATTGTTATCTGTGCATGATCTGCCCACAAAAACAAAAACAAACAAACAAAAAGTTATTTTTAAATGAATTGCATTACAATCTTATGAAATAGAGAGAAAAGGTTTTGAGACAAGTGACCATCCTGATGCTATCATTCTTTCAATGCAACAGAGAAACAAAGTATTTTGAATTATGACATGCTGTTACAATCCCGGAGGATTCATGCCAGATAAGGGCTGATGAAACTGCAACAGCACAGGAAGAGCTTCCATTGGCTTTCCACCAGACGAGTTCCCAAACAGAATGGTATTGAGGGAGGGGTGACAGGAAACCAGAATTCCTAATTTTGTTTGTCTTGATCACATTCTAAAAGCATCTGTCTCTCAAATATCTGCCTCTTGTTTCTTAGTGGAGAAAAAATTTTCAAGATTAAAATTTTCATTTTCAGGTCCAAGAAGTACAGACGAAAGTGCAAACAAAAATAAACAAGCATTCTTTTTGCTCATAAAAGCCCAGATTATAGCTCATCCTGCATGTTCATTATAGCGTGCAGGAGAGTGAAACAATGTGTATCTGTACTTGCCCGCTGGTAGGCAGACACACTTGTTTGACGTATTTAAAACGTCCTTTTCCTTCCACATAGAACTTCATGCAAGACCACCATTGCACAGTCAGCCTCTGACAGAAGACAGACATTGGATATAAGTAAATACCACCATGCATGTTGGTAAAGGCAACATTTACTATAAAGTTCTGCTGCTGGAACATATCCTGGCCTACAGCTGCTATTGCTGGATCAGAGATGTTTGGCCACTTTTGTTAGTGATACGTGTGCTTGGTAGGACAGGATGTACTGACGGAAAAGGAAAAAAGCACAACAGGGCTTTTAACTGAGAGCATGAAGTATGACACTGGAACACGTCCGCACTGTCATTTTGTTAATGTGAATTAAGTTAACACATTTCAGTTCACATCTACAAAGGGCTAAAATCATGCACATCGACAGCTTAGATGGTGATCAAATTAAGCCACAGTAACACCATCACTGTGATCATCTGTATCTAAATTTAAGAAGGTACAAAAGGTGGTTTAAAACCACCCCATCAATCTCTTTGGTCTGTTAATCAATATCCCAAAGACATGGGAAAATTTTCATTGTAGTTGGGGTGTGTGCGCRGGGTGTGGGGAGGGCGTGGAAATCACAGTAAGATTACTTGTACAAGTTCATCTGGAATTCAGTGTAAATTAAGAGACTTGTCTAGCACCTCAGGGAAGGAGTTGTAAAGTCCTTTGAAAGTATTGCTTTTTAATGGCATTATTTAGCAGCAATTGTTGAAAATAACATAATAAATTATAGCTGTAAATGGAGTTTTACCATTAAGAGAGTCAGTCAGCTCRCACAGACCATGCAATGGGTCTGACAGAATTCAGGAGATGACAGCTGTCAATACCTGCTATTTCATATACAAGTAAGCTCTTCCTTGTTCATCTTCCGCTTTCAAAAGCGCACACTGTAAACAAACGATACCTGCATCACGTGAAGAAGAGATGCTAGGAGTGCAAGGATCTTTGAGTGCAAACTAAATGGAAGTCATTTTCTTTATTCTTTTTGACAACTTAATGAGCCTTTCCATCAGTCGCAGTCACTGAACACAGAGCTGCTTCAAGGCTGGCTGGGCAGCTCCTCTCCCTCTCCTACCAACCTACTGGTCAAACCCAAATGCGCTTGCTTACTCCACAAGCACAATGCGACCAACTCAAAATTTGCAACGCCAATAAAGTTAGAGGAAGAAAGCATGCAGCTCCATCTTTGCCACTGGCTAACTTAGTAGCTCCTGCTATACCATCCATCTCTTGTTTAGAAACACAGAGAGTCATAATGAATTTTCATCTTTATAGCTGCTGCCTCCAGAGGTAAATCAAGAGAACCTAGAAAAACTTCCCATTAGGGAAACAAAACCGAACCACACTTCAAAACACAGAAATTGGAAGTAACCAGAAAAGTGCAAGACTCTTGAGGCTTGCCATATGCATGTGTTTATTTATGTAAATAAAGCATCAGATATATCCTTTAGATATATAAACCTTTTCTGGTTTATATACACATAATTCTTCATAATCATTTCAAATACTTGCCCAGTCTAATACACATCTGTTATCCAGAATCTGTAAATTAAAACACCAAAAATCTGACAACTACTGGTAGAATTCAGGTTTCTTTCCTGAATTTTACCTTGGTTCAACTAAGGTTTAGAAAAACAAAACAAAACAAAAAAACCCTTGATGGAAAAACACACATACACAACAAGGGTGTAGAACTAAAATTAAAAATCTTATATGGTTTGTACTGCTGACAAGCAAGCAAGCCACATCCATGCACTGTTTCCTCACAGTCAACATGATATATTATGATATAAAGAAAATCATTTGCAGATAAATAAGGAGCATAATTTAGTCGGAGAGTTTTCAAATACAAGAATTCAAAAAAATTAGAGACTGATCATTCATACAGAAGTCACAAATTTTCCAAAAAAGGAAAAAAAAAGCCTTAGTCCCCCAACTTCAGTTCTTTTCCTTCCTTCCTGCCTTTGTATATTTAAGTTGTATTTTCTAGCTTTACATACAATTTTAAGTATTAGAAATTTACTGTTATGCTGAAAACTAAGTTTTCAGCTGAAAACTAAACTGAAACTAAACTGAAAACTAAGTYTTCAGCTGACTCAGACTTAAATTCCTCAACTCCTGCATATATTATTACATTTACAGTAATCAATGAGTTAGCAGTAATGCTGCTTTTTTGAACCAGGGAATGAATAAATAAGTAAAGATTAAACAAAATCCTAATGCATATGGTTAAACAGCTGGCTTAACTGCTCAGCCCTCTTTTCTCAATAATTTAATACCACTTGCTTTAAGAAATGAGATTATTGAAAGAACCTGCTAACAAAAAGTTTCTGCTTTACTCCAACTGAACTATCAAGGTAGGTTTTTCAGAAATTTCAAGAATATAAAAGAAAAACTAAGCTGGTGGGTGTGATTAAATGCTATTGACATGGAAGTATGCAACAGAAAAAAAAAAAGAAAAAAGTGAAGCACCAGTAATTGCAAGAATAAGAGAAGAAACCAGATCAGAGAAGAGACTGCTTGCAGCCATGCCAAAGATGCAGAGACGGGAGTATGAAAACAACTGTCAATGACAACTGGGAGAGAGATGAGAGAAGATTCGGATAAAGAAGGCAGAAAGAATCAAAGATTTTTCTGATCTTTGCTGGGCCTCAAACTTGCAGCACAGCCTCTGCTTCCTGGCTAACGTGCAATTCCAGAATTTACAGAACAAAATAATTCAAAATAATTAATTTAAAATAATTAGAAAGAAATATGAGCTATTTCCAGCAGACTGTGATAAGAGGCAGTTCAAAAAATTTAACAATCTACTTGGCCAGAGTTTATGAAATTAATCCTGTCTCATATTGAGGTATACAAAAGACAGCTGTACCTGACTTTTTAGAATTAATCATACCAGAGGTGGTGGGATTGAGGGTGGAATGAGGACAGAATGTAATTTTGCAGCATTACTAACAGTTAAGACATGTTTTGAGTCAAATTCATTTTGACGACAGCACAGCCAAAATTGGTTTGAAAACATTCCTTCACACCAAATACATTATTCCTGTGGACAAAGAAGTACACTTTTATATACATGGTGTACATAGCCAGGATTTAAAGTTAGGATAAGTCTTGGTAACAAGTACTGTATCCTTTCTTTCCTTTGGACTTGTTGAAAGCAAAACAAAACCAACCTCCAAAACATTTCTGACTGAGGAATCACGATAACATGAGCCCCTACAGCTAAGTAGGGAAAAAGGTAATTCAGAAAAAGCACTCAACTGTGATCATGCTATCTACTAGTAATACATCAGGTGTGTTCTCTTAAAGCACTAGAAGCGAGCTAGAAACAAAGACTTTCAAGGAACAGTGAGCATTCCTACTTACACAGGATTTATAAAGTGCTTCATCAGTTCTGTAAGTACTGTTAGTAACAAGCAAAAGAGGTAATAAAGAAAAGCAATGGGACTATAAACACATAAAAGACCCCAGGGAGCGCACAATATTGCCCTTGGGTACATTTTTGTACTGGGGCAAATTTTTGTAGTGGGAGGAAAAAAACAAAACAAAACAAAAAACAAACTGCAGATACAACATTTCTACTGAGAAAAAAAAMCCCMAAAACAAACAAACAAAAAAAACAAGAAAAAGGAGGGCGCAAAAGAAAAATATATCCCTGTCATATCTTTCCAGATACAGCCTCAATCCTCCTCTCCCCAGGCAAAACATTCCTAAGGCAGGGAAGAGAATAATTCTTTCAGTTTTTTCCCACCCTTCCAAGCTAGCAAAGATAACTGAAGAATTGAAGAGTGGTAAGTATAAAACAGCCTGATTGCCTTGTGTGCTTCTCTATTTATGAAAAGAACGGAAAGAAAAGAAAAACACACACAGAAAGAAAAAACAACACACGGAAAGAAAAAACAACACACGGAAAAAAAAAAACTTTGTTTCAACACTATGAACACAATGTAACTGCTTGCTCCACTAATTAAATTTGTTTTTGCTTTTTGGAGCTGTGTAGAGTTTCAGGCAAAAGCAAGGAGATTTGACAAATCTGAACTGCTCTTTATTTCCCTGGAGCTAATGAACATGAAGACAGCACCGAGCTCAGGAAACCTTGCTGGAAGCCTGCATAAATCATGTTTGGGAATCTCCGAAGTCAGAGTGTTCCCAAAGAAACCAAGAAAGCTGGGTATTGGTAGTGAAAGAGAAGAAGGCAACTTTTTCCTAAGGCCTTTCCAATGCCTCCTGGCAATGGCAAAGCAATGGAGAGAGACACTACAATTTTTGGTAATAAAATAAATTAAAAAAAAATTCTAATTACAGAATAAAATTTGCAATTTGACCTTGGCATGAAGTCTCAAGAAAGAACAAGAAGTTCAAATATAAGACGGTCACTTGGCTAGTAATTATTAAAACTTACAGTATCTCTCAAATAATGTTGAGGAGCTGATGACCTTGTCAAATTGCACAGTACTAGTTGGCAGGTATTTCTAGACTGTGCAAACTCACAGAAGTACTTAAAGTCATATTATCAGGATTTCACTCTGACAGTATTCAGTAACCTATTGAAGACCTCAAAGATTTGAATTGGGACCCAGTTAAGGGGTCTATTCTGTTTTATAAAGCCTACACACATTCTCTCTTCATTTGGGCCTGAAAGTTTGAGGCACTCAGAATCCGTGATTGCTGAGGGAGCTGGCTGATGCTGTTGTAAGGCTACTCTTGATAATCTTGATAAACTTTGAAAGGTCACGGCCATCAGTCATGAAGTATGGGCTAGATAAGTAGGCAGCRAGGTGGACTGAAAACTGGCTGAATTGCTGGGCTCGAAGGGTTGTGATCAGCAGCACAAATTCCAGCTGGAGCCGGTCAGTAGTGCAGGACTAGAGGCACTGGGCACAAACYGAGATAAACGTTAAAAATAAATAAAAAAATAAACAAACAAACAAATAAATAAGCAAGCTTTTTTTTCTGTGAGGGTATTCAAAAACTGGAACAGGTTGCTCAGAGAGGTTGTGGAATCTCCATCCTTCAACATATTAAAAACCCAAATGGACACAGGCCTGAGCAAACTGCTCTATTTGGCTCTGCTCTGAGCAGAGGGGCTGGACAAGGTGATCTCCAGAGGTTCCTTCCAACCTCAACTACTGTGTGCTTCTGTGATTTTCATATATTTAACATTAGGTTGTGAATTAATTTCTGCTCTCTTGCCCCTTACCTTAACCACTTGATTTCTTTGTGTCAAAACCACGATTATGCAAGTGTCTAGTAACTACACTACCTACTTTAGACTCTAAATGAGTCTTATGTAAGTGTTCTGAGTATTTTGTGCTAGTTTCCACACTTCACAAATCTTGGAACTAGGATGTATCCCAGCTGTTGAAATTTAGTCCACTGTCACTTGTGCAAATAATCAAATTTAATCAATAATTTGTTTCCTCTGCTTCACTTTTCCTGGGCCACCATATCTCCTCAAAGACAGGATATTGCAAATCTGAAAGACTGTTATCATCCAGCTTGCACTGAAATTGTATTAAGCAAATAAAAAATGCAAACACTTGTGAAACAGCCCTTTAGGAAGGCTGAAGGAACAGAACACAAAGTGGGAGGTAAAATTACATAATTTTTAGTTTCTTCTGTTACTGAGCAGTAGACAAGAACTGGCTATTTATAAGGAAGGTTCTCCTTTCACAAAATCTTCAGCTTTTCTGTTCAGCGAATGAGAAAAAGAATATTGCTAATTGTATTGCAGTAGTTTTTCACTTCAGTCTTTGTTCCAAATTTTTTCCTTCTTTTTTTCTGAACTCTAAGCACAATTTTGAACGAAGTTTGACAGTTACCACTCACTATGAGGCACCAAATGTTGAATTACACAATTAAATCAAAACTAAAAAGGCAAGTTGTAATATGAATTTCTGACAGATCATGCAGCAGACCTCATAATTTTTAATGCAATGAGGACAATTTCTGGCTCATAAAACTGTCATAAAGAATTTAGATTAATTCTCATCCATAAATTGCAAACAAACTGCAGGCTTGAAGGTGAATAACCCTTACAGATTACTTTCTAATGCACCAATTCTCTACAAGTAC
This sequence comes from Apteryx rowi, assembly GCF_003343035.1. Taxonomy (NCBI): domain Eukaryota; kingdom Metazoa; phylum Chordata; class Aves; order Apterygiformes; family Apterygidae; genus Apteryx; species Apteryx rowi. Next base: position 2,013,569 of record NW_020447353.1, read on the forward strand.
ACAAAAGAATTACTTTTCATAAAAAAAAGATATTCCATAACTTTTCTTACAAATCAATGCACATAAGCACTTTGGGGGATGCATTCTCCAAGTTCAAACAGGTTGTAGTCAATAGCCCAAAGTAATCCAAAGGAAGCATCATTTAGTGTCTCTAATCTAACTAATGTCAGACAAAGGATGGCAAGTTGTATTAGCCAGCCAAAAGATATACTAATATTATTGCTCTCCTTGCAGGATATCTGCCTCTATATTGTAACAAAAGATTGCATGTTTCTTTAAATCTTAGACAGCATCATCAGTTGCAGAATAAAACAGCTAAAATTGTCACCTTTAAGTATGTTCAGAAAGTGATAGACAAAAAACAAAGACTTGGTACAAAAATAGTGCAGTCAAGATGCTCCAAATTAACACCTTGTAATAAACAGTTTCAGAATGGGTGCAATACTAACTTTTTAAATAATTATTTTCATTTCATATTGCTGGGTTAGGATTTTCTGGGCATATTTGCCCTAATGTATATTCTTTGCTTTTGGATAGTTTATTCAGAGATGGAAAAAATAGACAGTGGATGTAGAAAAGAGAAGCACCATGGCTTGGTAGCATTATGCAGACCTTCTACAAATTGTCTGCTATGACTGTCTGAAGACCAGCTATTCAAGATATTTCTGTAAAACATAGCTTTGAATAGAAAAAGCAGCCAGAGACAGAACTTCTCATTCCTATTTACAGGTTTTCTACATACTGCCAAAGTAAGTTGCAAACTTTCAATTGAAGTATTTAGAAAAACACCCATATGCAATAGTTCAGGCAATAAAATGGTTCTCTGCCTCCTGCATGATACATATATATACATACACACACATATACATACACACACATATACATACACACACATATACATACATACATACATATATAKAGAGAGAGCTTTTAGAAGAAACTGATTGATTCAATTCTGCTCTAAATACACCATTTATTTTTCCCAGTAAGGCCCTTTCAAAAAGGTCATACTCCTCTTGCACACGTTTGAATTCATTGACTGGAAGCTTCATGATCAAATTGTTAGGTGACAAAACTTAACACTATTTTGTTAAATAACTGTTTGAAAATATTTTCACCTGTTGCTCCTTTCCATAGGTGGCCAAGCTTGAAGGAGTAAAACCAAGTGCTGAAACTCAGACGGACTATGACTAGATTCCAGAAGTCCCAGGAAAAGCTCATACCTTTTCTCTTCACTTTCAATATCTGTTATCTCTACCTGAAAGAAAAACAGGAGCATTTAAAAATAAAGGATCTAAACAAATCAGCAAACTATTGGGGTGAAGGACATCACTGCTGTAAAACTCAGGAACATAGCCCAAGTAGTTTTCCTGGGAACCCATTTTATTACCTCTCATTTTCAATTACATGCAATTAAAACAGCAAAGCATGGATGGGGACAATGGGGAGGAGCCTTAGGTGCACGCTCTTACAACAGCATGAAGTCCACACAAGTAGATTCATTGATTAGTTCAAAGGATCTTATCATCTCTGTGTTCTTCTAACAACTGAAAATTCCTTAAATTTCTTCCTCCCCATATGATAATTTTTTAAAGAATGGGCAGGCCTAGTACTTCCCTAATATGTATTATTTTCACTCACGTATGAAAATTAAGCAGTTTTACCTAAATTTATAACATTTAATCTTTTCAGCCAGGAAAGAGTGTCCTGGAAGCAGATTTTAAATTCATTTACTCCACAACAAACTCTTGCTGACAAGTACTGTAGTATCTCTCTGTATAGGTATTTTATATTAAACAAACAAAAAAAATCCCACCCCAAGAGCCAGCCACCAGACAACGCTGCCTCGGGAACACTGTCTATCTTAGTTTGAAACATGACGATTCTGTCAGAACTTGCAGTTTCCCTTGTGGTTTCAGCTGATGACAGGTTCTATTAAATATAATTACCGGCTGCAACATGCACGGTAAGAGGAGCAAGCTAAAAGGTCTGCCTATTGAAGGAAGTTTGCTATTAAATGAGAACCAACTTGCTACTAAATGAAAAGTAGCTTCTGTTTAAAAGTTTGGCTAACACACCAGGAGGGCTTTCACAAATGCAATAGCTATTCATTGTTCACCTGACATATGACAGTTCTTAAAGTTTAAAAATAATTTGTTCCAACAACAAAACAGCTTCCTCTGTCATTAACACATTCTAACACTGAATTTTTCCCCCCAGGCTTGGAAAAGTTCCAGGAAAAGTTCCAGTTTCTTCTTATAATTCAGCTGAAGATACACAGCATTAAATGTTAACTTTTTTGTTTTAGTCCAAGACTAGTTCTGAGACACCAAACTTGGAGAAAGCTTTCCTTAGTTCTATAGCTACTTTAAAAGATTAAAGATTATATTCCCAAAATTTCAAAGTGACTCTGATATATCAAGGGCAAATTTTTCAAAGAAGGTTGGAAGACAAAGATTGCTGATGCATTTACTGAGTTGCCTACATAATTTGTGACTTTAAAATATTCACTGTTGAAAATCATTTGCTTCTGTCTCCAGGGTACATCTGAAAGCACCACATATTAAAACATTCTAGATAGTGAAGAAATATTTTGGAAATCTGTCCATTTAAAATACTTAATATACGAAGTTAGACATTCTCTGCACTACAGATGTCACGAAGCAGAGATCAAGCTGCTGACTTGTGATACCCCTAAATTCCTCTATGCTTGCTCATAAAAAAATGATTATCTTCAATATTTAAATCATAATGCTGAAAAGGGTAGAAAGAAGAACAGGAAAGGGTAAAAGAGACAGGAGACATCTTAACCACTGAGGATCAAAAATGCTTAGCAGTCTTAGCAAATTATTTACTAACTAGACAACAGAATCCCTCACATTGCTTCATCTGTCCCTAAACTCCTTTTCAGACAACTAGCTCTTTAAATATTTAGACTAAATAGATAGCATTCTAGATGGTCCACTGAGTACATTTTAGCTTATTTGCACAAACTGCATGTTACTTCAAAATACAGATTGCATGTTCAGTTCTCTCTAAATGATAACAGCAAGAAAGGGAAGAAATAGCACAGAAAATATTAATATTAAAAGATGAGAAGAGCTGTTGGAGAAATTGAGCCATTAGTAGCAGAGAATAGATCTTATTCAAGAGGTATCTTATTCGACGTGAACTGAATTCCCATAATTCTGCTTGATAACACATCTTTACAAATTAGGTTTACATTTTTCATGAGGTTAATAAATATGTTATAAAGTAGTGTTTTGGACAGCTGGATACTTGCTCATAACAAAACAGATATTAATATGATCAAAGCGAATAACAATATAATGAGAAGGATTATCTCTTTATTCTTAAACATCGTATTTAGTTCTGCAACATTTCTTTTTACAATGCCTTTTACAAGTCACTCATTTCCCACTAAAAGTAATAAAGTGAACTTTACACAGTGCTAGTTATTAATAGTTTTTTTTTTCAAAAATAACTATTCAAATACACTTTTTATATGACATTTTAAGCGGACTTCCATTTATTGTGAAACAGGTAAGATGAGAAGGTAGCATTATCTTTTACCATAGAGAACAGCATGTCCATATACTAGTAAGACAGAATGCAACTTAAAATGCAGCACTGAAGATGCAGGAAATGGAGAGTTAATGGAAGAACAACAAATTGAAAATACATCAGTATTAAAGGGTAGATGACAAGTATGCTTACATTCCAAAAATGACTAGCTTTATCCTACTTGAACCAACTTCACCAGYCCTCCACCTTTTTTCTGTCCTTTTTTCCCCTCTTCAATGCATCTTCAGCTTCTGCAGCATCTTTCAGTCATTCCCATAGCTCACATACAGTCTGACGTACATCAGTTTCAAACAAGCTTTAAGCATTATTTTACTTCTGTAGCAATGTGGTTTATCACTTTCTTTGGGAAAAAAGGAAAGTTGAGGTTCAGATATAAACCTATACTTTAGTCCCAAGAAAGCAGAGCCTGAGTGTTTGTGACAATGGTCACAGAGTCAGCTGTACTGGGAATATTTTTGAAAGGTATTCATGTGCTGAAAACACCACCAAACACATGACAATTCTGCAAAGACTGTGCATGCTTCACATTAAATGTGATAAGTAGTCCCACTGATTTCGGTAAGATTGTTTCCAGTGTCTAAAATTGCACCTTCTGTGAAGTAGCTGTATTTAACTTGTACATATATGTCTTTGCACAATCAAGATCAAGACTTTGCCTATAATCACTAGAAAAATCCTGACCAGCAAATCAAAGGCATGTACCAGAAAAAACAGAAAATAAAACATTTTAAAGCTTCAAGGTATTGTTATTCTTATAAAACATAAAAGGCTGTATTTTAAGTTAAATATTAATAAAATATACAAAGATAGATATTATCTACTATGAAGTAAATCAAGAAAGTGCCTTAAATAGCTTCCACACTGCTTTCCCATTTGACAGAATACCTTATCCTGCCTCTAAGTCTTTCCTTAAGATTCTCCAGAAATAAAAGTTACAATAAAAAAAATGACACTTTCTTGCTACAAGAAAGGAAAAATACATTCAAGCAGCACATTGGAATGAGACTTTTTTGTTGTTATTATTTCTTTTACAATTCCTACACATTTCACATGCACATCAATCAAAATACAGCTCCCTGACAACATGCGAGTCCAGTTTAGCATACAAAAAGACTCCAAAAGGAACAAACAAAAACAGGTTTTCCTCCAGTGCTGCAAAGGAGTCCAGGATTATCCTAAAACTTAATCTACAACCACTGCAATAAAAAAATGCTCCTATAAGCATTTATTTCCAGAAGTTCCATTAAATCTGTGCTAGGGGCTCTGGCTGGAGTCCTTGCAAAACTGCGGGAATACAGGGGGGAAGGGGAAGCTACTCAGTCTGAAGTACCATTCCCTTTTCCCTCAAGTACCACGGAAAGACTAACCACCATAAAATGGATCATGACATCTGAAAATAAGGTGATCCCTTGCAAAATCACAGGGTGCTCCAGTAGCAGTCACAAGAAACAATGAAAGAACATTTTTGTGACAAGCGAGCAAAGCTATTTTAGTTTAGCATGGCAAAATAAAAGCATAGGCTTAATGAAGCTAGGCCTCAAGAATAGGAACATAGGATTTCCCTCTGTATCTGCTCTGCTTTCTGAGGATGAGGGAGAGGATGGAGAGGGAGCAGCCACCTTATACAACAAAAACAGAGGAGGCTCCGCGTTAAAAGGTAGAAAGTTTATCTTAACACAGAGGAGAAAACTAGTCAAGATGATGAAGTTACCAAGGTAGTAGTTAAACCTGTTGCTCTGCTGTAATAACAGAACAAAACAGTGAAAAGATTAAAAGMTACATTTTGAACTGAACAGTCTCTTATCCCTAAGCTTTGAGTAGCGACTGAATGAACTATTCAGGTGACCCTGAAAGACACAATGCAACAAGGCACTCCAATTCTACAGGTATCATCATCCTGGAAACCATGGTAATGGGACACTATAACACAGCTTTTTTTTTTTTCTTTAATATAAACAAGCTGCCATGAACTGTTCAGACCCCTGAAAGTCCAGGGGCCTGAAAGGGAGAATCTGTAACTAAGCAGAATGATAAGGAAAGTGTCTGGCCCACAGCAAGTCAGTAAGGGTCACGCTTGAACTTCAGGTGATTCCAAAGGAGCATGAAATAACCCCCCTTGCTCCCATAAACCCAAAATGCACTCCTGGTTTTGTACCTTCTTTGAGAGAGAAGCAAAGCTCCCTTCATGCTTTCCATCAAAATAAAAGGCTGTGCAAATATTCACCACAGTGGGAAAGTCGATTAAGGGAATTAATTTTAGAAATGATACTCAGGATAGATTATGAAAACAAATAAATAAAAATCGAATCTTAAGCTAAAATGTTAAAATACACAACTTCATTGCCAACGAGGGACTAAATGTTTTTAAAATCGAGAATACACAAACCTCTATATAATAATGTTAATGAACCTTAGAAATTAATATAGGAAATTACCAAAGCAAAATACAGGTTATACAAACAGCACAGAATGTGCAACTGTTGCTCAAAACTGCATTACATAGTACCAGCTGTTTGAACAAGCGCAAATCCCTCCTAATTATGTGCTCTCCTTCTGAGCGCTGATTTCCCCTCTTTGCCCAGTTTCTTGTGTTATTAATTGGCAGCGGTTATGATGGCCCATGAAGGAATATCCGACTCAGCCCAGATTAGCTCTGCTTAATAAGGAAGGCAAATTCAGCCTACCTTTCTCAGACACTGACCAAGACAATAAATTAACCAAACTTCTTTAAGGAACTTCTGAAGGGAGGTGAATATTGCAGCTATAGCCTGTAGCAGCTAGGCATGCTAAAAGCCCAAACTCAAACTTTCTTTTTATCTGTGTTATTTTCAGTGTTTCTGAGCACAGCCACACAATATACCTCACTGAAAGAGGTGGCTTCAGTCATCACAACAGCTATTTTTCYTTAAGTAGTTACAGTCTGCTGATCAGTAGCAGATTCACTAGACTTGACATAGCACATGTTCAATCACATACAGGGACAGTCTTTACCTTGCTGTTATTGGCAAATCTGAGGAAAACTAAAACGTTTACTGAAAAATCGGTTGCTAGAATCCAGTTATTTATCAAACACTTGGCCACAATATCTCAGTTTCGACATCATTTTGCTAATAGGAAGTTACATCAGACAAGATTCCTACAAGTCTCTTAAAACATTTTATATACAGAACACATGAAATATACAGGTATGGGTGCTTTTACTGCTACAGTATAAATAACAGGAGAAATCCAGCAATTTATTTAGGTATTTCTAATCTCTTCAGCACTATATTGCCTGTGCACAAATATACCTTTTATCTGACTTCTGCCCTTCTAAAAATACTTGCATTTGCATGATTTTTGCACCCAGTACTGAAATAAAAGCTTAATGCAGTTACAATCCCTCCAGAAATAAAACTCCAAAGTATTCTGCCTGATGACAGAATATTTCACAAAGATTTATACAGATCTCTTCTTTACAGATTAATACTATTACATGCCCAAAAGGCTGAAACCTCTCAACATACTTCTTCCACTTTCAATGCATGAAGTTTTGAATCATCTTCTTATTTGACAGGTTAATTGCTTTACAGATATTCATCACGTTACACATGAAGGAGTCAAAGACAAAAAGTTCCCTCAAAAGTTTGTACCATAGCTCTTAGAAACCTGTAATTTTATAAAAATCATAAGATTATACACTTAAAAAAATGATAACATTAAATACAGCTGTGGGATTTCACACATCACTGACAAGACCTTCAGCATGGTAGTCCACAGGATCAGTTGTTTAGTTTGTTACATTATCCAACTCTTGTAATGGAAGTTAGTTTAAATTGGCATGTACAGCTACAGTAGTATGCTGCTGTACATGAACTGTGTCCCTGAAGGATAGATATCCACTATATAGAGTTCTCCTAATCCTAAAGGACAAAGACATCTGATAGAGTTGTAAATGCTTTATTGCTTAAGTTGTATTATTTGAGAATCTGACACCGACCGACTCTGAGCCCTTTTTAAAAAGCCAAAGCATTAATCAGAAGAAAAAAAAAAATCCAGTTAAAGAGATGCCCTCTCCCTCCCCTGAAACAAAATACAAGATGCTGTCTGTTTATGTGTGGGAGGTTGAGCAGGAAAACTAAAGCAGATCTCTGCACTTCCCTCTGCCCAGTGAAATCTGTTCAGCAATTTCCATTTTTATTCTCTGTAAGTATGGCAGAGCCATGGTCTTCATTAACATATTTTATTTGCTACTAATGTTCTAAGGAAAGAATTGATAAGGGTGCTGGCCATTAAGGAATCGAGATATAGAAATCACAAAAATATTTTCCTTCATTATAATTGCTTGCATTGTTGACATAAACTACATCAGTGCTTAAAAGCAATTCCCTACATGAAAGGAAGAGATATTTGTGGTTTGTATCCAAGAGCCCCAAACAACAACCTACTGATTTACATCATTATAAAATCCATTTTATTACATCTACCAGATTGTAAATGTAAACATCTCAAGATATTTTCATGTTCCTCACTGCAGTGTAAATTTGAATTAATATGGCATTAAAAACAGAATCACTAAGCAGGCATTTGAATAGCCCCTTATTGCTATAGTACATTCTCAGTTCATTCTGACTCCTAAGTTTTTATTTATTCACCCGACCACCAGCTCTTGTTGGTAGAGACTTCATCCATGCTGTGTTTTAAAATATAGAGTGATATGAAAGATTTTACTCAGACTCAAGATAAGGAGTACTGATGCTAAAGCTTCCACTCACCAGACAGGGCTTAACAGGCATTTTAAAGGTAGTGACTGAAAGGATTGGTAACATTTTGAAAGTACTTCTGAGATTGACATCTCAGTGTGCTGTTCACTGCACAAAAATATAGTCTTGCTTTAAAAAGATTATAATCTAATCTAAACAGGTAAATCAAGGGGAAAAAAATACTGCTCTTCCTATACAAACATGTCAGAAAGAGTTGGTCACTGAAAAATTTAATCTTCCAAGTTTTGTGCATCAATCTGCTGGTATTTGTGTGGCTACCAAAAAGTTTATTTCCAGCATAGGGTTGCAAGTTGAAAACTTGCTGCAAAGGACATATAAAAACTCTCTTTAACTCACTTTGAATTTTAAACTTAGTTACTCACTAAATGAACACAAATGTGAAAACTACCAGTTTAAAAAAAAAAAAAAAAAAAGGCGTACAACTGAAATAATACAGCTATTGATCCTGCAAAGGTAATATCAGGAACTTTTAAAAGTTTTTTGATTAGTTATTTCATTCTCTTCAAACTGTTTCAAGATGCTGGACACCCTGCCAACCTTTATGTTAGATATGTTACATACTTGTAAAACAAGGCAAAAAACACAAGCACATATTGAAATATCTCATCCAAAACCCTCACATTTCAGAGTAACACTAAACCTTTTTTTAAGGGGAAACCCATAAGTGCTGTATTCCCAAACCCTCTGTCATCATCCCATTATTTCTAAACCAGGCTGCCTGAAAAAAATAACTCTTTTTAGGATGTGATCAAGAGGGAAATCCTCAATGACACAACAGAGGCAGCTTGGAAAGAGTAGTAACAGACTTGGAAGCAAAAACACTATTGTAATCTATTCTTACAATCTACATATCACTATGTACAATTTTATCAAATAATTTTGCACTAAACTCATATCCTCTGTTTGGGCTAGAGTGCTTTCTAACAGACTGAGTCTTTTGACTTAAAGATACAAGGCAAACAAGATTAATATCTTTCTGGCAAATTATTCCCAGCTATCATTTAGAAGGTAACCCTACGCAATACGACTTTATTCAGACTCTACCTGCTAGATCATACTATGGTAACACTTGAATTTAGACCTTGTCTACACATAGGATTGTTTCCTGTTCCTGGGAATATGGAATAAGAGCCTCTCAGCTTTAAATGGTTTCCTCATTTCATTCTTTCATTTTTATTAATTGTCATATGTATTTGTATTAAAATGTCTGGGACTTTTCATCTGTTCAGGTTCTATTGATTGCGCTCTCATATAAGCAAACTCAATGCTATCACAACTGTTTAAATAATATGTTAGAACTCACGGCAATTTCAATACTAACACTGCAGTCCCTCACTATTAGTAACCACGGGAAACAAAGTCAAGTCATTTAATTCTCTTTATCTAAACTGAAAAGCAAAATCAAAGTGGAATTATATACCTGCTAATCTAGATCTGCTTTGAATTTAGGCATCATCTACTTATAAAATAAGCATCTAAATGCTTAATTTTTCTCCTCTAATGATAGAATTGAAGACAAGATGGCTGAAAAACAATGCTCAGAGACCTTAGGAGTAAAAAAGTTTCACAGCAAAAGACAATTAAAACCAACTGCTTTGACAACACAGAATGCCATCTCAACGTGAGGAGAAATCCATCTTTCAGAGAGAAAGAATTACTCTCAATTACTTTTCCTAAGCCAATCTTTGCTTTTGAGGAAAGGTTCACAAGTGATACACGAAATTTATATCATGGAACTAAATTAACAGGCAAAAGTGAATGTTTAGGAGAGTATGTATAAAAAGCTTCAAAATATTATTTGTATACAATTAGGTCAAGTGAAATTTCCTTCTCAAATACATATTCTACAGACTTCAACTTAATATCATCTTAGAGTTTTTTCCCCCTCAATATTTATGCAATTTTTTAAGGTTTAAACAATGTACAATGGTACAATACCTTTCACTCTATGTCCTAGCACAACATTGCTGTGTACAGGGTGAAGGCAACTAAGAAATATCTTTTAAATAAAATATTTACATAACATTAAGTTTTATATACTGTAAATATCCACATCATGTTTCAGATTTAAATTAAAAAAAAGAAAGAAAGAAAGAAAAAAAGCTATAAAAAGGAATACTGCCAAATGACTGCTGTGAGGAACTGAAATATACTGCCATCAACTTCCTTATTGACGATTCAACCCTAGTATTGGAATTAACTTATTTTGTCATCTCCTATTTCTTGGAAAACCTATGAAAACTTTTATTTTTGAGAAAAAAACATGGAAAGCTGTGGTTTAGATTATAAAAATGTTGGTTTATTCTTACCACTGTGGAATAGGAAAAGTGTAATTTGAAGAGTGCATACATAAAACCAAACTCTAAACTTGACATTTATGATCCAAGGTCAAAATTTGCTATGGACTAAGTTATGTAAGAAAATAGTCATATGCTGATCTATGTCATTTGGGAAGTCCATCTTGCCTTTTGCATAGATGAGTTTTACCTTCTCAGAAGCGTATTCCAAAGATATTCTCCTCACGGCAGAGAAACCTGTCAGTTCTAAATGCTACTTTTTCATCTTATTTATTCCACCTGCCCAAGCTTACATGTATGCACAATCCTACTACCAATCTGTTTTGGATTTCAATAAATAGAAACTTATTATATGGGAGTTATCAGGTTGCAAATCACAGCTGAAGGACTGGTAACTTCTCCAAAACTGTTCTGCTGGGCTCATGAATGCCCCCCCCTCCCCCAGTAATGAAGGAATTTGGTTCTATTTTATGAAAAAATATTGTATGAAAATACATGATCTGGTTTGGAGAATGAACCAATTTTGCAGATTAGAATCCCTGTCTTGAAAGGAACCTTTGTGAAGATACGCTTATGGAGCAATCGTAATTAATGCAAAGCAGTAGTTTTAAGGAAAATTAGTAAATTTATATCTGTTATGATGTAATTCAGCCCACCTTCTGCACTTAAAAACCAAAAACAAATGCCAAAAAAATCCCACCCCATTCAAAGAACTGTTGACTTCCATTACTAGGGGGAATATAACCGGAGTTGGCAGTGCGAAGGCCTAGCTGACAATACTTCCTCCATTTGAGTTTAAGATAAGGGAGCAGACAAGAGTTCTCAGTGGAGCATATGCAGAATCTTGAACAGAGGTAGGAAAGAGAACATAGGTTGCTCTGACCTAGATTTGGAACAGCCACTGTTTGATACACCAATAAGAAGTGTCTGCAGTCAAAATGAAATCTTGTTATAGCAAGAAATATAAATTTAAAATGACAGTCACAGTTTTGGATGACAAATCCAACGTTCACAGCCCACACCTTCTACCCAAACAGTAAAAGAACTCTGAGGTGAGGCTTTCTTGCACCTTCCCCCCAAAAAGGCCTTGATATACTAAAAATTATTACGATTAACAGTGCTTACCACACATGAAGGCCTGCTGCACACAGATACTGAAGGGATGTGCATAATCTCACAGGCCAAATCATGCTCAAATGGAAGTCAATGAATGGGGTAAGTACATTGATGGTATTTAAATTTAAAAAATAAAATCAACCAAAAAGTCTAATGGTGATGAATTAAACAAAGGCTCAGACACATGTTGAGTTGTGTGTCTTGCAGAAGTATCCAATAACTTTTTTTTTTCCAGACTCATTTGTATATCATTTAATTCTTTTCCTGCTTGATATGCAGCTCAACATCACTAAGAAATGCACACATATTCAAGCAAACACAAGTGTGTTGTCTAATGCATAAAAATGCATAATGTGTGCAGAAAATAAAATCCATTCATTTGTATTCTGCGGGAGACTGTTCTGCAAATAAATTTCAGCACAGAAAACCTCTATAAGATTGTACAAAGATTTTGAGAGATGGATAGAGAAGGGCAAAGAAAAAAAAGTATGCATTTAGAAGAATTATACAGCTAGATAGATAAAACTGTATGAGACAAGATTAACATACATGTTATTTAAAATGTACACTGACTAGGTGTCAACTGATAGGTGAAAAGTTAGATCTATGTAAAACATGGCTAAAACTAACATCTATGTAACATGAGGGACTTAAAAACATGTAATTCTTTTTAATTGTATGTACCAGCTACTAATTGCTATTCCATCCTTTATAAACTAATTATATATAGATATCCCAGATTTAAAATAGAAAAAAGGTGATGGAAGATGCAGCCTGAAAATGACAAGCTTTTACTCCTCAAAAGTGACCTTTAACTTTGAGCAGTTTCATTCACGTCAGCCATTTCTCCTCATAACTCATGTAAATGGCTCCTTAGTTTACCTTTTCTGATCATCATTAACATTAATAAGCAGTGCGTGCACAAGCTCCCAGTATTCAACTGCATGTGTAATAACTGCTGTCTCAATGAAAGTCTCCAATTCTTGCTAATGGAGGAAAAACAATTAACAAAAACTTTTCATTCAAATGAACGCTTGTCAAAATTAATTTTTTCCAAGGTGTCATCCTGCCAATAGGCTAACCTGACAAAGTAAAAGCTGCATTTTTGAAAAATAACAACTCAATAGAAACCAAAACACTCTCCTTTTCTATGGCGTAATCAGAATAATAAGGCAATCATCAGAAGCAGGTAGGCAACACCATGCAACTGTCATACTATATGGCATTATGTAAGCAGTGTGGTTATTTCCCTTCATTTGAAGTAAATTACAAATCATTTAAAATCCACATGATCAGAAACAAACAAGGACCCATGCTCAAAGCAAAGTTGGCTTTCAGGCTTATAACACGTAGCAAAGTAAAGAAATATGTTACAGGCAGCATTTTTCCTAACTAATTTGAAAGGGAAGAGCATCATGTTTCAAAGTAGCAGGTATTACTTGGGTTTAGCATAAAATTCAGTGGTTTTACCATACAATCAAAGAATAAGAGTTTATTATCTTAATCAGATTCTGTTGCTTAAACATAAAAGGAATACAATCCGTTCATGCCTAAGATTATTCTTGGATGAGGAGAAAAGCCTCTCTAAAAAGGAGATGAAAATCTGAAATTCACTCTCATCTGCTCAGGAGAACTTCTGGTCTTATTCTGGTCCAAAGAAACATTAGTTGAATTTTCAGAAAACCTCAAAACCTAGGTCTGATAAGCCCAGCCTTTATTTGGCAGACCAGAACTTTGCAAACTTTAACTAACAGTAATGGTGTCTGAGTTCCTAAGTTTCCTTAAAATACAAAAGATGCAGGACTTTTCCTTAGTTCCAGTTTTACATAATTTTCTGTAAAATCTTGTTGTCTGGGGAGATCTTTGAGGAGGCCTAGGGACACAATCGAAGGTGTACGCCCACAGAGAATCTGACCTGTCTGCAATCCATACACCAACCAGACAGATTTCTAAACCAGAAAACAGTATGAAAAAACTCCTTTTTTGTTGTCTCTTAAGAAATGGGTTGATTCCTTCAACAGCTAGTCCTAGAAAAAGATACGGTAGAGTCATTCGGAATTTAGTCTTTGAAGTTATTTCACAGATGTTAATTTAAAAAGGTAACAATAGCTGCTAATAATAGCAACAATATATTCAGATTCTTCCTCCTAAATATAGGAAGAAAACCCTCTAAATGGCATATTCATGCAAAATTTTGTGGTGACGTCTATGCTGGACTTCAGTCTACAAACAACTTTTTTTTAGGGGGAAAAAAACCCTAATAGCTACTTAAGCATCAGACAAATTTACACTTTAAAAAGCAGAAAGGACTAGAGTTTATATACACTCTTTGTAAAGGAGGTTAAATACAAAGTGGCCACTTTTCTTACGGAAAAAAATGCACTCTCTCTCAACACCTAGCCTGAAATAGCTATGAAAGAAGAAGTACTTTATAAATCCCTCAAGGTGACTCCTCAGATGATACAGAGTTTACAGATCTCTGCCCGATATTGTCAGCTAGTAAGTAGATTGAAGGAATAAGATAAGACTGCTTGAAAAAAGCATCACATCAACTGACAACCATAATTATTAATACATTACATTAAAATTCCTTTAAGATAGAGATAAAATAATGCTTAAGAAAAACAGTTTAACAATTTATTTACATTCTCAAAAGGCTTTTAATGATATCCCTGACTAGAAACCATTGAAGAACTTAATCTACTAAAAAGGGTCCAGACAAACAAACAAACAAAAAAACCCCCAGAAAGCCCAGTTTAAGATCAAATGGTAGAAGGTAAAGAGTAGAATTCCTCATGAGTTTATGCCTGCTCCTTTGCTTATAGACGAATGGATTCTTTGGGATGACTGCAGGCATCGAACAGATAAAACTTCAGACAACTGAGCTTGCTTATATTAGTCAAGAGCACTGTAGCAAGAAACCTCTAGTTGACTTAAAAACTGAGTTAGTAAATGGCCATACAATGGCAAATAAAATGTAACATTGATAAAGCTGTCACATTTTAAAATACTCTAAATTAACTCCTTCAAGTCAAAACAGGAACCTGAGCCTCCCTGTGAAACATTCAGAGACCTCTGTTCAAGGCACAGCCGAAGCCAACAGAGCACGCACGGTGTCCACACGCAAAAGGCCATCCAGAACGACACTGACCTCACCGTCCTTCGTCCACCAGCTCATTCCCCGCGCGACACTGCATATCACAGTGGGCTCGGAGATGGAGGGATGGATAGTTACAGACAGAAAGCATCTTGGCTGAGCTAACAAGACTGGAATTGCACACTTAGATTAAGTAAACCAAATACGAAGGGATGAAATACATAAAACAGTGAATGTTACATGGAACAGAATGCTGTATACAGAACACCGGGCCACCCAAAGCTCCCACTGCAAACCCTCGTGCTCGCTGTATTTCTCTTCATTTCATCTTTCCTGTTATCTGTTTTACTTGTGTAGTTACTGGAAATTTTTTTTATTTCCATCTCAAAGTATTTAATTAATCATGCAGACTACAATTTATGTTCCCAGAAACAATACATTTCACATGTTTTTAGAWGGATAAATTGCATCTTCAACAAATGGAAATTAGTATTGCCAAAAATTAATCAAAACAAATTAAATTTAATTTTTATGCATTATCAGTAGAGAAACAGTGTCTCTAGAATGATAAACAACATCTTAACTAATTTACTCAAAGTTGATAGGACCATAAATCCTTCTTCTAATTAAGCATGTTTCACAAATAAAAGATGGCCGAGAGTTAAACAGATCCAGCTCCTTCACCTGTATTTTGACAGGTCAGGCTAAATGTAGGTCATTGTCATCCGATAGCTGGCAAATAGCTGCAGCAAAATGACTGGGGAATTCTTAATCACACTCCACTTTCCAAATACTTACATTCAAACCTAATAGACACAATGTCAGGTAACTGGACAAATTTGAAATTCGCAGGACACTGAACTATTCTCTTCACCAGGAGCTTTCTTTATGATGTCCTGAAATACTGTATAACATGATACTGTATACATTTTTCATATACTGAGGGAGGAGTAACAAAAGGGCAATGGAGACTTGACAGCCACACACAAATTCTCCTGAAGTCATTATGTTAATGCGGGAATTACTAAGATTGCATAAAAGTTGTATAGAAATACAATATCTAAGTTGCCTATAAGAACATATAGAAGTCTGCTCTCACAATTTAAACCTTAAAATGGATTTGGGGTGGGGAATGTCATACAAATTCACCTGGCAAATTTTCACAGCTAAATTTTAAACAAAACAAAAAAATATGGGGCTTAAAGTTACAGTCCCAAATTCATTTTGGATATCCCGCCCAATTTTCAAAAATGCTCAACACTCAGCAGCTCTCTATACCTCCAAGATCATGAAAAAAACATGATTTAACAATATGAGGGGAAAGGCTAAATGAGATTACCTTCTCTAAATGACAAGGCTATTTGCATTTAAGTAGCATACAAATAATGATTACATTTGTCATTTGCATAATAATGAAATGATCCTTTTCTGACAAGGTGTGGCCTATAGAAGCTTCACAACTGTGAAATTCTTTTCATAAATTAAACTTGCTTTACCTCCAGAACCTTTGCCAATGCCCCATAACTTCTTGGGGCAAAACTCTCACTCCTGTTACTGAAACTTGTGCCTTGTAACCGGTCACTGACTGAACTGAATGACCACGTACACCCATAACCTGCAAGCAGACAGTTTACATACACTAGTCATATTGCTGCCAGTCATTACGGACTCTATTTTTATATACTGCACAAATGGATTTCCAATCTTAGATGTACAAAGCTAGAATTCAAGATATGAACGTTCTAAATGACATCTTTTCTTACCCCCCAAAATGTTTCTTTTATTTAAAGAAAACATCAGTATTTTGACCCATATTTTTCATGCACCAGTTAACTAGAAAATTACAGAACCTGAAGAGCTCGGATAAAATTCATCAAGGGGATTAAAACAACACATGCCTCCTCCCTCCAGTAGCTGTGGGATGCTACTGGAATGTGAATTAAGGACTCTCAAAGCCTTTGAAAAATGAGGACCTCTGAATTTTTAATTTTGTTAACTAATCATTAGAGAACTAGAAATTGCTGTGTTTCTGACTGTTTGATAGGTAGCTGCTTCCATAAAGTACATTTTTAATTTTGTAAGAGCTGGCCTGTTTCCCAGCAGCACATTGATTTGTGGGACCATTACTTACACCACCTAGAGCATAATTAAATATTAAGTCCCTCTTTGACGTATGCAAAGCCTGACTAAGAGGATTACTAGCAACACTGAGGGTGGCTTTCACACATTTTCTGGTAACTGAACACTGCAATATCATTAAACTTATCTTTACTCAATAGGAATCACATTCATCCTTTACGATACCTGAAGTCCCTTTTTGTACCAAGAAATGGTAGGGGAAAGGAGGGAACCCTTTAAAAGTGTGCAAAAAATGCCAACTAAGTAAGGATAAAACAATTTGGAAGTAATATAATGAACATACTTTTGAAATATTACAATTTAAATTTTATTTAAACAAGTCTTATATACATTCCTCTCTTAGCTAATAATAGAATTAAATCCCAGGGTTTAGATGTGATCTCAAGGGGTTTACTATTTTGCTAGATGAGAGAGGATGACCGAGTGAATAAAGGCATAGTGATGTTAGAGAAATAGATACTTATAGACCAAACTGAGTGTCACAGCAGTCTGAAAGCCAGCATATGTCATAGTGCATGTCTGAAAGAAGTAATTCCTAATTTCTATTTTTGGCCCTGGCTTACCCAGGATTATCCAAAAATCTGACAGAATTTTTAAACTGTTCTTCAACTTCCCCTTCTGTAGAATAGGGATGTTTTTTTAAGGTCCTTGCACTGAAAGCATTAACCTGGACAAGAGAAACTTGGTAATTAATGCTTTGCCAATACCTCCCCTACAAATCCTTTCCCTTACTTTTCAGCAGTGATGTAGCTACTGAATTCCACAGTGTAATTATTTTACTAATATACCATGAAGGATTTTGAAATGCACCTAGCAAAAATAGAGAGAACACAGTCTGCAGTACGCTGTCTTATTACACAGTCTCCCCTGTTTGTTAATTCACAAAATAACCTTATTTGACAAATAAGTTTGCTTATCATTTCCTTTTCGTAATACCAACTCCTGGACTACAGTTTGATATCAGCTGACTAAAAGAGAAAAAACAAAAACAAATTGTCTAAAAAGTGGATCGTTCATTTGTTTTCTTGGACGTTAGTGAAGAATTCCAACTGTCAGTTACTGGTACCTAACAGACTAAGCAATATGACTTTTCAGTCTAAATCACACATCTATTACCCAGCACAAGGCATCCACCAGAAACAAAGGACTCCATCTACCACATCTAGCTTGAGCTGACATGGAAATCAGAATTATCTTTAAATATGTTCCAACAGAACTCTTATGATCGCACTCTGTAGCAGGAATTAGGGGAAAAAAATAATTTTATATATGTACGTATAAGGACAGCTTTCACTTGTGCCAAGTATGAAAACTGTTTCTGAACTTAGCTAAACAATAAACACTATATACAGAGAATTATATATTACAGAATTGTATATATATTTATATATAATTAGCTCTGAAAGATTTGAGTTTATTTAGCACAGTAATTGTGCTTTTTACTACATAGCTTTGGCAGGCTGGAAGACTGGGCCAACAAGAATTGCCTGAGGTTGAACAGAGGTAAATGTAAAGTCCTGTGCCCCCAGGACAGAAGAATCCCAAGCAGCAGGACAGGACAGGATGGGGTCCGGCTGCCTGGGAGCAGCTCTGCTGAGAAGGCTCTTGGGTCCTGGACGACACAAGCTGAACCTGAGCCAGCACTGTGCCCTGGCAGCGGGGAAGGCAAACCACATCCTGGGCTGCCCAGCAAGGGTACAGCCTGCAGATCAAGGGATGTGACTATTACACTCTTCTCGGCACTTGTCAGGCTGCACCTGGAATACTGTGTTTAGTTTTGGGCCCCCCAGGGCACGAGAGAGACTGGAAAATTGGAGAGGGTGCAGCATGGGGCTACCAAAATGATCAGAGGGTTTGAGAACTTGAGAGAGGAAGAAAGGTTGAAGGAATTTGGTTTGTTCAGCCTGGAGAGCAGATCTAATCACAGTCTGCCAATACCTGAAAGGCAGTTACAGAGAAGATGGAGGCAGTCTCTTCACAAGGATGCACAATAACAGGACGAGAGGCAACAGGCACAGGTTGCTTCAGGGGAAATTCAATCAGGATATAAGGAAAAAAAGGCCTCTTCACTGTGAAGACAGTAACACATTGGAGTTGGTTGCCAACAGAAGCAGTAAAATCTCCCTCACTGGAAATACTCAAGGCTCAGCTTAACAGGGCCTTGGATAACCTAACCTAAAGGCCCTGCATTGAACAGAAGTTTGGACCAGATGATCTTCAGAGGTCCCTTCCAAATTGTGCTTTTCTGCATTCCTATAATTTATGCCTGTCTGTGCAGACACAAGATGAGCATGCTCTTTCCAGCCTCTCCCTAAGAAGAGGCAGTTCGGTTTCAGCCTTCCATAAATCACTTGAGCCTTAGATATTCCCAACTGCTGCAACACTGCCAGCCAAATGGTGGGCAAGCTGAAGGCTTCTTGTACTATACAAGGAGCATTCCTTCTATAGAAAACTCCTTCATATTGAGAACCATCTGTCACAGTTTACACTAGAGCAACCATTGGAATTTTGGGCTGAATCTGGAACATTGAATAATTATTGATTTGTTAAACTTTAAAGATGCTTCGAGTACAATATTATTTAATCACAGACAGTGTAGCATTATTATGGGAAGGACATATTAATGTATTATTGGCATGGAATAGATTTAATTAGGTCCTAAAACACCATGAGACAAAAGCAAATGGTTGCTAGTTTTATACTGTGAAGTTTTATACATTTCAACTAATAAAAGTGATCTGGTCTTCTACAATTCTTAAGCAAGTTTAATGAGACTTGCAAGATTTTTGTCAAATAACACTTTCTTTCTCTTTCTTCTACAGAAAAGGCTAAAAGCTATTATCTACTTCTAATTTTCTACACGCTTCCATTCAACACTTTAGACTTGAAGTGTTTTTGGACTGGAAAGCATGATCACAGGTAACAGAAATATTGCCAAAAGATACTACATACTAACAACAAAAAACTGGAGATCAAGAATCATCTCAGACACACACTTGAAGAGTGACTGAGTAGTTAAGTGCCTGTATTATTGTGAATGCAAGGGAAAATTAATTTTTAAAGGAGTCAAGAGATAAGCATTTTCTTTTTAAGATTATTATCTTGAATGACCTTAGTTCAGTGAGTCAAAACGGAGAGATTGCTTTTGTTTTATATTAATAAAAAATGCTTTTGTGCACAGGCTTTGTAGGACACATTGGAAATGTTCTGTTTCAGTTCCATAAGCATTTGACATTTTCATGGAGGGGATGGGGGCGTGCATGGAAAAGGCATTCAGAAAATGGATGAGAAGTAATTCTGCTTCTGAATAATTTTACATGAAACAAGGGATACTCATATGATTTCAAAACAATACAAGCTTCAAAGGCAGCTGTGATGTTACAAGAATGTTCCTTCCTGTTAAGCATTTAGGATATTTTCATTGTACCTAGATGACTAAATGCAGAACCTCTAAAATACATACTCTGATATTAAGCACTTCAAAGTTTGTCATGAAATAAAGCAGCTAAAGTATTAATGGATATCCAACAAGAACCTTATTGGTGTTAAAAACAAAACAAAACAAAAACAAAACAAAGCAGTAAGAGTGCACTTGAACAAGCATACAAGTTAAATAGCTAAAAATATTTCATTTGGTCACCTAAAAATCTGTTGATACTTTTTTTTTTTTTAATCTGAATTTTTGTAGTTTTAACTTTTGGCCATTGTGTGTTGTTCCCCTCCCTCCTCCTCCTTTTTTAATATTTGCCTGATAAACTGAAAAATCTTTTATCAAATTTCAGTTTCTGTCTTCTATAAACTTCTAGAGTTTAAGTATGGAACAACTTCTCTTTGATCTACCTTCTGAACCCCTTTCAATTTATTAATATTTTTCTTGTTTTCTAGACATCAGAATTGGACACAGTGGAGATAATAGAAATGCCACACACAAACTTATTTTAATTTTTCATTTCTTTCTTTTTACCCAAAGAGGTAATTTCCAATTAAAAATAATGTTGACATCAGCCAAACAAACTTGGAAAAAATAGATCTGAAAATGGTTAGTGGCATATATGGGTCTGCACATAATTCATGTAGAATATGTATAGAGTTTGTATGCTTTCCCCCCTCCCCGTAACAGAAAGGTGAGAGGACCTGTTCAGCACACTCCTTGCAAACACAGCTCAAACAAGGGAAGGGACAATTCCCATAGTCTGTATGTTTGGACTACCAAGGAGTAAAATTAATTCACATCCCCTGGCTATCCCACACTTGTATGTGCACACACATGCACAAGTGGAAAAACAAATAAACAAACAAAACCTCCAAAGCCTCAGTAAAACCAGTTGGAAAAAAAGGAAGAGAAACATTTTATACATTGTATGCTGTAACAAAAGGCGTCAAACAGTATGGCAGTTTTATTCAGATTCATATGAAGGTGTGTGATGATTAAGAACGAAAGAGTATTTTCCTAAAAGAGGTGTAGGAAACAAGCTAGCTTTTACWTTCTGTAGAAGAAATGCTGAATTCTAGAACTTTTATGTATGTTAAAAAAAGTGAAGGCTAGGCATTTCCTTATCCTTTAATTCAGGAAGAAAGGTAATCCATCAGACTCCAAAATTTGGGCTAAAAGTGCTCTGTCTCTCTTAGCAGCTAAATGAGTAATAGCTTAGAGTAACTTCTTTCAGTAATGTTTTTACCTCACTTCTTCTGACTTTACACTGAAAGAGATTTAAAATTCTCACTTGGTCAGTCAAAGGCATGAATTGTTTTAAGAAACTACTATCTTGCAGTTGCTGGGTACTGGCTTTTAAAGAGAGGCAACAGTTGCCTCTATGACCAAATGCATTCCCCACCAAGCAAGTCTTTTCATTTGACACTGTCCTTAATATTCCCAGTGCCTACTTACAAGATAACACTTGGACAAGGTGCTTAGAAAAAAAGAGACAGTGGCCAGAAGTTCTAGTTCTAATTGATTATAACACTATACCAAGCAGATGATAATCAGGGAAGGTAAAAGTGACAGAAAACAGTGGTCAGAAGAGAAAGAAGATATAAAAATTAGAAGTCAATGCATGACATGGAGGAAAATCAGTGTTTGTTGCAGTTTGGTATTCTGTACTCGTGATCCCAAAGAGAAGCATTAACTATCTGTGTTTTATAAAGAATCACAATTTATGAGAAACCTCATGTAGTAGGAAGGTAGGAATGATATCCATACTGACAAGATGCATCACAACCACATACTGAAAATTCACATTTCAGTATACAATCTTTGCGTAGAAACAGATGTATGCTATTATTTATAGCAGTCAATGCTAATACCTTTGTTTCAGGCCAGCAAGCTCTGAGGACAGCCTGCGTTCTGAAGAACATGAGTAACTTGCTGTCCTCGTCACTGAGGTGGAACGCTTGCTCCATAATTTGGAGCACTCGGATGCGAGGCTTCACCGGTAAAGAGTCATCACCACAGAAAGGTCTCAGCCACTCCAGAAGGTCATCTGAAGAAACTACTTTCTCCCTGGAATTCAAGTTAAACAATTCAGTGTTAACTGTCTTCAGTAAACCTAAACCCAAACCAGCATGCATTTTCAAAGTTGTTTACAATCTATTTCATTGCAAGAAATTTCCTCAGAAGGAATTATTCTTTCTTGTTATACAGAATTGAAACCTAGGTGAACGTGTGCAAAATGGGGATCCCTCAAAATTGTTGTATGAAGTATAGGAAACACCATTCCTTGCATTCCTGCCTGTGTGATTTGGTAATAAGCATGACCACGTTTTAACAAACCGTATCAACTTGTAAAATCTTCATCAACAGTTGTCTTTCTTTTTAAATAATGTTCTTAAATGAATAAAAAAGAAAACATTCAAATGAATAAAAAAATTAAAACCTCAGCTGAAATTTATTACAGGCCAACTTCGCTATCGTTTCATTACAGATTCAAGAAACCTATCTCTACAAGATTAGCAAAAACACAGTCAGGTCCATCTAGGACAAATAATCTCGAATATTTTAGATAATTTATCCTTCTAATCCACAATTATTATAAAATTGATTTTGCTTAGGAGAAGAATTTAAACACTTTGCTGATGCAGCCTTGAAATGAAGTATACATAGTAGAAATAAAATACATGCACAGATCAAGTGTGGCTCAGAGGCTTCTTCACCTTCTCATCCTATGTTTAAACATTTTCTGTGCTGTTCTCTATCCTAATAATTATTAGGACTCCACTTGCTTTTTTACCATATCTGAGCACAAGCTATACTGGAGAGCTGATGGTAGGACAAGTGCTGATATCTGGTTTCTTGCTCTCATAGTCAGGCATAAAGACTCTTTAGGAAAGGGAAGCTGGCCATCACTAACTTGTTGTTGTCTCTATCTAAACAGATATGCTACCCTCAAACATTCTGATAATCCTTTTGAAGTTTTCAACACTGATGCGCTTCAGGAAACAGAGTAATCATGAAGAACAGACTATAATAAATAAACCAAAAACAAAACAAAAAAAAAACCCACACTCCTGTGTTATGTGATGTAATTTCAGAAAATACTGGGGTTGGAAAGTTAAGTGACCTTTTCTATGCTTTTTAATATATACATTTCTACACATTTCAATCATTCAATGTTATTATAATATAAAGGAACCAAAATATTCTACTGTGAAAAAAMCACATAATTAATAATATACTAAAATTATAGTTCTCAGTAATTGGCAAAGCCTGTTTCTAAAGTACAAAATAAGGAGTAACGTCAGCGCACATTTGGGAGAAGCAAAACAGAACTTGATCTTGGAACTTTAGTGGTTTGTATTAACTTTTACATTTTAAGATAGTCCTCATCACATCCCTGTGTTGATAAATGTTTTGTGGTCAAACTGAAAAATTATCAAGTACTTGATCAAAACCAAAAATATTTTTACATCTGCAGTCAATGATTTCACTTCAGCCTCAGCAGAGTTCAAAAGTGAACTTGCAGAAATATCCCACCACTATCTTCATGCTTGAAAACAAGTGTTAAACATAGTTTCACATATCTTGACAGTTGTTTGTTTTTTTTTTTTCCTGCAAGGTGGTTATCTATCAAGCCTCTACTCCCTTTAACACTTCATGTTTTACAAGATGTCCATATAGAAACACGTGGAGATAACGCTGATGAAGCTTTCTCAGCACTGTTATGTCTGCATGCCTGTTAGTGAATGGGTACCACAACACACTACTTGAGCAAATCACAGATTTTGTCGTAGTGCATTTTTCTAAATCACCTCAGCCATTTTAGGCTTGATCATAGTCATATAAACACGGTAAGAATTGTACAATATATATGCTTCAGTGAGGAAGAGTTATTCTGTGAAAGCCTCCAACAGACAAAAGATTGTCCATGAACATAGCAGGGTCCTGGGCTACTGAAGGTTTGAAACCATTTCTTTCATTTGTAACACTTCTTTTCAGCTGAATAATTCTACTCATGGTTACTAAGTTATTGGACTTTAAATTCTTTTTYCTCCCTCAAGGGAACATAAATACGCTTATATGTTTCAGGTAACAATCTGAACAGTTTTTTTCTAGAACATAACACAGTTTGGCAAAAGTCAAATTTACTTTCTAATACCAGTCCAACCCATACACTTCATTTTAAATAAATTAATCATTAAAAAAAAAAAATGCTGAAAATGGAAACATTCTAATTACTTATATGGGTAAACTATCCATAGTAGATTGCTTTTTTCTGAAGCATCTGAAAAAAATATTTCTTTATAACTACATATAATAAGGACTATGGCTAGGGTATGGCTTTTTGGGCAGGTTCAAAGGGAAATGCACATTGTCCACAACTTTTAACATTGGAATCAAAGTTGGTTTAGTTTATTTTGTTCTAATTAACAGGGTTTAAAGGAAGCATGCACAAACTTTCCATTAAATTAATTTCACAAAATTTTGTAGCCTATTGGAGGACACCAGAGAAAGCATCATTCTCTGTAGACTCTTGGACTTTTTCGTTTTGCAAAATGCAATTCATCTGTGTAATGTACTATGAAGAATTACATATACTTTGGCATATAGGTCTTCAGATCTGCTTTTTGTTGGAATCTTGTAATACAACAGCACAAGGCTGTAATAGAGGCTTTATATCTTGCTGCCTAGCATGGAAATTGCTGTAGGTTAAAAATGCCTACAATCTTTTATTACTGTTGTTCAGGGATTTTATTTTATTTTTTTGCCTGCTTGCGCCGATTTTTAGAAAAGACACTTATCAAGTCTCTCTGCCAAGGGAGACTAATGAAGTGCATAACACAGGATAGCTAAAATCTAACGTTAGGACAAAGAGCTTAATCTTTTTGGACATATATCTTTAAAGTTACTTAAATTAAAATGTAATTAAATATATTTTTAAATAAAAATATAATTAAAATACCAATAGAATCAGAAGGAATCATTAGATTTTACTTCTGTATATCATTTATTRTTAACTATCATTAAATACCTTCCTCAAACACTTCAGTTGCACAAAATATTGGAACACAAAGGAGAATTTAGTGTTACCAAAGCGCGAGAGGCTGAGACGGGTTATTAGGTGAGAATCAAACAAATGAGTCCAGCAGACAAACTGCATCAGGGTAGGTAAGAAATTCGGAGAAGTCTTTGGTAATTTTGAAATAAATATTTCCCTCAGGCTATTTCTGAATCCATTCAAGCCATGACACTACAGCAGGCATACCAAACGTATACCTCAGGAAATGAGACGTAGATATACTCAATTATAAAAAATGTCTGATGCCTCAGAGAAAGCCAGAGTACCAAGGATTGGAAGGGAATTTGTTATACCAACAGTTTTTGTGTCCTCTTCACATTTCAGGAAAAAATTAATATGTGGAGAATTCCACTTAAAAAAAAAAAAAAAAGCAAAAA
This sequence comes from Apteryx rowi, assembly GCF_003343035.1. Taxonomy (NCBI): domain Eukaryota; kingdom Metazoa; phylum Chordata; class Aves; order Apterygiformes; family Apterygidae; genus Apteryx; species Apteryx rowi. The sequence goes on from NW_020447353.1 coordinate 2,039,456, forward strand.
AAAGCAGCGTCACTCATTACTATTTACCCAGTGATTACATCTTGAAATTTTCAATAAACCAGATTTTAATACCTCTCTCATACAGCTTATTAAATCTATATAAAGCAAGCTTTTAATCAAAGCGTCATATGATATTACGCTTTCTCAGGCATTTGAACTCCATTATTTTAAGACTACAGCCTTTATCAGTTAAACCTATAAGCCTGGCAAAAGAAAGCCAACATCTTTGTTTTGTCTCTGCAGAGCCTACCTTCCAGGGCGCAATGCTGGCTGACAAGTTAGATACTCGGCCTCTAACCCTTTGCTGATACAGCCTCGCTCACTAAACTTTATTGTGATGATAAAACGCCTTTGTAATAAGGGAGTTGTGCTGCATGCAGCAACATAGCACCTTAACTTTAGCAATGATATTATCCTAAACACTTGAGCAGGTATCTAAGGGAAGTGGTTACACAGATGACTCCTTCAGGCATCTGCTGCCTCTAGACACTCTCCATCTCTCTCTCGTATAAGAATTCAAAAACAAACAAAAAAATCCTTCAAATAACCATGTAATATCATAGAACAACATCTCTTCAGCTATGATAATATAATATCATCATAAATGATACTGGATTTTAGCACCTAAAAATTTAAGCATTTTTCTTGTGTCTGGTCTTGATTGATGCCTGTACTTGCATATCATCTGATTTTATGAAAACCAGCTTGACTGGTTGCTTTTGAAGCATGATATTTTTGTATCTGAAGCTTATTGTTATTGCCCTATATTCTTCTTCTTTCCCTATAGGAACCTTTTCTACTTTCATTATAGGTTCTCCTGCTTATAATTCTAGCCATTTCTCATTTTTTCTATACTATCACCTATTACTAGTCAATTTAATTATTGTATGCTCTAATATGCTAATAATTACAGAATGCCCATATTCTCTAGACAGAAGAGAGAGATGTTTCATAGATGAAGTATTTTTTCTTAGATAATTAGAATAGACTGTTAATTAAATTAGACTATTAAAAAGAGTGCATTAGGCTAAATACAGTCTAACTGTGTGAAAGCATTTACACTACACCCATTAGCACAAACACAACCAACCACCTAGCAGCGTCAGACAGAAGAATTCATTTTATCCCTTCCTGTCTCTAAACGAACATGTAACAAACCAGTAAATGGCATTCAGCTATCCTTCAGTAGCATTTCAAACTAGACCTTTTTTTCCTTTTTTTTAAAAAGAAAGAAAGTGGTTCCAAGTGGAGTGTGATTTATAACTGATGTTCCCTTATTTATCTTAACAAGACAGACGGGAAGGTAATACCAGTCAGAAAACACCAATTTAACCTGTCCTGCAGCTCTGAAATAATAAACATCAACAGTTAAGGTTTTCAGCTGGCCCCGATTTACAATTTTATTTAGGCTTTATATTGTTTGAATAATGCTGTTCAGCCCAGAACTTCAGCTAAATTAGAAATGACTCTAGTGGCACTGAAACTGTAAATTAAAAGTATGAGAATTAAAATGGTCTGCTGCAATACATCAAGAGTTCTGCAGAGCTCACACCTAATGTTTATATAAGTTTTCTTGAGGGGAAGATTTATGTTTTGTAAACAGAATAGCTGGAGTTTAAGTAGGTAAATAAGATAAATGTTTAAATTAATCTAAATAAACTCTTGTAGTCACACTGATCCTCACTCCAATTTACTGTTTTAACACTTTAACATTAATAATGTATACAAATAAAAGATTCGAGAATGGATAAAACTATACTTACATTCCCATCTRCAGTAAAATATTACAAATGAGATTTACTGTAAGTTATGATATCAAATCAGTCAACTTCAGTATCCAATAGATAAGTACAGTAATATCAAGYTAATTTAATGCAAGTGTAGGAGTCTCCACACAACAAGGCAATTGCTTTTTCTGGCTACCAGAAAGTACGGCTTTTTAAAAGTTCTTAGTCTGTACATCTGGGAGGAAAACTAAGATCCCATTTTATTTTTTCTCCTTTTCTTTCCTAGAAGTGCAATGGGAAAAGTCAGTGAGCTAGACTGATCATTCTGCAAGCTAAAATAAGGACATACAGAGAAGAGGAGAAAAAATTTGGGAGAAGCATTATACAGCATTTATGAAATTTCTGCAATAAAACTTGACAAATATTGATAAATTTAGATATTTATATCATTATTATTTGTAGCTTATTTAATAAACTGAAACACAAGCAGTGAAGTACTCTACTTCTGGTAGATATACAATCTGCAGTAGTCAGAGAAGAAATACTATTTCCTCAAATTACCATAATACATGGCTGACTAGTTTTAGGTTCAGTGGCCTGGTTTCTTCCAGCTCATCAAGCAAAGGTCTCAGATTTTAAACCTTATAAATGGTAGCCTGTTCCAGAACAAAATCTTAGAAAATTAACTGCAAACCCATTAGATACACCCATGAATAGAAGTCATCCATATTCAGTACTGTACCTTCCATGCTTTTGTAAGATGTATCTTTCAAAGTCTTAACCAAAGAATCCAAACGATAAGTTCTTACCCTTTTTCAACGCTTGCATGGACTGCAGAAACGATGCCTTCTAGGACTCCAAGTGGATCTTTCACTGAGGTAGAAGAATCGCCACCTCCACTATTAATGGAAGACACAGAATTCAATAATAAATGGTCCTTCGTATCCTATCTAAATCTGTCCAACTGTAAGCTATATATTCAACAATTCAATAATTGTGAGTTTTCCATTTCCCCTGCTTGATTATTACCTTTATTTTCATGTCAAAGTAATGTAAGCAGCCACAAAAGAGTGGGAAAGACAKATACTAAAGTACTTAAGAGAAACTTAAAAGAAAATGGAGAGTTAAAATTTAGCATTTCTAACCTCAGCAAAATATACCTATGTAATCTTGTTACCCTGAGGATCTCATCAATATTGACTAGACAGACTGAAGGTTACACATAAATGTCCCCCCCCGCCACAATCTTGCTGTGCCATTATTGGTTTAAGCAAATCTGATCTGATGTCGAAAGAGTTCCATCTGCTGATCTAGCGGATTCTTTTCTCCTTCTGGGATTAATTTTCAGTCGGATCAGCCAGGTTCATGCTTAGCAGAACAACAAAAGGGAAAAGGAGGGGACACGGGGTCTAGAAGAGCTTTTGGGAAAGGGAAGGCCTCAGCCAGCCATGAAATGGCACCCACTATGCCTGTGTAGGAGTAGAAGAACGTCAGTCACAGCCCATCTGACATTCCAGGTGCACATTAATGTTCTTCTGCAGGTCAAAAGGTAGTAAACACAGGAAAAAACACCCTGGCAGAATGAAAGCTTCACCACTAATGCAATAAAAGTGACATTTTCTGCTATGATTCTCAGGAAAACAAACCAGAGATGCAACCGAGTTCTGAAAGAAGAGATTTCCCACTTACACTCCAATAAAGTACGCAGCATCTCTTTGTGGAAATCCTTTTAATGGCAATGATGCCTGGACTGAACATGAAGACCAACAGTCATGCCCATCTCAGGGCATAACCAATATAACTCTTAATGTTGCACTAAGAGCAGAATGAAAGACAAATAGTCCCAAAGGTAGTTTATTGAGGATGACTTAAAAACAGAGGTGCAGTGTATTTTCCTTACAGTTCATCAGCATATCAAAGCTGTTCTGCTACCAAAATGTCAGCTTCTTCCTAAACTTGTGAATTACAATCTCTTAATAAAAAATGTACAGATGTCCAGACTCCTGATTGTTACGTTAAAAGAAAAAATCTACCAYGTAGCAGACTATAATGTGTAAAAATAACTGCAATGTTTCACACATCTGTTAAGAGTTATGAGAGGTTTATATATATATATATATTATATATATATATATAAATTTAACCATTTGTTACTTGAGTAAGATAATTATTTACTTTACTTTAAAAATGACTATATGTATGACCTTTCCAAACAGACCTGAGTTACTATAGCCCACTCATAAGTAGGAAGCTAACATCACCTCATTCTGCATTTCTGGTTTGTGCATTACTCAAAAATAGTGTTACACATATACAGTTATCATAGAAATGGCATCATCAATACCATCAAATGACAGCTAAATAACTTTCAGAAGAGTGAAAAGTTTAAATCTAGATAATGTCTCTAAACATCTTGAGAACATTTGGAAATAATCAAATTATAATTTATGCTTCAGAAATATCCAGGATTTCAGATTCCTTAGAGACATACTTTCTGTCCCAAAGATATTAGTTTATTTTCACACACACAAGGTGGGGAAAAGAAAAAAGAAAGAAAAAAAAAGCCACACACACAAACACAAGAAAACTGAAAAAAGTGAAAAGAATTCTTCTGATGTCCTATATATCACAGGCCAATATATTTCATACTAATGCAGGACCTGAATAATTTACTTAGGTCAAACATTTCAGTCTCAGAAAAATGTGCATTTTGCACAGGAAAGCAAATGCAATATGACAGAAATGTTCTGTAATAATAGAGAAGACTTCCTACTCTGTCTGTATCTCTTAAGTAATGAAAGG